>NW_027616335.1:8830000-9272500 GCF_053564925.1 Oryzias latipes
TTTTTTTTTTGCACCATAAGTGTGAAGGGGAAACAGGATGAAGAGATTCTTAAGAGTCTGATGTGTCAAGATAAAAGTGTTAAGTGTCGGCAGCTGAAGCAATTTCAAATTAAAAGCGCAAAACTTACTCTTTGAATATATTAGCCTCTTTGAATATAGTAGCACATTATGTAAAACGCATCGGACATGGCAAATGCCGCCCCCTATGAAGTGCCGCCCTGGGCGACCGCCCACATCGCCCATATCAAAAACCGCCACTGAGTTTGATCCATCTATCAATGTCAATCATGTTAGCAGAGCTTACAGTATCAAGCACTTGACGGGGACTGGCACTAGCGAGAGAGGGGCAAAAGGGAGGAAGCTGGCAATTTCTAATGCAATTAAGTTGCCAGGTTTGAGAGCCTTTCATGTCATAAATAAGCACCTGGATAATCTAATTTCTTAAAGTGACTTTAAAACGTTAAATTCTTATTTTGTTGACAACTTCAACAAAGATAGTGATGCTGGGGTCTTCAGGCACCACCAGATATATTGTTGCTGCATATTGAGGATTACTTGTTTTGTTCGATTAAAGTACAATCTGAAAGAGGAATACAGCCTTACTGCTTTCAGCTACCGTTTGCACATATGAAAAACACATGGATGAAACTAAATCATCTTCTTGGGAACTGATTACTATCAGTCATTACACAGATTACTTTATTGACTTCCAGAAGCTGAAAAGAACTTGTGGTGCAAAATGAGCCACCAAACAGTTATTGATGCAAAATTAAGCATCATTAAACCCCAATGCTTCAATTCTATCGACCTTCAGCTCAAAGTTTCTTGCAGATTTTGATTGCAAAAGTTTTGGAACTTGTATTTGGTCAAACAACTGATGTTCCCTGCAATAATATGCATGGTTTATCCACTCAGTTTTTACGTTATCATATCATTTGGAAACATCCAGTTGTTTAAGGGCAGGTGCTACTACTGTTGAGTTGAATTTGTTTCCTTCAAGTGGGTTGTATCAAAGCTTGCAATCCCTGTGAGAGTTTTGTTTTGTACACTTTCTTCAAAGCTTTATAACCCATGTAAGAACTTCCTACCCTATGTTTAAAAGTTGTCCTTTATGCACATATACAGCTACATTAAATCCACTTGTCTCTCCCTTGGAAAAAGGGGTATCATGAGTATTTTTGCAAGTCAGCCAGAGAATCATTTTGGTCTGCTCTGGTGTTCTTTTGAATATTTCTTGTTGGCCGAAATGCTTCTCAGGGGCCTTTTACAGTCAGCCTGCAAAAGTCATTCATATGCATGAATGATCTGCCAGCTGCTTTGCAAGTGCACCTCTGGTGCACCAGTACAGTTGGCCAAAAGCCTTTCTTGCAAATTTATGTCACAATTTAGTGTTGCCCTATGACTAATTCATCCTAAACTGAACATTAGCGTTGCCATATATTAAAATCAAGACGCTATTCTTTTACTTTTGTGAAAAAAATCAAATTTTCACAAAGGCAACATCAAAAGGTTTAGGTAATTCCATGTCACTAGCATCACTAGTCAACATTTTTCAAGCTTAAGTAACTGTGACAACATGAACTTATTAACGCCCATCAACATTTTCAAGATGAGCATGACATTAAAAAGCATGTAATTGTTGAATTACCAGAGGGCTCTAATGAGAAAACCATTAATGTCCTGTCCTAATCTTCTGGTAGTTCCATCTCACTTTAAGATAACTGTTAATGTGTGTTGTGTGCTTGCTAGAGTAAAGGTTAATTGCAGGGTGAATCACATTTAAGCTTCCTGCCTCTGCTAATTTAATTTACAAGACATTTCTTTTTATGACACTTTTTTGTAGGTTTGGGCACACAAAAATAGAAAAATGAAGAGGAAAGGTAAAGAAAAATCTGTGATTTTATTCAAGGCATTATTTGAACGCCACCTATTCCAGCTGTAACTAATGATGTTGGCCATAAAACCTGAAGGTGGAGCTGCAACAGAGTCAGTCTTTTTCTGCACTCTATGGGTTTTTTATATGGATTGTCCATTTCTTAACATTTAATGAGTAAAATAATCCATTACCTCAAATCTGCAAGCCAGAAGTCAAAAAGAGTTGTTCAATAGTCCAGTTCATTGAACACAAAAAGTGTATTCTACAAACTCAAAACTTCCTGCAGGGATCATTTTCCAATATTGTCACGGGCAAGATGTCTTATTTATCTTTTTATAGACGTTCTAGAACTGGGTGTTAAGGTTGTGCAACTGTCTGTGTTGTTTATAACATTGGCCTGGTGGATTGAATCTTGTGTCTTGCTGTGTTGTTTTGATTGGTGGATTCCTGAGGGATGCGCTTGCGTCATCGAGGTCTTTTGTAATCGCAGGTCTTTTTGTCATCCTAGCAGCATCTCGTTTCTATGGTTCGTTAAATAATACTCCATTGATGAGGATGTCTGACACAGTTAAGAATGAACAAAATGATGTGTTGATTGTAAAGTTAGCTGTGGCCTTGGACCAGAACAGTGTGACCTGAGGTGCTTAACTGCTTTCCAACAACTTCCGTCATTTAATCCAGCATTACAAACTTTTAGAACTTCGTGAATATAATTATTTTGGAAAACATTCACTTTAGTGAGCTTTAACACTAAGAATGAAGTGCTGGGCACAGATGGTCCACTGATTGTCCCATGAGTCTTGAACAAAGATTTTCCCCTGTGTTACTGAGCAGACAGACTTAGTGATTGTGTCTTTGAGCTAGCCTTGACTGACCAATAAAGGTAAGTCATTTTTTTTTTCTCTTTTTTTTTCTTCTGCACAAGACTGTGAGGCAGTGAAAAAAGAAGGTGCTGACAGATGGAATAGGGAGCATGGGACACTATGGGGAACCAATGATTTCTCGCTGGGTTTGGGACATTTAAAGTGGCATGAGTGCTGAATCTGGAGGGAAAATGATGTGAGAGGAAAGGAAGCAACAAGAAAAGCAGAGGAAAAGGAGAGGTGGACAACAAAATACCAGCAGGCAACAAAGTAGAGGGCACTCAAGAGAATAAAAATAGCTCGACTTTTCCACCTAAGAATATGTGTCAGATAAATCTCTTCTTTTCTGGTGCAAATAAGTTCTTGTGAAGTAATTATGTGTAGGTGTCCTATAGGATTGAGGCTTTTGTGACATATATGGGGGTTACATTCTGAATAGGAGATTTAAAGCTAAATGCTTTATGGATATTGTACGTTACTGCCCTCCCTTGTTTCAACAATTGAATTGTTCACAGCACTTCTATTTGCATTTGATACAAGTGCAGCATTATTTCATCACTTCAGCATCGAAGCAAGATTTCTATTTATATCCCTATTTTTACTGCTGAGTTTTATTTTTAATGTTTCATTGTGTTGAGTGTACGTGGTTGAGTTTTGGGTAGTTTAGGGCATTGTGTGCTTGTTTATTTATGTATTAATTTATTTTAAGTTTTGAAGATGTTTGATTTTGTGAGGTACTTTGGGTTACTAAGGTGTATGAAAAGTGCTTTATAAATAAAATTGAACCAACTTGAATCAGAAAATGAGGTGCTAATTCCTCTCAAAACAAGAAAAAACATTGCTTACAATTCAATTCCACTGCGACAGACTGGCGAACTGTCCAGGGTGTCCCCTGCCTTCGGCCACAAGTGGCCGGGATAGGCTCCGGCAGCCCCGTGACCCCGAAAGGGAAAAACGGAATAGAAAATGAATGAACAATTCAATTCCAGTTGACTTTCTAAACTATGACTAAGCACCGTAATGGCCCATGTATGAACCACAAGGGTTCAGGTTTTTAGGATAAAGAGAAATAAGACATGTATACTTGGCTTTAAAAGAGGACCATTTCCACATGTTTACATTGAAGAAAAATAAAATGCTAACCATGAGTGACAGAAGCAAAAGCTGTCCATATTATGTTGTTAGAAAAGATATACAAATGGATTGGGTACCATTTGGATAAGCAACTGATGCCTTAAAAGCACTATCCACAACTGCATGTTGCAGCTGTTAACTTCAGGATGCCAGTGAGATGGCATGCTGCACACCAAGAACTGTACCTTTCTGCTGTTATAGTTTTGGTTTTAGTGAAATGAAAACGATTTTTGAGACAGAGCTTTCTGGACAAATTAAAACAGATACAGTGTAGGCAGCGGGCTGTGTGATAGTGATGCCTCTCATGTGAGCACAGAAATTCTAGAGGGAATTGCGAGTTTCACATACCCACAGGGTGCTGAGCAATGAGTGTCCATCACTCAAATTCAACTTGTATTGGTGCTCAGCTAAAAGTGAGAAAGACAAAAAATACATTTTAGGGGATTGTTGTGAGGGCTTTTCCTCTCAAAACAAGAATCTCATAGCAAAGGATTAGAAAATTAAAAGGGGATATAATGGTTGCCTGGTAATCTATATGAGAGCCCCTATAGTGCTTAAAGCTCATAGTTGCTATGAGATTAAAGTCTCAACTTTACAATGTTGTCATCCTTTCTAAAAGTGGGACAGCTTTATGCAAATGTCCTCCTTTTTTTCTTTTCTTTCGTTATTCAAACACTTCCAGTTTCAAGTCTGTGTCAACAAAGTAAAGGAGAAGAGGTGACGTAATGTAGTTACAAGAAGCATATGTGTACTAAGCACACTCATTTACAGTATGTAATCAGTTACTCCAACTGTTGATTGAGCATTCCACATGGAAACTCCTGGAGGAGCTGTGTTAGCAGCAGGGACATCAGTCTTCCCTAATGACCGTCCTACCTCACAACTCTGGTTTAGTTTTATGTGCCACATCAAACTAACTGTGACATCTGTGTGCTGGCTTATCACACTCTCTAAATCCTTCTCCCAGCGCCTCACAATTTTGCAAAGTTGCCCCCTTTCAACTGAAATGGCTTCTTGCTATGGCTATATTCTGCCCAGGCTCCCTTGACCTGAGCTGGTGATGCATTACACCCCAGATCAATTGATAGATTGGCTCTGTCTGAGCTGCCGTAACTAAATCAGCTGCTCCTGATGATTCAGCACCGGCCTGGGAGCCGAGCCTGCTGTCACCAATCACAGATCACCAGCAGCTGAGACAGGTATGGACATTCTCCTGTCACTTGAACCTAATTTATTGCCAGCTACCACATTGATTAACCTTGTGCTGTGGTTCAAGTTTCCTATAAAAATGTGTGTGTTTGGATGGAGAGGACGCACATGAAGATGGAGGAGGAGACATAAAGGCAACTAAATGTTTACATTACTTCAATAAATGTAAAACAGACTTGGCAACATCATCCAAAGAAACTCTTACATGTTTCTTCAGAAACATTAGTTGGGAGAAATATTTGTATCATTACTGGGAATTTCTTCTGCTCTTTCTGAGACCAGCCAACTTTATTAACCGAGAAACAGCTGGTGAGTTCATTTCATCTACATAACATAAAAGCTCCTCCTGCTTTCTGTCAGTAAGTGCTGGAAGCTAGAAAAGTAAAACCTCAAAAAATAAATAAACTAATCACTAACTCTTTGGATGTAGTTTGTGTGGTATGTTTAGTGCAAATAGGACAATATTGTTAACATTTTTTACTGTGTTGCAGAGTTTCTAAAATGTTTCACATGCTGGAGTAGTCCTGCCACTAGTGAAAAATTGATTTAATTGGTGGCATATTATTTAATTTATATCATTTTAACCTGATTTCATTGTGCCAGTGGGTTAATAAGAATGCTGACACAGTAGATCGTCTTAACAATGGCGCCAAATAAGGGTAAAATGACCACGGTTGTCCCTTGCTATAACACGGTTCACCTGTCACAGTCTCGCTGTTTTTTTGAACTTTTTGGTGCAATTTTGCATGCTTTATTTCTTTTTATTTTTATTTTTTACGGCCAATTAGTTCTGGTTAACTGTCGACCATTGTAAATGAATTTCCTCCGTGACGTGTCTCCTGTACTGAATATGTTTAACTTGACAAATTTGCATAAATCTTCTATCAAGATCAGATCGTTGGTTTTATTTCATATTGTTGGACTTATTTTTCAAGGAAGGTTTGAACTTTGATAGTTCAAACAAGAGAGAAAAGTGTAAAAATATTCATGTCTGTCTGAGAAAAGTGGATAAAGTGTTTAGTGAGGGGTTTTACAGCCTTAACCCTTTAACAATGGAGATATTGCTGGCGCCCTCTAAATTGCACCCTCAAAAAAAACACCCTCTTTGACACACCCTAACGTTTTGACTACTATTCCCTCGATCTATGAGAATCTGCTGATTATGACGCAGAGAAAAATGGATTGTCATTGTAGCTGTGCAGAACATTACTAAAAGTTAATATACAACAAATTACTTAAGTTAGTAACCTTGATAACAACTGGAAAAAAAAGCTGACTACTTAGCGAATTTCACCCATTGCGCGTTGTTTTTGGAACATAACTTTAGTGATAAACAAGGGATTACGGTATTGCAATTTTGAGGTCAACACAAGATTTATTGTCATTCAGATTTTTTACATTTCATGTTATTATTACTACAAACTTATTGTAAAGTATTGTATTCAGATATCATGGATTAAGTATGCATATATGTTTTAAAGTAAGCTGTTGACATAACCTAAATGTGGATGCAGAACAGAGAAAAACAAACATTTTTGTTAGCTCTGTCTCTATAATTTACTCTCTGTTCTCTGTTTGGACGCCAGAGGCAGTCCACAATCTCCCAGCTGTAGCCTCTGAAATACAACTCATGGGCCTAATGAACCAAGGCACAATTACTTTAGCAAAAAGCTGCTGCGACTTAAGCGGTGGAAAGGGCATTTTAGAGTTTAGAAATCTTCTGTGTTATGCTAAAGCACACAATGCTCGCGGTGACATGGATATTATGTGAAGTGTCTCTGAAGAAATGGCATAGCTCAGAAACGGATTTAATGGACGAAAGGCACCCTTTTTTTTGTAAGTAGACGTCACACAATCAACTGTATTCCTATTGAAACCAGCAAGGATTTGGCAGCTTATAGCCATTTTATAGCACAAAGAGAAGCTACACTAGTCAATATCTTAATAAACTTCTGTGATCATATTAAAATTGTCAGACTTTAATAAACTGAAAAATTTTTTTTACTTTGATGTATTTTTTTTGTCATAATAAACTTCTACAGATACTAATCCTCAGACTAATGTGTTTTATAACACTTCAAAACATACTCTACCTTTACATGAATATTTTACTGCTCCTGATGGAATCCTTCTGTTATCAAGTGAGAAGAAGACATGATCATCATGACGTTTGGAGAGTGTCAAAGAGCTGAACTCACGACACTTCACCGTGTGCTGGCTCATCTTTTCTCACCTTTCAGGCTGCTTCTAGCGCGGAGACAGGCTTCCAGATGAATGCCCAAAGAGCAGCTGGGCATGGGGAAATGACTAACATATTGTACTTGCAGTTGACTTTGCAATAACATGGTGTGATATGGACTGCCAGCTTCAACTGCAATGTTCTTTCAGCCTCTTCATATAACCCTATATATTTAAGATTTGTCATTTCTTTTAGTGTGCTCAACAGTTAACTGCCAGTGAAGAAAAAAATGGGGAAAAAAATCCGACATCGCACTTGAAAGAAATCCACAGAGAATGAAAAGTGCCAGAATAAGTGAAATAGTTCAATGCCTTATAGTAAAAAATGTGGGGGAAAAAAGTAATGCATGGGGATTTTCAACACAAGCATTCATAAGCATGGCTGTAGGCTTGATAAACTTCTCATCAATGCGCCTCTAAATGTTTAAAAGTTCCAACTTATATATGCTGTAGCCCATAAAGTACTCAAATGTCTTCTTTTTTTTTTACGATAATCTATATTTCAATATTTTATTTAAGCTGAAATGCCATCATGTGTAAGAACCACCATTGAGAATCACTTCAAGTCCAACACAAAAACACCTCATCAGAAACCCCACTGATCTACCAACAGCAGAAACGATACATAATTCATTTTCCACATGGGCTGTGACAAACTTTACTGCCTTAACCTTTTGGGGAAAATAAAAACGTTTTAAACAAACCCAAAGAAAACCCAATTTCCTACAAAATATCTACTTATTAATCATCTACTGATTTATCAAGCCTTTAAATAAAGAATTAGAATCAAACTTTTTCTACTTTTGACAAACTAATTCAGGCTGTGCATAATGTGTGCATTGCATCAAGAAAACAAGAGAAAATAAGAAGCAAGTGCTGAAACAAGTCCCACACCAATTAGCTAATGAGTTTTGAATAATTAGGGAGGGAACTCACATTGTTCATGTACTCGCTCAACAAGTCTTGAAGGGCCTGTCGGACTGCGTTGCATTCAGCCACAATGCGTTCGCGCCGGTCATCGCGCGTGCATGAAGAGTCTGCCATCAGCGCGGCACCACTGATGATGCTCTCCAAGCGTTCCTCCAGAGAAGGCCTGAAACGAGCCTCGCTGAATGTCAGAGGATCCAGTATGATCTTGTTCTGCAAGACAAAAAAATAAAATAAAAAAAAAAGACAGACAGAAGGTCAATAAAGTGATGCAGGCCCAGCTGGCCAGCAGCACAAAAAAACCCCAGCTGAGGGCCAAACTGAGACACCGCATCTGGTGATAAGCCATAATTCAATTTTTATCTTTATTGACTTGGAAAAACTTTGTCAAGTGAGAGTATTCCAGCAGTAAAAGACAGCAGCATTTGCCTGGAGGAAGACCTCTGTCAAAGCAAATCAATCACTTTATCCATCGACCATTGACCATAAAGAAAAAGATTCCAGGACTTTACTTTTTAGGCAACATGTTATTAGACTGGCACTTGATAACAGAACAGTGTATTTGGAAAAAACAACATAAACTTTAAATGTACATTTATGTCAAAATTATCTCAAACCATTTGTGTAAATTTCACAGTGAATACTCCCTCCCCCCAAAATACATCAAGTAATCAAAATATTGCTACCGGTAAATGGTTTTGTTATTGCTTAGGTATTTCCTACATTCATTTACTTGGCATACGAATGTTCACCAGGAGTACACAAACAAACTGGAAGGATAAGAAATTAATCCATTTTTCTCTCCCAGGAGGGAAAGGTTCATTTTCAAAGAGAAAATAAAAGTCAAACTCCATTGCACATTTCCTATGCTAAATGCAAACATAGGGATATATTAAGGACATTTTTCTAAATTACTATCAAATATTTTATTTTCCCATATACATATAAAGCTAAACATACCACAAATATGTGCTTGACTATGACACACACATTTGTCTCCTGCCTCGAGCTGCATTATGTCCACACTCGGATTTGCAATTATTGGGTTTTGAGAGCTTCATGAGGCTTTTATGTTTTAAGCTAGGTTGCTAAAATGATGAAACTTACAGTTAATTCAGATTGGGATAAACATTCCAAAGGGTCTTGATTTGAAGTATAAATGTGCAAATAAACACTCCTTTTTACATCTTTGGTCTATATATATATATATATATATATATATATATATATATATATATATATATATATATATATATATATATACAGGCCATATATATTAAATTTTCTTTGAACTACTAAATCAAATTACATTTTAAAACACTAAGGTAAAGACTCCTGCCTTATGGCATTTATTATTTAAAACTCCACTGTGAGCATAAAGTAAATAAAATATTGGCAGCAAAGATTATTTAAAAACCTAAGAATGTGGATTTCTGAGGTAATAAATGTCTTTTTTACGTATTTTTTTATTTTTATTACTTTATTTTGTTTACAGTCTAATTTTAATGCAAGATGGTACCTTTTCCAGAAAGGCTAAATAGCCTTTCAGCTGTGAATTGCATAAGAAAGTACAAATTTTGCATTTAGTAGTCACATACAAATTTCGGTTTGGTTTTTGTCTGCCAGAATCTAAAATATGTATTGTAACATAGACAATTCAAAAAATGCATTGTGTGATCATGTGCGCACTTGGGTGTTCTTTAATCCTTGCCCCCATCTTAATGTGAATTAGTTTGATTTTGCATCAACATGAAATAAAAAGCTCAAAAGAGGAGAGAAATAGGAGCTCCAAAGAGTTTAACACAATGTTTATCTCAATGTGAGAGGATACAAAGGAAAAAAAACAACATGAAGGGGAAGTCAGAATATTCCGCAGGGACTTGTGAATTGTTTTTTTTTTTTTTTTTTTTTTTTTGACTGTCAGGTTGCAATTATCACTGAAGGCAGAGAAAAGGCAGACAAAAAATGTTATAACAGAGGAGGAAAAGGCTAACCTGACAAGGGCTAGGAATATTTCAGGTAATTGGCAGTGGAAGAAGTCAGCCTCAAGTAAAGCTTTAAATAAAAAGAGGAAAAAAACTGGACTGATATCTGTAACTTCATTAGAAAAGTTTGGCTATGACTACAGTTCATCAGCTTTATTTAAGGTTGTATTCCCTCAACTCTCCTTTTCACATACCCATTGCAATTAATACTGAAAAAAAAGGTTTAAAAATGAAATCAAAGTATATTTGGTGTTATACTTTACCAAGTAAGACACTCAATACGTGCCTCGGGTAATTGAAGAGGAATTTAAACAAGATAACTTTATTTTCTCTCCGTTTTTTTTATTGGCCTTTAGTTCAATATAAACTTTTTGAGACACTATAACATGGATATTCATTTGTTGTGAATTAAAAATGATCAAAATGGCTAAAAATGAAGTGTGTATATGAATAAGTATAATAAATTAGTTTTTTTGCTTTTTTAACTGAAGAAATGAATCATCTAGTTGAATGTACTCATTGAAATGCACTGGCATGCATTTGTTCCTCAACTGGTCATCGTAATAAACCCTGAGAGAACATTACCTTGTGTGTTTGTTTTTGCCCTTTACAAGTTGTTAATCTCGATATCTATACTATAATCAGATATGTTCCATCCCTTGCTGAACATTTGATCGGAGGGTCCAATACTAACATCACACTGGCTGCTACTAACATAGCTGTAAATCATTGTAGGACATGATCAGAACTTGTTGGACATGGAAATAATTAATCAAACCATACATTGAGGATGAGGAGAAAAGGACTGAATATGTTCCCCTAACTTATAGTGTTCACAACTCAAAAAGAAGGAATGCTCTTAGTGTTATTTCACTGAACAAGTGATCCTTTCCTATGGGTGCGCAACAAACAAACTTGTGGAAAAGGAAAAATATAGTATCCTAAATATGTATCATAGAATTTAGACAGATCAATTGGTGCGCAGAGACCTCCAGAATGCTGATAGTGTTATTTCCTTTTGTTCCATTTTATCTTGTCTTCCAAGGAATCTCATGCTAGTCTGCAGAGCTCCCTAATCCTGAGTGAGTGTAACAGTTGAGCATGACAGTACATTAAACCAGAGGCAACCTGATAGTTGGCCCAATAAGAGTGAGGTTATTAGTTTGACCCTACTTTCAGGCATGAACTACTGAAACAAGGCGCACGTCACAAAGGCGCATGTCACTAATGCCTCCCAGGGCTTACCGATATTTGATGACAACTCTTTTGTCTACAAAGGAGTTTGGCGGAGTCCTTATTCTGCCTTGGGAAGCCCTAGTCAAGGGTTCAGGAATTGTCTGGTCGTGACAATTATTGTGTTTGACAAAGCCCTTCCCGCAATGGGCCAGAGGGGGCATTAGTCATGACCCACTATTCGTTTGATTAACCCAATAAAGAGCACCTGACTCGGATAAGGGTTTTGGCCTTCAATAGTCACAACATACAAGTGACTACTTATGCCAGAGAAGCCTTTTAAAAATGAATAGTCTCACATCGATTAAAACTAGAAAAAGGAATCTGCAATTATTCTGTGAAAGAGAATGTCTTTGCCTCTTTTAATTGCACTTGCAGGAAAACAGGAACTCACTCCAAGCTCAGTTTTGCAGGCATTCAGACTACTGTCTTTGCTGTGAGATCCTCAAATTAGCTTGGCAGAGAAACTACTGGCTCACACCACCTGAACATTCTCCCTGTTCATTAGTAATTTAACTCTCCGTGCTCATACGGTGTCATCTACACCTGGGGAGGCATCTGTGGTATGAACCTTTCAAAAAAAATCTAAACTGGTTGATCTTAAAGGGACATCGTCCTGTCTGAACAAGGACAGCCCCATCATCTTTTTAGAATGCTAAAGGTTTGTGCATCTTTACCACTAATCAACACTAAATCAATGCAGCAACATGTAATAAACATTCTACAGGTCAGTATTGAAACCTATTTATCATGTCCGTTTTGTTGTTAGCTTTCATAATCTCTCATGCTGTCAACATCCATTATGAGATCACCAATGCATAGAAAATCTTTCCACGCCTCAGGTCATATATTTACAGTCATTAGACAAGCTTGACAAAATTGTTTGCATCTCTCCGTTAACCCTTTAACATTAGAGTTGTTAGTGCTCTTTGAATTACAGTAACTCTTTGACCGTTTGTGTAATTAACGTAGTTCCAACGGATTCTGAAAGATAAATAAAATGGCTTAGCGCAGATTTGCGAAACTTTAGAAGCTTTGCGCTGGTATGGAACATTTTTAAAAGCTTTGCCCCAGGGGTGGAGCTAAGTGGGAAAAAAAGGGGGGCAGCTGTCCCTCCATCAGAGACAGACAAAGATTAAGTAACGATCAATACAAGCTTATTTAAGCATTGCAAAAATAACAAAAGCAATATTTTGTACAGCGCCTCAGCTAAAAGAACTGCAGTTTAATATTAATAGTGATAACAAAACTCACTTCATTAAAGAAGGGCTCCTTCTATAATGCAGTGTTTTTCAACCTCTTTTGAGCCAAGGCACACTATTGATGTACAGTCCCTCCAAAATCTCACATGCATTTTTGTGACAATTGTGGCAGAAAAAGCTGGAAGTTGCAGCTGTTTTTTTTTTTCTAAAAGAGGTAAGAAAAGTTAAGTTAGTCTTCAGTAATAATTTTTAACTAAATTATTTGAAATTTTACCCTGATAGTTGTTTTTCCCTCCAGTTTATTAACATGCAATTTTATGTTCTCTCACAAAAAAAACACATATTCTTTCTAAATAGTGATTTATTTTTTTAATATTTTTCTCAATGTTGGTTCAAAAGCAACTATACCTTTTGAACAATTATATGATCACAAGATGTTTGATAAATTTGACACAAAAAAACTAACATATTTATGTTTTCTGTAGCTACAAAAAAAGTGAACATGTTGAAGTTTTTTAGTTTTTCTTTTGTCTTAATCAAAAATGAAGTCTTTGAAAACTTTAAGAAAAATGTTTTATTTTTTTTTAGATGATTGAATTGTTTCAATTTAGTTTAATTGTGTCTGTTGGCCACTTCACCATAATCCTGTTTCTTAAATGTTGTTGTTACTTCTACCTAAGCTTAATTTTTCATTTTTCAAAAGTGACTGAAGTCTGAAAGGGAATTCATCCTTCAATCCAGACCTTTTTAGAAAAGTCTTTCAGTTAGAAAGATGACTTGGACCAAACTCTGGGATGTTTGGCTGTTAATAAACACAAACCTTGAAGGAGAACTAAACTGTTGACCTCTGATTTTACCAAAATTTAAAAACTATTTAAATGTATATGTACCTTGTGGTTTCAAGACGTTTAACAGAGAAGACTCATTGTAGCGCAGAGATGCTGTCACTTTAACACAATGCATCATGGGAGATGTAGCTCAAAAACTGACGCCGAAACCAGAAAGACTCGTGTCCCTAAACTTTATAATTTTAAACACTTTTTCCACGGTCTGATACTGGATCCTGCAGAAAGCTACACCACTACAGATAAGCTTTAGCTGGTATTTTTGTTGGAACTGAGAAACTTTACGAGCTAAATCGGAACAAGGAAGTGATGACTTCAACCACTTCTGATTGGTCAGACTGATAACGTATGATTAGGGGTCCAAAAAAGATTGGCAGAGACAGGTAATGGGGCGGGACTTTTCCAAAAACAGAGCTGACGCTGCTGCTAAACCGCAGTACTGTCATTCTTATGAAAATGTATTTAACAGAATTCAATGAACAGAAAGAAAAAAAGTATTTTAATAATAATAATAATAATGGATTTTCTGCGCTTTTCCAGACGCTCAAAGCGCTTACATTGTGTCTATTATTCAGTCACTCCTCATTCATTCTTGGTGATGGTAAGCTACGGTTGTAACCACAGCTGCCCTGGGGCAGACTGACAGAGGCGTGGCTGTCAGTTCGTGCCTACGGCCCCTCTGACCATCACCGGGACATTCATACACATTCACACACCAGTGGAGCCACACTGGAGGCAAGGAGGGTGAAGTGTCTTGCCCAAGGACACAACGACATTTTGGCTGGTGGGACCGGGGATCGAACCGCCGACCCTTTGTTCATTGGATAAACACAGAGCTGATATCCTGGAGATGGTAAATGTTTTTAGATCAGTGAAAATGGGTAATTTTCCACGGCACACCTGACCATCTCCCACGGGACAATAATGTGCCGCAGCACACCGGTTGAAAAACACTGCTCTTATGCTCTCATTTGCCACACTTCCAAAGTCTTGGATGGACAAACAGATAGACGGATGGACGGACAGATAGATAACACCTCAAATTTACCACAAAAAAAATAATAACATCATATGAGCATAGAGACCTTAATCAAACTAAAAGATGATTTGAGTTTCCTTTTTTTCCCGCAGCCACTTGGGCACCTTTTTGTAGAGCTTGGTTTAAAGTGAGTCATGCAGCAGGAGGAACACACAGTAAATATATAAAGTAAAAGAAAAAAAAAAGAGGACGAAGAAAGGAAAGAATAAAAGTGTTGCAATGACCCACTCAGAGACCTCAAACCGATTGAAATGCTACAGCCAGTCAGACCTTAACAGAGCCATGTATAAACGAAGGCTCACAAACCACAATGACCTGAAGCCATGCTGTAAAGAAAAGTGGGCCAGATTCACAATGAGAGAGCCTGATAAAGTCATACAGACAACAATTACTAAGTGATGCTACCAAAGGTGGTTCCATAAAATACTCCAAAATGGGACAGGCTTTTACATGTTGCCTGTATGACATTTATGATTTATTAATTAATGAATGATGGTGTCATTGTTTTACATTGTTGTTGTTTTTTTAAGACCTAGAGTGTACAGATTTTGCATTTGTCTTTAAAATGACAAACTGTAAAAAATACACCAAAAAGGAACCCCAAAGGTTTTAGTAATCTGAACAACTTAACTAAGCTTCATATACATTTTCAAATAGAAAACTACCACTAAACAAAGTAACGTTTTGTTTTATACTACATGTGTGGGACAATGTGCACATTGCATCATGCATTGACACATTTGTTTTTTAAATAACTACTAATGTCTCAAAAATTGAACATAATTACTGTTTTTATTATTACATAGCTTTAAATATGTATTGAAGATAAACAAAAACAGAATTCTGAAATGTTGATGCAAGCAACAGTAAACAATGACAGACGTTCCAACTGCCAGCAACACATACAAATATGATTAATGTCCAAATGGCTTGATTTAGAAAAAAAGTTAAATGTTACATGTATTCGCTCTCATAATTGACTCTCACGGAAGGGTAGAAACATGCATAACTTTTTTTAAATGTATTATTATCGTTATTTATTTTTTACAGTAAATCTACCAGTTTAAGACAAGCAAAAGACGGAACATTCCCAGTGGTCACAAAATTTTGACTAATCATTAAATGTGCTTCCTGCTGGTTTAATTGTAGCAGGTTTGATTGGGACCCATTATTGACATTGTCGAAATATCAAGGCACTATAGGCACTCAAGTTGATTATGCAAAAAAAAACATCTTTCAGGTTGATTAACATGATAAGTAATTAACAAATTTCAATCTCTGCGGGCAATTCTCATTTGAATGGGCCTAAAAGTCATCTTGAAATGCATGTGGCTGGAATGTTTATATGAGTCATGCCATCAGTTTTCTCTCTCTGGTAATGCTATACGTGAGTCACTGCAAATGTAATTTCTTCTGCAGGGTTTGCACTACTTTGTATCTCATTACAGTCCTTATACACTTTCATGTGTATAAGGACTGTGGGGAGGGGGGAATGTAAAGAAGTGGGGAGGGGGGACAATAACTTCTTAACACGCACTCTCTGGTTAAACAAATCTTTTCAGGCGAGTCTGGAGACCATTTTTTAGAGCATAACTTCAAACATTGTCTGCACCATACCTGTGTTGCCATGATGACCGTATTGACGAACTCAATGACAAACTCAACCAAATTGCATTGTCAAGATAAAACCTTTTCTCATATTTTTTAGTATTTTTCTTTTCTTTTTTAATGTAAAATTTTAGCTTTCCTTAAACACATTTCCACCCTTAAAAAAGGTATTGCAACATGTCTGGCAAATCAACAAAACAATCCTCTCCTAAATACTATCAGCTTCAACAGTGACAATCATTATATTCAATTATTATTAATGTAGCAAATACATGGACAAAGTCATAAATCACACATATCAATAGGATAATAAAGCCAACTAGAGTGCTTACTCTCCCAAGGTAATGGTGGTTGGAGCAGTGCCCAGTCTCTCGGGTGTAACACACCACCAGTGTGGAGAAACCAACTAAGTCATAGGTGTCTATTTGTACACAAAGCCAAAACAGTTTTCTAAAGTGATCGTCCAATTAAAATAAGGGTCCTAAAAGGAAGACTCCCTCATAAAAAGTTTTAATTGGAAAAAACCTTTGCTCTTCTTCACATTTTGGTATCTAAAAGTATGAGCTAGTTCTTTGCACTTTGCCCCTATGTCCTTTTACAGAACTATAACCTAATGTGGTTTGTTTGCCCTTCCCCTACACACAGCTGTAACATTTGATGACAAGAGCTGGACATAAATCTGCCCTGCAGAGAGTAATGCAGGCCACTGAGGTGCTCATAGAAAACGATAGATAACTGAACTGTAGCCTGGGTCTAGTGAGTTTAAGTTGCCCATAAAAATCTTTTCCACTGACAGAAACCATCCCCTCGCTTTGAGAAGCTATCTCTAAATACCTGTGACAATAGTCTTTGCAGTTTAGCAAGTGACGGCAAGTGAAAGCACAGATAAGGCCCTATCTGCAAGACACCTGCTGCTTTCAATGAAAGAACAAGCAGGGGTAGGAAAAGAGAAAATATATATGTGTGTATGTGTGTGTTAAAGACATTCTTTTCTGTTCCTTTTTCTCCAATTGCTCATGACCACCCACAAAACCCAACCTATATTCTTGTAACCAGCGAACACCACAAAAGATTTATATGAACCTTCATGTTTGGAAAAGGTCATTTACTGAACATGAAGACGTTAAATCAGACACATCATGGTATTGGGTCTGTTGTGTACGTTTTCTCCCACAGGCTAGATTTGATTCAGTATAAACTAAAAAATAAGTATGATTTTATTTCATTTTTTTTAATCATCTGAGGTGTTTTTTGTTCTAAAAATAGAACATCAATTAGGTAATATGTAATTTTGTTTTTATTCTATTGTTTTTGTAATTGTGTGGTTTGGGTTTTATGGATGGATCTAAAAGCCATCAATAGACTGCCACGTCTATGAAGACTCTCATTCATCCGGGTTGATTCCATCATGGCTGTCATCTGGACTTAGTTTTTAAAGTTAGAAGACATTTCACCTCTTATCCAAGAGGCTTTGTCAACTCTGGTAAAAGAGCTGGTATATATGCGCTCATGGAGGAGGAGTCACACCTGAAACTGGATGGTATTGTCAACTTAGCCTACATGGTTTCGGGTCGTTAAGAGTCCTTTGTCCTCGGTTGGGGAGCCAGTGACTCCCTCCCCAAACTGGTCATCTCTTTCAGCTGTTAACCTGAGAACATGACTCTTATTAAGATAAGGTTTATCCTTCTTAATTGACAAAGATGGGTTTTTTCACTCCTCGCTCAAACCATCCTTTTCTCTGGCTAAATTTCGGACTTCACTGTCACTGTCAACAGTAGTTGACACTACTGTCACTGTCAACAGTAGTTGACAGTGACAGTAGTGATTTTCTTTTATCTTTTTTTTAGGGGGTGAGAATGTTATTTTTACACATGTCAGTTGTTTTCCCAGATTTTGATACAAAGTCTAGCAGCTTATTCCAAAAGAGCGCTTTTCTAAGGCAAGCAACTTTTGATATAACATTTTTGAAATTGTTTTTCATTTCTTTCACAAGTGCACAGTTAAATCTAAAATAAAATAAAAAATTTTTTGAATGCACAATTTGAGATATATTCTCAACCCCTTGTCTTGCGTGTATTTTTCTCTCGTGTGTGTGTGTGTGAGAGGGAGTGTGTGTGCATTTGTGGGTTTCAGCTCCTGCAGGGATCCAGCCCCTCCATTACTGCTGACCCCACCTCCTGTAGAGCTTATTGATGTTCCACTCCACCAATCACCAGGGTAGGAGGGAAGTTTAAAAGCTCCCAGAAACCCCTGCTACAGGGGCGGCTGAATTCCTGGGGGGAATTTACCTTACAGTCTGCCTCTGCTGCCTGCCTGCCAGAAGCGTGTGGTTTGCCTCTCCTTAGTTTTTTTTTCTTTTTCTTGCTATGGAATCTCCACATTGTATTCAATCCAGTGGTTGAATTACTCAAGTTACATTTGTGCAGCTTTGGGGGATTGCATTTTTGGTATCCGTTTTCTTGCCATAAAGCCTGAGAATTTATGTTAATTCGAACTCTAAGTCACATTTGGGATTTTTTTCCCCAGTCTGTTTTAGTTATTAGTTCATTTAGTTCTTATGTTGCAATACGTCCCACCAAATAAAAACCTGTGGCCGACTTACCCCCTGTTTTTTTTCTTTGTTTTTTTTTATATAAATTTTTTTATGTTTTCTCCCTTCTTCCAGAAGTGGCACATAAGACTTACATTGTTTAAATACTAACCCCTTTACTTTTGCATACATTTTAAAGTAACTAAATTGTCGTAGTGACTATTGGAAGAAAATCTCATATCGTATGTGATGGTAAGTGACACAAAAGAATGGGGCGGCCCTGTCCACTATTCTTTGGAGCACACATAAATATGCATACCTTCCATAATTGAAAAGTGTGTGGGCACAGGGGGACTTGTCTCCATTTGAATATGAATGCCCTTCTTCTTTCATTTTCTGCTTTTTCAAATTCTGTCTAGCACAACGATAACCGCCAAACCTCGCTCCCTGCCTTTCCCCTCAATGGAAATCTTTCTGGCAGACATTGGCCATCCTTTTTTTTTCCCTCCTCTCAAATCTGCAAACCATACAGAAGCTTGTCAAAGCTCACAAAAGCTTTAACAACAACTATAAAAACGTAAAAAAGGATATGCGTCTCTTTTCTACACTCTTTCTGTATGCATATACAATGTATGTATATGGGCATAGAGAAAATAAAGATACACAGTTGTCACTAAAATCTTGACACTGACTAAATGACCAATAATTAATACAATAGCAACGTTATAGCAGTTATCGGAAATGATAAATGTAAAAAAGGACAGGAAAAATGCAGATTGAATTAGGATTTGTTTTTTTAATTAGCATCAAAAGCGTCTTTAAATGTATAATCTGTTTACTTTTTTTTTTCTACAGTGCCATTGTTTTACCATCATCCAGACTTCCATTTGCTTCTGTGTAAGAAAGACTCAATAGCTTTTTTTAGTTGGTCAATTTTAACTTTATTATCATTATTACTTATTTCAGTTTCAAATAGTTTAGTTTTTTATTTGCTTTCTTAATCCCCAAGGTTAAAAAAAAGACGTGATCATTAAGTAACTATTGTGTGTTTTTCTTTGGTTGGACTATGGGTCGATCCTTGTGCTCCCTCTGGAAAAAACTTGGGCAAACGTTTGCATCCATTACAGCTCTTTCATATAGAGGTGAACCTCCGCTGTCATTGCATCAATTATCCATCTCCCCCCTTGTTGTTGCAAAGATGCTTTGTGTGACAGAGCTGTCAAGCTGTCACTCGATTTAGAACGTTCTCACGTCTATCCAAGTTTATCTTTCCTTTTATTTAGAGCCTGACTTGAGAATGTGGGTCAGGTATTTTACACCATGTTGAAGAGAAAAGGCAGACAGTAAATCCAGACAGTATTTAAATGTGCAATAGGAGTATTCAACCTTAAAACTGAGCAGGGAGCTTTACTTTGTTCAGGGCTGCATGCATTTCCGTGGCAACAAAGAAAAAGAGCTCAGTATCAAAAAGCTTATTAATACTTTGCCTTTAAGGAAACATTCAAAGCTCTGTGGATAAGTGTCCTAGTACCCCGCTGTAATAGTAATTGCAGTCTCATAATAAAAAAAAATTAGACTTAATGGTACAATACAGTCAAGTTAGTACATACCATGTTATACATGTAACCTACAGGCATCTAATGCTTGAGCAAACAAGCAAACAGTATTCTCTTTGTGTAGAAAAATAATACTTATGGAATAGGACACTATTTTTAACTAACAAAATATAGAGTTTAACTTGACCACATATACTTGTGGTTGTTTTGTCCAATAATTAGGCAGTTTCAAACTTCCGATACATGGAATAAGCAGGAAAAAGTATTTGTTGGATGTAAACTGCAATACTTTTGTAAAAATATGATAGTATTTTTTTTTTTTTTTTTGCCGTTTGCTCTCATTATGTTTATGTATTCTTAATTTCTTTGATAATCTATGACCCAAATTTATCATTACAGCCACTTTATAATGCTAAACCACTGTTTTCATATTGCTGATGGGATAGTTTCTGCTTGGATGTGTTGATGTTCAGCTAAGATGTCCATAACCTAGTAAACAACTATGTCAGCAATTTCTCAGTTAGTGTTAGTAATGACCATTTAGAGATTAAATTGTGTGTTTCACACCAAAAATCAACATTTGGCCCTGATATTTCATTGTATTCTATGCAATAAAGTGATTTTTTTTTCATTATTAACTGGAAAAAATGCAAGAAATAAGCCTCTAATTGACATCAAGAGAACCAACAATGAGGTGGAATTCTTCCATGCCTTTACATCACAGGCTGAAGTACACTACTAGTTACCATGTGCAGTGTAGATACATAGAAGAACCTCACACTTTATACATAATTAAAACAGCGAAGTTATGCATCAAAGTAAACCTGCACACAGATCCTTGCAGCGGTTGCCTTGATGTGTTTAATTAGGCGTGACCCAGTAGCCTCTTTAAATGTTTGCAGCAAAGAAGGATGGTTTGACGTTAAGACACAGCAGTTTAGGTGGGTTTTTTTATTCTCTGTACATATTTTTTGATATTCAGCTGTACCTGATCATGCAGTTAAACAAAACAACATTTTATAGCATAGCAACATTGTTTTTGTCATGTTTCGCCTTACTGTAACGTTTGCAAGGCCGAATACAGCAAAGAATCCAAACCTTCAGCCGAGAGACAAGTGCTCCAAAATTCCACATGCATATATATTATATCTTTTAGTTTTTTAACAATTGAACTAACTGTTGCTTTTACAAGATTTGTGTAGGGAATGCCCAGTCACCTCTTCCAGCTCTGCTGGGAGGATGCTCATAGGTGAAGCCAAGAGGATAGATGGATTTGTAAATTGAGAGATGTATCTTCTGAGTCAACTCTCCATTTAACCACAACGGACCCTTAGAAACAGATACTTAAAGTCCTTCACCTGAGGAAGTGATTCATTTCTACCCTGGAGGGGGTGGTCCACCTTTTTTTTTGGCTCAGAGCCATGGCTTCAGCTTTGGAGATGCTCAGTCTCATTCCGACTGCCTCCTACTTTGCTGGAAACTGTGTTCACAGCTTGGAGAAACCAAAAAGACCTCTTCATCCATGAACAGCTGAGATGAGATTTTGAGGTTGTGCTTTTACATATTTAGCAAGTTGTACCAGGGTGAAAATAGACTGACAATGATTTGGTATAACATTTTAACACTTCAAAAAAAGGCTTGTTATTTTGTTTAACACAAATAAAACCAAGATTTTTGCTATGCAATGCTCAAAATAAAACAAAATTCCAGGTTCAATCTTTTTTTCTTAGTATTTTTCTGAGATTCCTCAGGATTTCAGTCAAATTCAAACGTAGGACTCTTGGTTTGTGACATGTCACTGGCCGTTTTTGGTGGGGAAATAAAAATATACTTTATACAACCCTTTAAAGATAGATAAAGGTTTCTTTAGGCCCATTGTAGACAATCAGATTTGATAGATGTATCTCGTCCTGGTCTAAGTTTACCTGGTCTTGCATGACATAAGGCAAATCACTGCATCTAAATAAATACGTTCGAAGGTGACAGCAGACAATGTCCTGCAATACACACTTATGTGTGCTTAAGACAGGGTGGTTACTGTACAAGAGCTGGTGTGCCCCCGCATCCACAAGACTGAGCAGCAACGAGTGGGCAAGCAAGCGTTAGAGGCTTTTACAGAGAAGACTTTTACTGCAAGGCAAGACATGGAGAGAGAAAAAGAACAAAAAGAAAAAAAAAAGTAATTTCCTCCTTCCACTCAGGATTGTAGACCCAAGGGTTTTATGCTGAGAAATATTTCAGAATACTTGGAGGGATTCCACTTTAGTAACTGGTTTTAGTTTAATTTAGAAATTAAACGTGTTGTTTAAATAGATTATGAAAACCTAGCCTAGGTTATACTACATACGATATATCTAATCTATTTATAGATCCTTGCCTCGTTGATATCAGAAAAGACAATGAGAGCAAGTTAACCAATCATAATTAATCAAATATTTTCTTAGTGTGCAAGAGGAGATAAACAGTTGACTTCAAAGTAAAAACTGCAACTTGCTTAGTTTTTTTTTATTTTTTGTTTTTAAGCCAAAGCATCTCCTTCTATATGGAGCCATGCAATGCCTTCAGGATAGGACAGTCATTGGCTAATTGCTGTACAGCAGCAAACAAACCAATACTTCTCCATTTTCCCTGGTCATGTCCCATTACTTCAGCTTAGATTCCCTATTCATATTTCTTTTGACAGCTGCATCTGTTCATGGAGAATGAGGCTGTGTTGCAATCGGCAGGCATGGGATGTTGTAATTAAGAGGAGTACCTTTGGGCGAGCTCTTGGCTCAACCAAGGTGAAAACGACAGAGGAAGTGGAATTTCATTGAACACAACAGGGTCGCTGTCAATAACTCTGGCACTTGGCATCGGTTCCAGTGTTTATATTAATATTTGGGGCCCGTGTGGATCTTTTCATGACTGTGCATCTGTGCATGTTATATGCCTGACCTTCCTCATCAAAGTGCAACTAGCTGTGGGGATCAAGAAACACTCTCAAACACCCACATGTCGAAAATTATGGAAAGAGAGTGTGTGCGAGAGATGAAGAGCAAAAAGTGGGAGCGAAATAAGAGCCTGAAATGAGACAGCAAGGAAAGGAGTGCACAGATTGATATAGCAATTACCAAGAAAGCGACCCCTCTGTTAGGAATACATCTACATACATTAGTGGCAGGTTGCTCCCCAACCACAGTCTCTGAGGCTAACCAAGCAGTATCTCACACAAAGATGCAATGCTCTGAAAGGTCATCACGGTGCAGTCACTGTGTATACATTAACAACCAAAACTTCATCTGCTCTACATTGTACTTTCCTGGAATAGAAGAAAGGATATTTATCAAACTGTCAAGCACAGACGAAACAGAGTAAAATTCACGTGTGCTTGATTGTACACTAAAGCTACACTACACCAAGGTAAAATAAGGATTTTTCTGATGTCTTCAGAGTTATAACGAGTGTCTCAGTGGATTATCTAATAACCATAAATGTGTGCAATTAGCAGCCCGAACACAAAAAAGCAGTATGCTAGCAGTATTGAAAAGGGATTCAAAGATACACCGCTCGCTCCAGTGAAATTCAAAAGACCGACTGTCATGCATGCTGTGCTGGAGCTAACAAGTTAATCCAGTTACCGTTACGCAATAATCAGACCCCTGTTATCAATAAGGCTTGTCAGAGCCGAAGCCCTGGGGGCCCTAGGCCTTAGGTGACCCGTGAGCATTTGGGCAAAAATAATTATACATGAAATAAAGCTATTTTCTAGCATTTTTCTGCACGTAGGGAAAAGGAGAAGAGGAAAGATCGTCAAGTAATATAAATTTATTTGATTGGCTAAAACATTTAACAACAAGAGTTTACCAATCAGAATCCTGTATATATCTAGAATCAATAAGAGTTTTTGTAAGGCACAATTATGCTTACAAAAAAATATCTTATCTAGAGAAAATGCAATGATAGTTTAAGCTACTGGGTAAAAAGGAAAAATTTTGACTGCTTCCAAATAAAAGTCTATGTTAATGCGTGTGTTGCGGGCTTCGGCATTCCAAACTCACTACGCAGGTTTTTAAGTTTGGCTCTACTTTCAAAATCCAGGGCCAAAAAACGTGCATTGAAAGTTAAACCAGATGAACTTTGACCACTCAGGGACTCCGATTTGGTAGTGACGTTTGAGAAATGTAAATTTTCAAATCCTGGAAGTGCCAACCAGTTGAAAAGTGATCATGAAAGAGAAATAAATATTTGTAGTTCGCCCAGTGGGAGTTATTTGACTCCAAATCCTTGATATATTGGCAAAGAGCTATGAAAGAATTGCAAGGTTTGCACCATTTCTACATTTTGCACCAAGCCTCTGCCAACAGTAGGTTCAGGCGATAGTATTGGATTGCGACAGATATCATATGTGAAAAGAGCGTTCAAAAACCAGTGCATTCTTGAACGTGCCACAAATGCCCGGTTTGTACTGGACATAACTTTAAACAGACTGAGTCTAGGAGCCAACAATAGCAGCTGGAGTTCCAGCTTTTTTTGGCTGCTGAGAAGCTCCCAGCAGCGGCAGCAGGTCTAAGCTGGAAGCGCTGTTAGGTTAGTAGACAGGTCAGTTGTTTCTGTCTGAAAGCATGGCGCATTTTAGAGAAGAACATTATTAAGCTGCTCAGACTCACAACAGGACAGGTTCTTAGGGGAAAATGAATGTGTGAACTTCAAAAACAAGTATTACAATAAAAGAAGTCTCCTCTATTGATCTGTATGAGTCAGTCTATAACTGTAGCTGACTAGTGAAATATAGACACAAGAGTATTCAAGATAAATCCTAAACTAAGTAAAATTTTGAATTTACTGTGAATTTATTATGTCAGAAATTAAATGTTAAGAACAAATCTTTTAACTAGATTATTGTATAAAATCAATTGGATTACTTTAAACCCAATTTCAGTGGATTGGTCAACTGGAACATGGCAATCATTACATGATTTTTCTTTTGCTTAGAAGTTAAAAAATGAAGTAATAATCTTTATTCAGACAACTGTGCTCTAAAAGTGTGAAAAATATGAATGTTCAGCCGTCAAAAAACTCCAGAGAAGCAAACAGAGTTTTAAAAAGAAAACTCCATTATCAAAACAGATCAGTTGAAACCATTATCCCAATAACAGTTCAGAGGCCTTCATTCACTTGATGTAAAAAAAAAGTAGCAACCGTCTGTCCTTCAAACATGGCTGTAGAGCTCTTACCAGTAAAACTATACTGTGATTTTGTCCATAAAGAGCTGCATGTTTTAACAATAAAAGACTAAGAGAAACATATATTAAAATAAAATGCTAATATGCCCTTTTAAGAACGTTTTTGTCATAGTTTTATTTATTTTGTCTTGTTGGTCTCCATTTAGGAAGGATTTGAGTTTACATGACTTTAATAAGTGGGACTGGTGAACTGGTGAGGATAGTTAATGGCATTGGTGCACCACAATGGTAAACACGAGTCTTACCAATTAATATTAAGAGGTAATCATGCTTATCATGACAATCATGGTAAGCAATATACATCTTAAAATAATCAGAGTGCATATTAAAAGAGATGTATCAGCATCAATGTTTAAATGTGAAATACTGAAGTACACATAAAGGAAAAACAGAGATTTCAATAAATCCTAGATCATACACAGGGAGAGGAAACGGCAGTTACTAGTTTCATGTTAATGTTATTCTATCTAGAAAATATCATTATCCTTTATGATAAAACGTATACAAAGCTAATTTACAGATTCCACCATGATTGAAATCTACAATTTAAAGTTTTAGCTTTATATTCAAGCTATTGTAACTGGAAAAAAAACTGTCAACCATTAATATTCTCCAAAGAAACAAAAAATGTTTTGTCCCACTGAAAAGAACAAATTGAACAAAACTTTAAAGCATTTACTGGCTTTTCTAAAATGTTCATGTAGGTGTATATATACATATATATTATAATCATAGAGGAAAGCATAGCAATCTAGTCCTTTCACCTTGCGAGCCCCAGGTTCAAATCTTGATTAAGGTGAATTCTCAGTAGGCAAGTGAACCCTTAATGGAGGAGTCATGCCAGCTCAGGCGTCATTTAAAATACTAAGAACCACACATAATGCGCATTTCCCTCAATGGAAACAGAAGCTAGAGACAAAGATTGTATCCGCATGCAGAGAAGTCAGCAAGCTGTTGGAAAAAATGAATGTCTAAAAACTAGAATCAACTATCCATACCAGAGGCAATGGAAACTGCCAGGCAAAGGTTTATAGCCTTAGCTGGAGTTTACAAGAGAGAATACACTGGATCGACCGAATCGAATCATTAAAAATGTACTCTGAATGAAAGTGTAGCAACATGAGGACAGACCAACCAATACTGGAGTATCATATGGGAAAAAGAAATATAGCAACACTGCTCAGCAGCTGGCAAGCTTAAAAGCAGAATAAAACAACCTCCGGGAATAAGATCCTCTATCAATGGGTCAAATGTCCAAGAACAAGACTCGGATAGCAAAAACTGGACAGTACCAAGCTCTGACATTTTGATTTGATTTGATTTGAAATGGTATATTTCAAGCAATCAAAGCAAGAATTATGCACAAAACAATACAATCACCATTCATGCATTCATACAAAGACGTATCAAACTTAGGATAATTAGACATTAAATCAAAGAGGCATGACTTACTCCTACTGGCTATTAAAGCTGACTGCACTATCCGAGCACCTGGCAGCACATCTGAACCACCTGCTAGTGGATCTGACCCACCCTGAATGGTTAACTGATAGGCCAGACAGTCCTGATCCTGAAAGACCCCTATAAAGGAACCGTCTTATCACCTTCCCCAACACAACATGGAAGCTCCTGTCAGGCGTCATGGCTGCTAAGATGAAAAGGCTTATGGATCGATAGATGAGTGTGGTCGAGAAAGAGATTGGAAGGAACTCCAGGGAATTAAAGTGCCAACTAATAGTGGATAGAGCAGATAATGTAAACCGCAAGACCAGATGCACCAATCAGATTGGTTACAAGAAAGCCTATGACTTGAAGCCTCACACTTGGGTCTTGGAATGCTTAAACTGTGGGACACCAGGTAGTGCAAAATGTGTCTTGATGTTTGGTATCCAGTGCTAAATGAGCTCAGACGAAGCACACACATTTAAATGTGCGGTTCAAAATGAGATGACAAAATGAGAAGGAGAATGAAAGAGCTTGAGAAAGAGGAGAAAGGACCCAACTTAAGGATAAACATATGCCCTAAAAAATGAGAAGAAAACAAGGAAGCTAAAAAGGAGTGACAGAATGATCCCGTGTGACTTGGATCTATGTTGAAGTCGTGTGAATGAAACGTGTTTTTTAACGCTTGGCCATGGGTGTAAATGGAACATACACAGGTTCAAAGTGCCATTATGAAATGGCAGGACCCTTATGAGAACCGTGCAGCCACAAAAGGAGTGGTATAAGAACGGAGAGAGAGAATTCATTGTCCAAAGGAATTGACGAAAATCTGGTAGGTTTTCTAAGACAAAGCTAAATTCTGAGGACTACAAACCTCAGAATGTCTCATAAACCAAAAAATAGCCTGAATCTCATTAATGGTATAACACCATGCAAGCTGATACAGACTGTTGCTCTGAGCAGGGCTAAAAATCTCTGTTTCCAAGGACTTGAGGGGAAAGAAGATAAAAATGGAAAAAAAAAAAAAGGAGAGGGTGGGGAATGAAAAGATGGACGAGCAAAAACCATAATTAAACACTGCCATCTTCTGGTCACTGTATGAATGTATTCAGTGCTTTGATGCTGAAGCTAATACATTTGAGCAAACCATCCCTTTGACCACCCGTTTGTATGAAACCACAACCAAAAAAAATGTGACACGCAAAGGACTTTCTATCTGGTCAAAGCTGACATAATAAAATGGAGGGACTTCCAAATTCATAGATGTCATCGTTTATCCCTTTCTTACAAGGAGACTAATTTAATCTGCCGGTTATGGAAGAAGAATGAAAGCAGAGCATGAGGCAATCATCTTGATGCAACCACAATTATGTTGAGAGACACTAACCCATCTATTCCTCACAATTCTTGGCTCATCTCATCTAAAGCAGCAACAAAGGCAGCAGAAGAATAAAATAGGAATCCTCTATAACTCATACTTACACTGACAGGCATTTTCAGTTACATTCCTCAAGTTAAAGTGGATCACTCTTCTTTTCATATAAAAGTCTCACTTAGAGGCACTTACTTTGCTGCAGTTCAGTACCGATGCCTTTGTTTGGCACATCAAAGTAAGTGTGGAGGTGCATTCAAATTCCCAGCAGAAAGGCTGTGTTAAGTACTTCTTGCTTTGACTGTATACAGGTCCTCAAAATGATATCAATGACACAGAGATGGGAATATTTTTACATCTGAAAATGTGCACTGCAGTTGTTTATAAAGTCCTTTAACCTGCATGTAACAGAATAATTGTTTCCTCAGAGTCAATAAAAGCGAATGCAGCCCCATGTGGTAAACAGTTGGCAGATAAGACAACCAGCACAGGAAACCCATTGTGTGTTGTCTCTACAATAGTTATGGGGCACCTTTAAGCTATTTGCATGTAAACATTGTGAGTCTGTGCTGAGACCTAAAAAAATTAAAAAGAAAAAGTGTCACAAATGACCAGGATTCCTGTAGGGGCTATTCTCCATCTGTCCTCCAACTGGGGTCATACCTCTGAATGCTTTCATTCCAACATGACAGAGCAAGTCCTTAGAAAATCTGAGAGGGGCTGCATTTTTTGTAGTTACCCCTCTTCCCAAAACTTATCAGCGAGCAAAAGAAACATTTAATGTGGTAACCTATTCAGAGCAGTTATTATAAAAAAAAGCAGCTTGGGGTGGTGAAACGACAGTTTAATGAATCAGATGTGCTATCTATAATATGAACTCAAGTTAAAGGGCCATTATCATGCTTTTCTTAAGCCTTTAAGAGTAAACTATCCATATTTGTGTTATTCTGTTACCTTTGGTGCACAAAAGAACATTTTGTTTTTTACGAAATACTATTTATTTCCACAGTTAGTTTTCTTACCCTGAAGTAAGACGACTCGATCTCTGAGGGACCACCTTTCGCTCCTTGTGGGTTTCAGGACGTCAACCTAGAGCCGGCCTCGGCAGGCCTTTGCAAAGATGGATGTGATGTGCATATTGCGTACATTAAAGGAAAGAGTTTTTGCCAAACACCGCTACCTCCTAAGAGAAAGTGTGTGTTAGCTGGGGGGGCGGTGCTGGCAGCACAGACTCTTCCTGGAAGGCATTGTTGTGATGTCACAATGTGAGAACCCGCAACATTTTCGCGGATTGGGAAGGGCTGGAGCTCAGAGCGCAGGTTTCTAGAGGAACACTCAGAAATGCGTGAATGGATCAAAATACCGCTTTGAGGTTGTTTATAGTGAATAGTTAACAATATAATCCATTTAAAAGTTTAAAAAGTTAATTTTGCATGATATAGGCCCTTTTAAAAAAGGTAATTGAGGGAAATGTATCAGTAATTTTGCACTTTTTTCTAATAAAATAGATTAAGATAAGCTCTTAGTTGAATGAGTTATTTTAATTGGTTCTTATAATCCGTTCCATGTACATTTGAGTTTTACTTTTAACTGGCCTATCAAGGACAAATATTTTACTTTTTTTTCATGCTGCATGTTTAGGCCCCAAATAAATGTTTGCTGTCAAAGTCCATCTAAAGGCTATGTGTTTATTTAGAATCTGTTGGTAGAAAAGCTAACTTTAACCCTCCAACAAGAGGAGAACTTTATTCCAGTAACAATTTGATCATAGGGAATAAAATAACCAGATTGCGGTACTTCATATCAACAATCTTTAACCAGTTTTTTTATGGTATTTGCCACATCATCATGTTGGTAAAAAGCTGATCAGTTTACATGTTTTGATCTTTAGACAAGTCCCTTACTCTATGGACATCACTGAATGACTAAATAAAACCCAGCAACAATTTTAATAACATGTAAAAAAAACAGATGAGTTGAAGTATCCTCATAATTAACAAACTTGAATGATATTTGCATTTATATAATATAAATCTTGAAAGTAAGTCAAGAAAAACAGACTTTTCTGGTAACCGCTATGGTACTTAATGTTGAAATAAACTGAAAGTAGGATAACACTGCCCTCTATGTTGTCTTGTTTTCATGGAGATTCTTTTAAAAATAATTATGCTGGTAAGAAAAATGAACGGTTTTGATAAGGTTGTTTCTTCTTTCCTCCTATAGTCAAACTTCCCTAAAGACTGGTCTGTGAGGACAGCTTTTAAACATCGTGTCTAACATTTGCAAATGCACGTCGTCTGGGTGGGAAGGTATTCAATGTCCCTGCCGTTTAACCTGTGGTAGATTGGATTAAAAGATAAAAACATCCCGTCCCAAGGTTTTTTTCTATTTTATACTAATAGAAATAAAAACAATCTGCATGGGAATCATTTCTATTGTCTTTGTTTCTAAATTCTGTTGCACATTGCAAAAAAAACAAAAAAGAGGAAATTACAGGAACTCTATGTTCCTTCACTAAACAAAAAGAGCAAAATACATTCAAAGAACTTCCACCTAAGTGGTTGTCTGTCTGAATTATTCACTTAATTCCATATTTTTTAGTTAAAATTCAGAATGAAGTGGCTGCGAAGAAAAGGTTAGTTAAAAAGGCTGAAAAAGATTGAGTCATGGTTAATAGTTTAACTAAAACAGTTTTCCATTACAGCTTGTCCATCACATCTTCTTTGTATTTTTTCCCCTTCTCAGGTTGTTATTGTAAATAAGTACATGTTTTTAACAGCTTACTAGGTTAAATAAAGGTTACATTTGAAAAAATCCCATGAAATACGTGTTACAGCTTGATCACAAACTTGGCATTACTAAAAAGAGCCCAAAAAGTTATGCAACCATTTATCCTGCAAGCTCCAACACCTTGCAACTGGGCTGTAAAAAGACACCCCTCCTAAATAAAATAAAAAGCGGTAAACAAATGAAAGAATTCATCCATGAAAATTACATCATAGAATGTTTTGAATTGACGCAGTGAATAAGGCAGTTTGCAAATGATGACACTGTTTCACTCACCGAACAGATTAAAAACACCGATAAGATTTGTATGTTTAACACCATAGTAAAAAAATAAATAAAAATTATGACATTAGTATTCCAGGATGTAAGGATTATAGTCTGTGATGGCGGGGTAAAGCAGGAATGATACAAGCACCATCTTCCCAACAGCATACTGGGGTAATGCAAGTAATTGTAATTCTGCCAGTGAAAATGAATGCAACTCAGTTTATTTATCTTTTACAAAAAATAAAATATAATAAATTGCTAGTATGCTCGAAGCTACAAAGGAGCCAACAGCCGACTGGAAAAAAACATACCTTTACATGTCTTTTTTTTAACACTATTTCTAGCTTTTTTGTATAGATGCATCAATGTACTTGCACTTTGCAATTATGACCACTAGATGTCACTTAAACTCTGTAAATGAGAAACATGGAGACCAAACCAATTTGGATTATACTGAGAAATCTAATCTCCGAGAGAATTTTAAATATTATTTACTAAATTTTCAGCACTTTTATGTAGAAGAGGAATGAATGGATGCACGTTTGCAAATGCTCAGTTATTCTAATCATTATAAACAATTACAAAGCAAAAAAAACAAAGTAACTTCATGTTGACGTAAATAATTCTTTTACATATTACGTTGACTGTAAAAAGTATGGTGACTACAATAAATTGTAAAGGCTCCAGTACATTTAATTGGCAATAAAGGTAATAAAGGCTACTCAAGTAAAAATGATTGAAAGATTGATGTACATATAGGTGAAAAGTTAGTTCTTTCTACATCTCTTTTTCATACTACAGTTTATCATTTTTGCTACATCGTCACTACGGTTAACCCACAGTTTACTTGAATAATCACGTAAACCAGTTACCTCTCAGTTTACTTGTTACATTTGGATACATCCAAAAAATAGTTATACTCAATATGCCATAACTTTTTATATCGAGATAGTATTGAAATGATCCCGATGCAAATGAAATGTGGATCTTTGGAGAATGTGATCTCCAGGTACATTGATTCTGAAGGTATTAGCTAAATATCTAAGATTTACAAAAACAATATGAATGCCAAAAAAAAATGTCAGATGCTGTGGAGACTAAATGTTCGTCTTCAACCATAAAAATAATAAATAATGTACTATACTATTTTTTTGATGCTAGAATGTCAGTTGCTGTTCCGCCAGAATGACTAACAGAATCTGTTATTCTAAAGTTGTATTTTGTGAGCTAATCAACAGGCCTGCACACTATTTAAATGTGTATGGATTCAAAGAAAAATGTTTTCTTTATAAATGCAATATAAAACAAAAATAAATATATATTTTTTTAATTTAGGATTGCAATTAGTTCATGTTGTCCATTCACACGTAAAGACATTTTTAAAATGTATTTTCCCCTTGCTTTTGACAAACCCCCCAGATTTTACCGATCCTTTAAAGTTCATGCATCAAAGTGCTATAATAGATAATAAGGAGATGAAATGTGCTGAGCAGCAGAACAGCCTAATCCTGAAATTCCCTTTAGTTGTCTGGCCACTAGATGGCACCAGAGAATCATATTAAGATAGGATGGATTTATTCACAAAGTGTTTGTGGTATAAACTAATTAGAATCTGGAAATAAACCTCTCAAATTACTCCTTAATGTTAACTGTGTGAGTTTAATTTGTGTTTTAATTCAGTAGTTTAGAGAAGGAAATGTTTGCTGACTTACATCAAACTCATTGAGCGCAGCAGCTAGTTCTCCAATTCCAGCATGGCCATGCTTCTCTTCAGTGGGTGAGGTGGCTTGAGCAGCGCTGGAAATGCCCCCTATGGCCTCCTGGACCTGCTTGAACACGTAATCTCGGTTGGCCCGTGTGGCTGCCACGTCTGGGTGCCGCAGGAAGGCCTGGGAGGCCGTGTACAGCATGGTGGCGTTTTTCTTCAGAGCTCCGCGAGCAGCTGCCATCTCATCTCGACACTGGGGGTCCTTAAGCTCCTGAAAAGTGAGAAAGAATCTTAGGTGAGAGCTCTCCTATGACAGATTCTTAGTTTATTGCATACCGGAGACAAATCAATGTGGAGTAAAATAAGAAGTATGTAGAGTACGGGGGGGGGAATAAATGTAGAGTAGAAGCATTGTTTGAAATGCATCTGTAATCAGAATGAACCTAAAACACAGATCTAAGACAACAGCATATAGAACATCTCTTGTGAAAAAGAAAAAAAAAATACAAGTCCACGTCTCACATGATGAATTATCATTGTTTCAAACACACAAAGTTAAAGCTGTTTCAGCAGATCTGCAGCTGTGGAGCTGGATAGAATTCAGTTCAGTAATTTGCTCTGGGACGGCTGGGTTACATCTTTTCTTATTATGGCGTTTGCTAGAAAAATCTTTGAGCAGTTGCCCCCATGGAGATGGATAATAATTATGTTATAGATGTTGCGGAAAATGGAGTATTTTCATGAAGTGGTCCTTCACCCGTTTGTTTGAGAGAAAGAGCGGCCCCGCTTTGCCGTTACCTGCTGTCTGCGTGCTGCCACATAGTTCAGCTTAACCATCTCTTTGCCAAACTCTTTGAAACGGTTGGCCAGGTCCTGCTCATTGGTAGCGTTCTTTACCCCCTCGAGCGCCTCTTCCACCTGCCAGAAAAACAAATGCACCAGCTCTCAACACAACTGGGGGGAAAAATGCACATCTTATTTCATTTTTTATGAAGTAAAGCTTGTCTGGAGATCCTACAGATAGGCAGGGAGTCAACACATTTTTTCTTTAGTATTCAAAATAAAAGTTTACTTAAAATATTTATTTAATATTTTATTTATTTATAACAAAGTTTTACTGAAAAAAAAAACAAAAAGCTTTCAAAATGTCAGGGTATAATCCTTGTGCTATCCTAGGTACTTTAACATTGGGAGTTGGGTCATCTAGACCCCACTAGACAGTGCGCTGAACCTTTTTTCTTCAATGATTTGTGAACCTCACTGGTGTCCATGAATTACATGAAATCTTTCCACCTTTATCCACCTTTGTCATGGTAGTAAAAACACGTCAATGGTCATCTTGACCCCATAGGATGGCACAAGGGTTATGTTAGCTCCTATTTTAATACTGAACATATAGGAACTATATGCTTAATTTGATAGAAAAAAATAGTCCAAAGTTGTTTCTGAAAATATCATTTATAAAGGGCTTTTTGTGCATTGAATTATTACTGTAGGTGCTGTTCATCACATCAGGAAATTTATGGAAAAGCTTTTTCACATGATTTTTCATCCATGTCTAAAATATTTGCAACATTTCACGATGAAAGCCTAAAAAAAGGAAATAACTTATAGTAAAGTCCGAATGATTTCAACTCACAAAAATATCAACTAAAGGAGGTGTTTTAGGCACGGCAGGACCAGGTCATAGGAGTAATGCTATCAAAAAGTAACAAAAATGAACTGTAGAGAGAATCCCTGCACTTACAACTTTAAGATGGGCCAGCAGTCTCATCACGTCGGCCATGTCGGCTAGGATGAGCAGGCGGGTAACGGCGGACAGCAGCGCGCGAGCAGCCCTCACCATGGTACCCCGTTTTACAGAGGAGCAGGGGTCGTCTGCAAACTCAGAGGAGGCGATCCGCATAGTTTCTCCTGCGTCAGAAAAAGAGGAAACAGTGACGGAACCAAACAAATTTACAGATCAATGTTTGTGTACACAGAAATAAGCTGAGCCAAAGAAACAAATCTTGTCTTGTAAAAACAGATTTACTCTGAATCGGGGCTTCCTAACCCCTTACAGATCTACCACGCTTCCTGATTTATTGCACTCCTTGCACCTGGTTTGCTGGATCAGGGGATTTCCCATTTTAGTGATGAACAAACACAGCAGATCCAGGTAATCAGAAGCAAGCAGGCAAGGGAGAACTGGAAAACAAGCAGGGTGGTAGATCTTAAAAGACCAAGCAAGGTTGGCCAGCCTTGATGTAAATAAATCAGCGCTAATGAGAAATCCTGTGCCTTTAAACTTGAGCTGCAACTATTTTCCACAGAAAACCCATGGATTTGCAATGAAATATCGAATAGAGGAATAGAGAAAGTTATTTAGAACTCAAAGGTCATAAAAATGAGCTAAATTGAGTTTTCGATTTCTTTACATTTAAAGAACACAAACACTTATTATGACCCAACATTTTTGTTAGAGGTTATACATCTTTGGTTTCCACAAGGACATTTTCGTCTTTTGTGATCTGATTATTGACAGACTTTCACAAAGAAAAGTGAATTTTCCTTCTTCTTTGTTTAAAATATGAACAAATGTAGTCTTCAAAAACGTTAAGCCTGTATTGACTAAGGTATATACTAAATGACTGAAACAGATCGACTCTTATTTCTTCATTTTCCGTGAATTATTTTGGCAGTTTTTAAATGGGTTAGAACATAGAGAATAGAATGTCGCTCTATCTCTTCATAAGTAGGAAATACTTGAAGTATTTGTGCAGGCCAACGCAGGTTTAGCCTAAAGTTTCACAATATACATTTCAAAGTGGATACTGTCTTTTTTTATGACTTTAAATTCCCTCCCGTCTGTGTCTGTAAATGAATATAGTGAACAGTTCAAACACTAAGCAGTAAAGCAATTAACATCAGTGACATCAGTGGGATTACTTTTTTAAAAAAAAAGCTTGTTTTAAATGAAGAAAGGACTGAGAGGATCAAAAGGAATAAGAACAATCTGAACTAACTCAAAAAAATGAATGTAATGTATATATGGCTACAACTAGCTAATCTTAGAGGAGTATAATGTGGCCTTTATAGTGAGGAATAAACATTAAATAAGGGACTTCATCTCAACAAACAAAAAAAATAGTAGAGGGTATGTAATCTACTGGAGTAATAAAAAGTAACATAAGAGTTCAGACTAACAGCTTTAATCCAGCAGTTTCAAGGAAGACGGCCAGCCTGACTAAGCAGCCAAGAGGCTGTCAGATTTAGCTTTTAACCTCAGACACAGCTAATCTAATGAACTATCCCCGCCGTAGCTTTGAAAGCTCTGAACGTATTTGATTATGGAGAATTTCAGGTTTATTTAGAAGCTCAGGAAGGACCCTCGGCGAATCGGCAATCCTCCCAACATTCCCTTCACAGACACAGTTATACAAACATTCAACACCCTAAACCAACGCTGAAGGAAAAAAAAAAATTGGCAAGTTCAACTCGTAGGAATTGGGTTTAGAGGATTCTGTAATCTCTTCACAAACCCAAACAATTTCCTTTTTTTGTGTAGCCAGCTCATAAGTAGTGACAAACTGTAAGATCTTCATGTTAGCAAATACATGAGAGAGTGGAATAGGGAAAAAGCTATGAGAAAATAGGTTGGTGTCCGGATTAGTGTGAAACTGCTGTGTGATTGAGAAAATAGAAGCGAACATGAGTCAGAAAGACAGGTTCGGAATTCAGAGGAGGTTGAATCTGATCAACGTTAGAAAAACTTTGAAGGTAAATATACGGTGTGGTTTTGGAACAATTACACTTTACATCACACCTCCATCAAAGAAAATCAAAGGTGACGCATACACAATAGAGAATGATGAAGTGATGAAGCCACAGAAAATCAGCCATTTTTACACTAGGAAGACTTTTATTTATTTTATAAGATATAAACTCATTTGTATCGTAATGAAAATTTTATAGTATTTTTTTTAAACTAGAAACCAAAAACAAAGTTTTATGTTGTTAATATAACTGCAGTGATTGAGTTGGTTTCTACACAAAATCTGTTCATTATCAACCATCTGCTTGTAGCTCTGACCTAAATTTAAAAAGCACAAAACATATGTTTAACCGCTTGTGTTTATAATATAATATGGTAGTTAAACTATAACTGCAGTAGCCTAATCAAAAGAAAATACAGATTCAGAGATTATACACCCCAAATCCATTTTCACTGCTGCTTCATCAAATCAGAGTCAAGAGTCAGGGCAAGCATGCATATCAATGCTAGTGCAATGCAAAGTTAATATAAAGAACTGAACAAAAGCCAATGACTACACAAATACATGTAGCGTGCAAGTTCTTAATCAAGACAACTGGAGCATGATGGGGGAGCTCAAACAGACAACTCAGGTCTGCATCCAGATGTGTCTTTGTGTAAAGTAGAACAAAGAGGCCAAACATGCTTACAAACTAATTACAGTAAAAGTCTGTCTGCAGAATCCCCTCATGAGTCAGTCTGCAGCGATGGCTTTCCAACAAACTATAACACTGCCGTTTACATTACGCTTTTTTTTTCTTTAGGAAAAGAGTAGAAGGTCAGTGAGAACAAATACCAGCAAGAGTCCATACAGGCTTTTGGAGAACTGAAAGTGTTTTTTTTGTTTTTTTCTTAACAAAGAATCAGATTATCAACATCTCCTGTGCTCCCAAATCCATTGAAAATGCTGCAGAATAGTTGCAAAAAACTGTCACCATTCATTTTGTCTTTCATACTGTAAATTAACACTTCAAAGCCTGTTTCAGCATATATCTTTAATCCTAAACAGAAGGGGGGATCCATGGCGGACAATATCACAAACACTTACATCCTTAAGAGCAATTGCATCAACTCCCATTAAAGAATAATGGCATTTTTGGGGGAATTTGAAATAAATGAAAAATGAAACCTTTCTAAAGCGCACATGAAAATTATATTTTGCAAAAATATAAAAATCTTTAGGATATTTTCCTTTTTATGAACAAAATGAGCTTTTTCTAATGTAAATCATGCTACAGGTCTGCTTTATCAGAACAGCTTAGGACATCTTGGCCTCAATGTAATTGTTGTTTTTGGAACTTTTGGGTGAGACTTGCGTGTTATTGATGTAATCAATTGATCACATGTTTGTGTCCATCTAGTTATTCCTAATACAAATCCCTTCCATCGAGTCTTGTGTCCTGGTTTGGGAAAAACTTTTGCACATTTCACAGATGCAGACCTTTTGTGAAGACTTCCTGATTCTTTAGCTCTTCTTGCAGCTGACACAAAGCTTGCTTATTTGCAAATACGTCTATCTTTTTTTGTAAAAAAGAAAAAAAAAACACTAAAAGCAAGGCCTTGTATCTGACACAGCCTGACATTCTCAAAGAAAAACTACAATGCTGACTCCTCTACAAACTTAAAACATGAGTTGCTCAAAGTGGAAACACTACAAGACACCATCAGGAACAAAATGCAGTGAACAGCAGCGGGCCTGCCAGCAGTATGTTCAAACTGGAAAGTTTGAACATACTCCAAGGATCTGCAAAAGGTATTGGAACAAGTGGATAATGTAAGGAAGAGTCACACAATTACTGACAAGTGTCGTCCTTCAGCCCTTTGATACAATGATTATGTGAGTTTTTCCAGCACTATTCAGGAGTAAAGAGTGACCACAACCTACATGTTACCTCTTAGTGTCCTCCCATCAAATCCCTTCACGAAAACTAAGGTGTTACTAAGCCAACTGAGAGATCAAATCCCCTTCTGGATTTTGCCAAAGAGAACTTTCATCCTCATAATTCCTCACCAAGACAGCATTGTCTTAAAATTTCTCAGTCATCTCAACTAGCTTCTCTTGAGATGAAGTAGTCGTGGCTTTCCTCTGAGCCACACCTTGATCTTAAAACCCTACTCCCCCCCCCCCCCCCCCCCCATTAGTTATATAGTCAGGAAATAGGAAAAATACTTTTACAGTCCTGCAAGGACTACAACAAATAAATAAATAGCAAAATGGGACATTGTATGATAGTTTGTAGGACACAGGACATACTCAACAGAACTTTTTGACCAGCATCTGCCAATAACTGTAGTAAAACACTTGAATGATCATACAAATCCAGCTTACCCTGCTTCCGAACATCCTCCACAGCAGCAATGAGCTCTTCCTTCAGATCCTGGCTGTCTTTAGCGATTTGTTCCCCTTTGTCAAGGAAGTTGTGGGTAGCCTGCTCAACAGACACTGCCAGGACATGAGCCTTCTTAGATCTCCCCTTTTTCTTACTGGATGGTCCCTTGTTGCTGGTATTCACCAGAGTGGTCACCTGGAAAATAAGAGATATTTTGGACTCAACTGTGTCATAAACAAAATAAAAGGTTGACCTGTCAAGTGAAATACTCTTTGACCTCAGTGGAAAAAAAAAAATCACACTGATTGTAGTTATTTTATGTGTCAACAGCTAGTAATATAATAAATAATGAGACTCAGCTACCTCAGCAAACTACTTTTGTATGATTTGACAGTTAATATACTAGTAAGGAAAATATATGTTGGTACATTTTTTGGTCTTGGTGAGGGAGATGACCAGGCACTCCCTCTCTTTTTAGATTTCATCATCCACCACAGTCGAACACAATTACTCAACAGAGAACAAATGTCAGCTCACCTTTGCACAAATAGCATGCATGGAATGATATGCTTGACATGTGTTTGTTTGTATGTCCGTGTGAGCTGTGGTTGTGATGTGTACAGGTTGACATGTTTGTGTGAGAAGATCTTTGGAGCCAAAATATATACTTGTAATATTTGAATATGTGTATATATAGATAGACCCTGTCGTTTGTACCTGACAGTAATGATGATAAACCTCCAGCATAAATAAAAACAGTAAAAGATTCATACTTAATGATGTCTAGTATTAATACTATTTTCTATAGTGTTCAACTTTAACTATGTATAAATGCATTTTATGAAGACATGAGGACCATTTGTAGACATCTGACATGACTAAGGACCTAAGTCAAATTTTTCAGCTATGCTGAAATTCCTGCCATTTACTGCAACATTCTGACCATTTTTACAATTTTTTTCCCCCTTATAGGGTCATTTCATGTTTCTATTTTAGAAATAATGTTAAAATTAAATATGATTTTTATTTTTTTGTAACTTTGTGTTATGACTGTAAGCAGAGAAAACAGTGCCTGTTAGACTGCCATGCTAAGGAATCTGCAGTTTATTTTTTGATTGCTCACTCCTGCCAAGTGCATCATTAAACCCACCCACTCCTGCAGAATTAAAGTTGGATAATTCCAAAGCAGACTGGGATGTTAAGATAAATAATTCAACCCGGCTTCTGCTTCCAGCCGCTTCGCCATGTTCCTTTTTGAAAGCTTACATACAGCCTAATTAATTGGAGTATTTTTTTTTTTTGTTTGGTTGGTTTTTTTGGACTAATATGAGAACTATAAGACAGTAGTGAGATGTGCTGCAGATGTGACAGAGGAGTTCAAGGTGAAGGTGATTTGCTTTAAGGTTGGGCTTTGAGCCTTTGTTTGTAGTGATGGACAGGCTCACAGATGAGGTTAGACAGGAATCTCTGTGGACCGTGATTTTTGCAGATGACATTGTAATATGGGATGAGAGCAAGAAGCAGGTGGAAGAACACCTTCAGAGGTGGAGGTTTACTCTGAGAAGTAGAAAAATGACAGTCAGCTGAAGCAAGACAGAACATCTGTGTGTAAATAAATGAAAAGGGGACTGAGCTTAAATGGTGTGCTTACGAGTTTTTGAGTTCAGGGTTTTATATACTTGGGGTCAACAGTCCAGAGCAATGAAAAGGACGTAAAAGAAAAAGTGAGTGTCAGCTTTGATATTTGACCAACGAGTGTTGGTAAAACCAAAAGGAAAAATGCAGAAGCGGAGGTGAGACCAGACTCATTGTATAGTCTATAGAAGCACTGAGGAAAGAAACAAGCAGGAGCTGGATTAAGTGAAAGTGAAAGTGAAGAGACAAGGATTTTGGGGAGAGGTGACAAAAACTGATACGATCTGAAATGAGGAGCAGCTCATGGTAGATGCTGCAGAGATGGAGCAAGATAGATAGGTTTCTGAAACGTTCTGCAAAGAGATAATGAATAATTAAGTAGGGTGCTAAGGTTAGACCTGCCAAGCAGACCGAAAAAAAAGAAAAAAGAATCAGGATTTACATGTGCTGCAAAGAAGAATGGGACGGTAAGGCCAGACTAGAAATGCATCAAAGTGAGGCAGATGTAGTGAAACCCCCTGCAGGCAATAAAAGAAGAACTAGGAGAATAATTATCTGCTACCACAAAAACATAAAAGTATTTTTATATAAATAATATTATAAATTGTATTGTGAATAACTTGCTCAGGGATTACAGTTAAAATTATCATACAATGGCCCAATTACAGTGTTTATTAATGAGTTCTCTCTTTTTGTAAATAAATAAACCAATTTCTAATTATACAGTAAATTGTTTAATGCTGATTAAAAAGTAAGAATTCAGCTTTAGATATAAATTATTTGTGTTGTTTGTAGAACCATAATGGAAAGTTAATTCATCACGTCACATCACTTTCCAATGACTTTTTCAAGTCACACCTCATGTAGGCTTTGTTTTGCAACAGTGACTTAAAAAGCCATTTAATTATGACCACGATAACCTTGCAGCATCCACTCAGGCTGAATCAATGTATGCATCCACCTTTGATACAAGCTTAACTGCTTCTTTTAATCAGCATGTTCTGTCATACCTGCTGCGACAAAATCTGTTGAGTAAGAATGACAGAAAACCTAGGCACAATAAAGCTAGATGGAAAACACAAAATAAAACACCACTTATGCAACATCACTTCTAAGGGGTGTAATGGTACACATAGTTAACTAATGTTAACCGCGAGTTTCCGCCAAGACGCTCAATGGTGTCTGCGCTCGCACGCGTTGGTGGGGAGAGTGCGGCAGCGCAAGAGTGTGTGTGTGTGTGTGTGTGTGTGTGTGAGCGCACGTTCCGGGTGTCCTGCTCAGTTCGCCGGAACAGTAATAAAAACGGTTTGATCTAAAAGAATGGAGACTGGTTGTTTTATTAACCCGCTCTGGAGGCTCTGAGGGTCCGAAAGGAGAAGTGATCCCCAAATGAAGAGCCGCCTTCGGCCCTGGAGAGCATCTCCCCTGCGTTTTCCGACCAGATTGCCGAACCAAACCTCATTGCAGGAGGTTTCTGCAATAAGAAACCTCTTTACACTCTCCTGTGTGGGAACACTTTGGATTTGTTTGGATGGGAAAAAAAAGCAATTGGATTACGGTAGTCAGATCCTGTGTTTCGACATTTTAATGTTACATGAAGATAGCATATGCCACAGGTAACACATCTAATCTGTTAACACACTTAAAACGGCATCACCCTACTGTAAAAATCGGGTCTACGAGAAAAAAATGTGCAAGTTAAACTGTTTGTTTTTTTTTCAGGCCAGTGTTAAGCATCCAAAGTTATCGGTTCCTGACAGCTAATAGCTGTATTATTTTATATAGCAGATCACCTACATAAGCTAATTTTGTTATTGTTATAAAAAACCAATAAATTCATTTTGCAAGAACTTTTTTTCTGCCTTTTTTGTACCGAAAAAATACCAAAAATGTATCAAACCGAGCCCTCTGAAATTCTGAACCGAACCGAATTGAGATTTTGAGTGTACCGTTACACCCCTTATCACTACGAATGAGAACTTGGCTAAGCTGTAAATGATAAAACGCTTTTTAAAAAAGCCTTGAAGTTAAGGAAAATGATTTAGCTGCTTACTAATTACACTCACACATCTCAGAGTAATTTGACTCTATTTGTGTTGCATAAACATAATCCACGTTGATACGTTTTACCATATAAAAGAGGAATTTGAGAGTGAAAATGGACAGTCTTATGTTAAGAACTTCACATCACACATACTATTGATTTCACACGCTTCACATATGGAAAATATAAAGAAAAAAACACTAAGGGGCAAGAAAAAAATAGATTTTAAGTAAAATGATTTTTTTTCTAAAAAACAACAAACTAATTATTAGACCATTAAATAAAATGTTTTAAAAAAACTCTGTATGTGCATACAAAATTTGATTTACAAATCTTAAGATAGGCACCAGTTTGACTTTATTTTAGAGTTTTTATATAGTTTCCCCAATTTTGGTTAAAGGGTACATGTGGATGCATATGTTCCATAGCGTTTTTGCCTTTAGGCTCAACAGTAAAATGAACCAGACGATGAATATTTGCAATGCCGCTGCAGTCATGCTAATGTCTTCTTCAGACATAAGGAGTAATTGTGCCCTCTCATTTTATAGCTGATCAATAGCTTTGAATGTCATGCAACCTTTCCTCTACAGAGCAGTGACCTGTGGGCTCTCCAGTAAGCAGTAAATCGCAATGGCTCTGTGTGGCCATTCAATTTTCTGCCTTCAGCTTCAGAGTCACTGAATGAGTGCTGATTTAACTGCTCGAGATAAAGGCAGTGTCCATGCGTGTGTTTGACTGAGCACAGATATACAGCTCTCCAGGGGAGAACTTGCTCAACAGAGATGGTGCATAAAGGTTCCTCACTAAATAAATGATGAGGTCGTTTAGATTATGTGTAAAATACACGACGTGTGCAGGAGCTGCAGAAGGACAAAAACAATCAAGAGAGGGCTCGTTTGAAAGTGGATGAGGGGAAAACTCCTGCTGTGACACTCCGACTGCAAAGCTTCAAAACACATTGCAAATTGTGCGATTAAATGACATTTTACGTCGCCCCCCCCCCCCGTTTTTTGGTACTTGTATTCATCGTGCCAACTGTTTTTACAATTCTCATTTTTTTATTTTAAAGAAGTGTAACCAAGCTGAATTTTATTGTACTCCAACATTCTGATTGTGATCCGAGTAGGAATATAGGAATACCCTCTGCAGAAATTTCATACACACTTTGGGACACCATGAGGAAACAAAACAGTTATTTTATTAAATGAGGAAATGCATTGGCACTTTGGCCTCAAACCACCTGTTAGTACATAAGGGGGAAGAAGCCATTAAAGCCCGACTCCATGCTTCATTCCTCTGTGAGGTAAGCAAGTATTTTTTTTTAACTTGTCCTGTCATGTTACCTGTAGGTAAGCAAGTATTTAACTTAACAACTTTTCTTCTTTGGTGACATCATTTTATCCTTCGATTCAATTATTGTGTTCATTCAAAATGTCTAATGGCACTGACTTCCTTTCATTCCTTCTTGCCATTATTAGAACACTTTGACACATACAAGTTACAAGCTACAGTATTTCCTTAACAATGTAATTTTGTAATCCAACAAGCATGAACTTAGATGAAGCTAGTTTTTCCAATAAGCAAAAAGAAACAGTTTCAAAAAGAAATACTTATACCATCTTATTTGAGTACTTGTCAACTAATAAGTCAAAATGAGTGCTACGAGCCCTGGTCTTGCCTGCATGTACTTTCTAGGTTGCAAATGAAAATGTTAAATATTTGCTCTTCAATGATTTTTTTTTTTGCTTTCAAAAACTTTTTTTTTGCTTTCAAAAACTTTTTTTTTTGCGTTTGCAAAACACGTTTTTGCATGCGTTGTGTCAAATCTGGCTTTTTTCCTATTTCTAATTTTGCTGACTACTCTGAGCGCGACTTAGCGTGATAAAACTGCCACTATTGCCACCACCAAAAAAGTTTTTTTAATGCGTTGTGTGTCATCTCACTTTTTTCCTATCTTTGATTTTGCTGATTGGTCCAGATTCTAACCAATCAAATCGCCATATGTATCCAACATGGTGTCTGCTACCGAGGAAGAGAAACCAAACAAACTCTTTTTACCCTCAAAGTTGTCTCTAAGGATGAAGACGTTTTCATTTTTTTTTTTTATCATTTTAACAATAATTCATACTTCCTTTTTTTTTTTGCATTGATTAATTTTTATTTGGTCAGATTTGTGAATTTATGGCCGAGGATCTCCTGAAAATGTAAATAAACTGTAAAGTTTATCTACTGACACTAAATCAACAGGCCTGTGTGTGAGATATGTGAATCTTTTGGAGCAAAATATTAGTAGAAAGTGTGATTTTCTTTAAGAACTATTTGTTAAAACAAAACAATAAAAGATTTAAAGCACATATTATTTTATGCTGCACACGTGTTTGGGATCAGATGAACAGCAGTAATACGCAAAAGAATGATGGCTTACCAAAGGAACCTCAATGTATTTAACAGAAGAAGCATTTTTAAATGTTATGTTATTTTCACAGTGTCTTTTGTTTTAGAAGTCGTGTTTGTCCAAATTAAAAAAATGTACTCATGAAAAAATGCTATTTTCTTTTAATATTTCAACATTAATGATGAAAATAAAACAATAGTTCAGATACAAATCTTAAAAAGTTTAACTTCCGGCTGGATGGAGTCAGAGTTCGGACATTTTCTTTTCTCCTGCAGACATTTTAAACATGTTGGTCACTACACTGACATAAATAAATACAAAACTTAGTTTGATTTTAGCTGCTTTGCTGCTCTTTCTGGGTTTAACTACGAGAGAAACGGGCCAGAATGGTTGAAAACATCAGAATCCCGTTAGAACAGAACCTACACAAAGTCCAACGTCCATGTCTGCCTCCAAGCACCGTCAACACGAGACAGAGACACCTGATTGGTTAGAATCTGGACCAATCAGCAGCTGTTTGATGGCAGCTTTGTCACGTCAAACTGAAACTTAACCCAGCAAAATCAAAGATACGAAAAAAGTGAGATGACACACAACGCATGCAAAAACATGCGTTTTGCAAACGCAAAAAAAAGTTTTTGAAAGCAAAAAAAAAATTTGAAAGCAAAATAAAAAATAATTGAAAAGCAAATATTTAACATATTTATTTGCAACTTAGAAAGTTTTGTGTGCAACGTGGTGGCAGAAATATTACTCCATATGATACTAATATTTTAGAAACCACTAAGTCTAAACCAGAAAGACATAAAACATGCAACACTGATCTTTTCTTTTTTCTTTTTGCACATTCCTTAGAGTTCTCCCATAAACTTTATGACATGTGTCAGTTTATATCATCTTAACACTGCTGACATTGAGGGGAAAAAAGCAAAACTTTTGACAAACTTTTTATAAAATTGTTGTAAAATTGGTTGTAAAAACACATGCAATTGCTAAAACTGTAGTGGTGTGCAAACTTTTGGTCCACTAATGTCGCTGGAAGTTCTTATTCATCCGTTGTCTTAAAGCTGAGACATGGCAACTAGACTTCAAATGTTCTTTCTTGAAACGTTTCGCCACTCATCAAGTGGCTTCATCAGACTCCCACTGAACTAGTTGGAAAAATAATGTCCATTCATCTGTCACACTTCACTCATGTCACGGCCATAACATTTGAAATCCCTAAAAACAAAAATAATCTCAACATCGCTCTTCTGAAAGAAGCCTCTACACTTAAATGCTTTCAAGATGGTCAGCAATACACAGTTCAGCTGTCCAGCTGCTGTCATGTAAAGCTGAGATAGTTCTCACAGCACTCTACATCCACTCCTCTAAGCATGACTTTCTCCCTCCTCCTTTTCCATTATCCTCTTGTCTAACTGGATCCTAGTGTGGAAGTGATGTTCATCAGCTGTCAGACATTCAAAAAAAAAAAGCTGCTTCTTTTTTCTTCTTCTTCTTCTTCATGCTGCATCAAATGTTTTTTATTATTTTTTATTGTTATTTTTTTGCCACCAATAAATGTTGCTCTTAATTAAGGAATTTTTACACCCATCTTCCAGTTCTGGAAAATTTCTCACCAAATTTAAAACATGGTAATAAATTGGTTTAAAAAAACAACAACAACTGGAGTGTTGATTTTCACAAAAGCATGCATGAGTTCAAAAACGTAGCTGTGCGGAACTCATTTTAATCAGATACACAACTGAGACCTTCCTGTGTGTAACTGAAGCCTCATTAAATAAAAGCAAACTGTGCTACTTTAAGGGATAATTATAGTACTGTATTGCTCCATGTCTCATGGAGGTGCTCTTTCATTCCATTTATTTATTCTATTATAAACTACAAATGATATTCCTGTCACTTAAAATTGTCACCAATCAATTAAAATGTAGCAGCTGCAAACCATAAAATGAAATCCACAAAAATGGCAATCAAAGATGTTTTTTAATTAACTGTCATTATTGTGTGTGTTCAGGTGTGTTACTGTGTTTGAAGTCCAACAGAGACGGAGGCTGCCTGATTAAAACATGGAATTGTGAAATCATAACCACAATGTGTGTTATCCCTGTTTTCTTTGTTTAAACAATTTCCCTCAAAGTGTCATCCAAAAGAGATCAATAAAGTCTAAATGAGATCAAACGCAAAACTGAAAACTTTTTCAAGTTAAAAAGAAAATTATTTTTGTTTCAGGTTCATAAAAATTTCTAAAAACTTTAAAAAAAAACATCCTGATTATGCTATGAGATAAAACCCACCTTTAAAGTTATTATGGCACAATCTTTGGTGTGAAAACCAAAGAAAAATCATCAGTTGTCAATGTTAACCCTGTTATTTCATTGTTTTTATGTATAATCTAAACATTTTTATTTAGATGTAGTTCCAAATAAGTTTTATTGTTATTTTCTATTTTTTTTCTAAACAAGATGGTGACTATCGAAAAATAAAAAGCCAACAATAAATTGGACAAAAATATTCTTATGATGCCCACAACTAAAAGGGATGTTTTTTTGTTCCCTTTGGTTAAACCTATGCCTTGCAGCTAAACGGCAAAGTTAGATAGACTTTCTAAATCATTGAAACTAAGTGTAATCAGCAAAAGCAGCAAAGAAAAATCTCTGCTGATCATTGAGCCTTTGGGGCACCAGCTTGATCCATACCTTCCAACACACATAAAATATTTTAGACCATTCCATTATGTGTTTTCACTCCGAGCATTTTACTGCACAAATAACCCTGCATTTGTGTTGGCTCATAAAATATAGATTAACAGATAATAACAGGGCTGTAGTAACTCTGCTCTTTGTCTGCTACAGTCTCCTAGCTACTTCAAACAGTGATATAGTCATTGAAAATCCTGGTGATTTTGTGGAAAGTTCTCAACTGAAAAAATATATTTTACCTCTACAGGTTTATGGATACAAATGAAATACTAAGGTTCAAAATCAAACATATTTTGTTCTTTTTAAAGTTTTCTGATCGCAAAACCACTTTTTTAATACTGAATTAATGACAAATGAATGTGATAAAATCCACCCACATTTATGTTTTGGATTATGTTTTTTTGATAATTTTTCTTTGGGAATACTTCTCAAGGGAGAGGCTGTGGTTCCAGTTACCAAACGATGTTAAAAAAGGATAAAGGTTCAAAACCGAATGCATTATGTTTAAATGAATTGCTTGTTGAACCGTACGGAAAAAAGAAAAGAGAGGGAGAGAGTGGGATGTTAAAGATAGGGGATAAGGGGTTAAGATTGGGGAGAAGGGGGGGGGGGGGGGCAGTCGATGATACAGAGTCATAAAATAAGAATGTCATAAGTAAATTGCATGACTTAGATCTCACGTATTCACACCAACAAAAAGTATGCACATAACTCAAGGTTTTGGGGCGGTCGACCTCTGACTGCAGGTTTCATTCCCGCCCATCTTGTCCATATGACGAAATGTCCTTGGGCAAGACACTGAACCCCACCTTGCCTCTGGTGGTAGGTTGGCGCCAGTGTTTGGCAGTGGAGCCGCCACTAGTGTGTGAATGTGTGAGTGAAAGGTTGAATGGGACTGTGACTGTAAAGCACTTTGGGCCTTCGAGGAAGGTAGAAAAGCGTGATAAAGGTATGCGCCATTTACCACATAGTCAGGTACATGCAAGATTTGCATAACCAATATTCTTGGAAAGGGTTGGTAAAAAACCTCACCCATGCTCATATTTGTGCAAAGGTGAATAAGCAGGTAGTTTGACTGAATGTGTGCTTTCTAGAGTGTACCTTGATCACATTGAATGGTACTGCAAAGGCAGAAGGACAGTCACACTGACACTTGACTGGAAGCCGATCTCCCTATTCTTTTAGACAACCAGTGAGACTTCATGTTCTGTTTTTCAGAACTTTCTCTATTGTCAGAAATTAACACATACAAAGATCAAAGTTTAAAAGGCTTCTGGAACTATTTACGCATTATTTTTGCATATTCATACTTTGCAAGAATATATGTTAATCTTTAGCTAACCTTAAATAACATACTTTCAAAGACATACAGAGGGAAAAATTGGGTTTTCAAACTTAGCACCAGCTTTCAGCCAAGTGAATGTACCATGCCTTTTATTTAACTGTGTGTAATTTTTAACAAAATCTGTTAAGAAAATAAACATAACTATTTAGAGCTCTAAGATTTAAGTTGAATTCATGTTTTTTTTTTTCGTGTTCTTAAAATCAACTTTTCAATCACTTCTTTCAAATAAACTTGTGGTTTTTATTTGGGTTTTACTGTTTAAGTTCACTGCCTTTATCGTATTCTAAATAGGTAGGAAAAAATGGAGAAATTATATTTGATGATAAGATGAAGATAACATAAATTCAGGCATCAAGGAGTTGAATAAGTACTTAGACATGTTTAAGGTAGAACTAAACCTTTCATTTTTGCATTGCTATGGAAGCTTCATAAGACCATTATAAGAGTTGCAGAATTATTTCATTCTATCCTTTTACTTTCCATGTATTAGGAGAAAGGCTCTGTGGTCCAAGTTCTGTCACCAACACTATCAGATAGAAACTGAAATAGTAACGTCATGGGTATTTTTTCAAGCCAACTCAAAAAGCATTTTATCTGAATCAAGTGGAATGGAATGCCAAGATCTGTCTTGTCAATACAATTTCATCTGGTAACCCACAGAGTTTTCAGCATCTGCATGGCTGCAGTTCAGACTCCAGGGGCAGGCATATGCTGACACAGACAAGTGTCAGGAGATTTAGCTTAAAGATGGATGTGAGGGCACTTTGTAGGAGCACCTCCAAGCACTAAAGAAAGGACAGAAGATAACATAGGCTCTCTGCATAATGGCACAGCTATCAATCTATCAGACATTTGCTGTAAGGTCATTATAAGATCAACTGATTGATTACAAAAAGCTTCCCAATTAGTATGTAAACATAGTGCAGAGTTTTTGTTTTTCTCAAATGCTAGCATAATGACCTCATCTAAAACTGGCTAATACAAAGATCCAGTGCAATGCAACAATGCAATGATTATGCAATGCACAGTTTTAACGAGACTTGCACGAAACTGAAACATTGTCAACAACAACAACTTATTTCAGTTCTAATTTCACACCTAATGAAAAATCATGAGATTTTCTTTATTGATCTGACAGCTGTAGTTATATATGAGAGCAATGAATCAATGTGCAATTTCTTAAAAAAGCTTGCAGCTAAATTACAACTTAAATGGTCATTAAGCTTTACTCTTTGACTAACCAGAATTGACATATTAATTGTGTTCATGTGCATTGAAGATGGAAATTTCAGACAACTTCATATTAGTTTTGATAAAAAAAAAGAAAAAAAGAAAACAGAAATAATGATTACAAGCTGCTGCCTGACATCATGAGTTCTGTCTTATTGTAGTGTGATTGCTTTGGATTCTACCACTTTGCCAAAAATTGTATATTACCTGCAGGTTTGTGACTTCCATAGATCCTATTGGAAATATGTGAAATGTATCCTTTGTAAAGAACACTTTTTTTAATCATGTGTTTGTTATGAATACCAATGTTAGTCAAATTGTCCTGTCTGCACCTCCATCTGTAACTGTAGTTACCTGGTCTCTGGCCTTTTAGGTCAGAGGTTACTCTGGAGGAAATGGTAGAGGAGGGTTTGACTAAATGTGTGCCAGTCCTCCTAGCAACTCGTAAGAGTGTTATCTTTAAAAGGACTAAGCTACCTTTCACCAGTCCAGCTGATACAAACTGGAATGTTTGCAACGACTAAATAAATGTCAAGGGATCTCTTTCATCCCCATGAGTTACTGTTATCAATAAAAAAATGTACTGGTCTATTTTTTTTATTTCTGTAAATATAGTTGCTGAATTTTTCTTCTAATAAAACACTTGCTTGTGGGAGCTACACTTAAGTGTGAGTCTACTGATACAGTTGTGTATGAGTGTGAGTCTACCTTTAGTCACCACCACCTTGTTTTAACCCAGGAAATCGCATTGCAAATGTCAGTGTCTGAAACCTTTTGCGTCACCTGCTTTTAAAACCTTTTACTGTCAACAAATATTTACCTTCATGGTCGTAAACCAAAAGGACAAAAAGTCTGTAAGGGAGCAGAACGCATGCAGTATATTAACTAACTTATCCTGCAAAAGCAAGTTTGCACTGCGTGTTAATGTGCTTTAAAAGTCTTAGGATGAAGAGCTGAAACACGACAAGTTTCTTCTGCAGAAAACATTGCAAATGTGCACTTGCCAAGGACAAATCCGTGGTTCATGTCTCAAAGATTATGATAGATTTCAAGCGTGCCTACAAAGAAAGAGTAACTAGAAAATGATTAAATAGCTATGACCTGACACACTAAAAAGACAGTGAACTGAGAAAGAAGGTCTTGACAATGTCTCAACATCCGAGTGGTGGAAATCCAAGAGGCAGAATTAGGGCAGAGAGATCATGAGGTAAATCCAACTGGAATTTGTCAGTTTAATCCTCTAAAAGAAGACCCTCTCCACTTTTAATTTACACTTAAAACGCAAGCAGGAAATAAGGTCATTGAAGGAAGCAACAAAAGTCATTTCAGTTAAATACCAAACCTCTCAGTCCAAAGACACTGGCTTTTACCCGTAAAACTTTTAATTATTTTTTTTTTTTTTTTTAATCCAGAAGTGGCAAAATTTTAAAACAATGTGCGAACTGATTATGTAACCTGTGACCTTTTTCTCAGACTGCTGGACGATGTACTGAATAATGTTGCTGTAACTTGAAAAGATTGGGGGGAGAGAAAAAAAAAATTTTATGGGGGAGAATTATGAAATAAGAATATTGTGAACAGAAACTGTCATAAATGTATTTTACCACATGGAATAAAGCATGTTCAGGCTTCAAGCTGGGTTTTGACGTGTAAGCATTGTACATCAATTAAATGCACTGGCTCATAGACAAATAGCATATACATGAGTTATATAAACACAAAAAATAAAATGATTAAAAAAAACTGTATGATGAACAAAAACAAATATTTAAAAAAATGTCCACAAGTTATAAAGTGTATCAAAAGTCGTGGAAGATGATAAAGTATATTTAAAAGATGGGTAATTGAAACAACAACCATTATTTTTTTAGTAACTAATTCTGTCCAACAGCTGTGCAAGCAGATCAGAGCTGAGACTTCTTGGGTTGGACAGATTTTACTGTTACAACAGGGGTTAATGGAGCTTCAGACAAACGGAGTGTATACTTGTATAAGCCCCTTTTATATTTGAGGCTAAACTTTATTTATGATAATTATATCTGTATGCATTCCTTGTTGGACCGGACGGAAAAAAAGAAGAGAGAGAGATAGAATGGGATGTTAGAGATGGGGGATAAGAGGTTAGGATGGTGGAGATGGGGGGGCAGTCAATAATACAAAGTCAAAACATAAGAGTGTCATTAGTAAATTGCATGACTTAGTTCACAGATAGAAAAATAGTCACACACAATTATTTACAGGTTGGAAGTATATGTATACCCCTCCGGTCGTGTTCGCATTCAGCCCCCTACTTTAGTGTTCCCGGTCAAAATTGACCGGTCTGTTTTAACTGGTCTTAAATTAGCACACAAAAAAAATTTCACCACCAATTTTTTTATTAAACATTCTTTAGTTGAGAACAACATTTAAAAGTAGTGTCTAACGACAATTTGTAGATGTAAACATTAAATAACATCAGTGAAAATACAATTGGGCACTGAAAATGAACTACAAAATGAACATATAATACAAAAAATAAATGGAAAACCAACACCAAACTCAACAGGGTGTGTGTGGGTATGTGTGTGTGTGTGTGTGTGTGTGTGTTTGTGTGTGTATTCATGCACATGAGTGGCATGTGACACTCAGGTCAGAGTGGGCCTTGCAAACATAAGCATTACATTTGCAGCATGTCAGGCTCGTTTTGATGTCTCTAGGGGCACAGAGGCCACAACGCTTCCTTTTCTGGCAACACTCCAGCTAAAATCAACAGACCTATGTAGGCTTGGAGGTCTACCAGGTCGATTTCTCTCCAGGTGTCCCCAAACACACGCTTCCCCTCCAGATTTGTCATCTCAAGTATAATTCCCTCAATGGACTCTGGTAAAAAGAGTTGGAAGCTGGACTTGATGTCATCCACACGAGATGCTGCATAACGCGTTGGTCCTGGTGTCATCTTTATGATGTTTTCCACTCTCGCTCTACCTCCTCGGTCCTGGGGGGATGATGACCAGAGCAAGTGTCCACTTTTGGACTGAAATGTTTCCTCAGGTGCCTGTTCTTCAGGTGCCTTTCCCTCTCCATCTGTTGACTGGTCAGTCTCCCCAGAGTCTGGTTCAAAATCTGTGATGTCTTCCAATTCCGAGACATCCTCCTCTATCTCTGGTTCAATTTCAGTGCCCTCTTCATCATGCCCAAGAACCTGGACCAGAACCTCTTCCACAGAAAAACGCTTCAGTCGTCTACTCATTGTGCTCAGAGTAAAAGGAATGCAAGGCAAACATCGAGCTATATATAGTATGGGGTTGCGTAAAAATGATACATTGATTAGTCTGGAAGGTGTGGTTCACGTGTGATAGGTACAGAAGCGTGGGAAAGAAATAGGTTCAAAAGACACCTGTCTAGTCTGTGTAAACATATGATACATTGTATCATTAGGAAGTTGGTTCACGTGAGAGGATCGGCACATAAGCAGAAAGACATGTGTACCCACAAAAGAAATTGTGTGTGTGTGTGTGTGTGGGGGGGGGGGGGGGGGTGTGTGTGTGAGAGTGTGTGTGTGTGTGTGTGTGTGTGTGAGAGAGTGTGTGAGTGAGCTGGGGCAGTGTGTATGGGGATGTTTTCTGTATGTTGAATGAATTTACTCTGGATACCCATTCATTTCCTATGACGGTCACTTTTGACCGGGAACACCACAGGTGTAACAAGGTTGATTAAAACACTCAAAATTGAATGAAATAGGTGATCATCACTTTTATATGTTCAAGTACACAGTGTGAAGGATATCATAAGGTCTTGAGGTAATCAGATGTAAAACATAATATTTATGAGTATTATAAGTTGTAAAACGGTCAGATTTGACCCGAACACGACAGGAGGGATACATTAATGATGGAAGATTTATTTCACAAGTCTTATGCACACAGACAGGTACACAAGATTCGCATTACCAATATTCTTGAAGAGGGGTATAAAAACAACTTTAATAACTACGATTTTGACTGCCTATATTAGCCTTGAAAAATTGGCTATGTAAATTTATAGAAATGTATGCGTTTTTCCCAATTATTTTCATGACAGATTAAAAATCCAATAAAAAAACATTTAAAGCAAGACATAGCTGCATTTTGGCCAAATTGCAGACAAACTAAAAGTTGCTGAATTGATTGTTGAAGAAATCAAACATGTAAACTGATATTTAAAAGGTTGAAATCAGTTGCAGTACACTGAGGATGTGAGTAGAAGAATAATAACAAAAAAGGACAATAGCTTGATTTTTGATCACATTCAAGTAATTAATGAAAACAAGAAAAGCTCCAGAGTTTCTTGATTTGGCTATGAGGTTCAGGGGTATCAGTCATTTTCCCTGGTTACGTTATTACTTTTCTATTTTTTTTTCAATGTTTATGCCTTGGGTTATCCGATTAATTTTATTCATGGTTCTCTTGTTTTACACCTACAAACACTTGGTCTGTGGTATTTTAAAATTCAGATTTTGTCCAGTGAGTGAGTGTGTTGTCTTCACTAATATTTTACCCTGGTTATGGAAGCCAGTTATTGTTATACAGAATATTTAGGAATCCATGTTACTTGAAACACATCTATAGCTACGTTGCTACTAATGGTGCGTTCACACTTTCAGGTTTGATTGGCATCAGGGTTCATTGGTTCCTAAAGAATTTTATTTTGTCACATGTGAAAGCTAACCTAGCTCCTAGCGAAACCTGGTTCCCATGAGAGCGAGGGTCTTGATTCACTTGAGACTGAACCAAAGAACAAAAGTGAAGTAAAGGGAGTAAATAACAAGAGCCCAGTGTACTACAAGGAGCAAAAATAAACTGCCCGCAGCACGAAATTGAAGAAGCTGGGCTCAGGAAAAAAGTTGAAAAATGTCAAACAGAATGTCTAACTGAGAAAAAAATGATTTAGTGAAGCAGTACAGGCGTTTATTACTATATGGTAGTAAGAGAAATAGCTGTACAAGCCATTTTTCATGTGCTGATTTTGGTTAGTAAAATGCCCCCCCTCCCTCAAATGAGCAGTGTTTGTAACTGCGTGAATACTTCAAGCTATTTTGAAAGCTTCAGATTTTGTATAGCTTCTAGAAGCGCTATGTGGGTACGCATACCAAATGTAGACAAAGATGAAAAATCTATTAGCATTCTCAGTCTATTCTACCTGATCATGCATTGCTCTCTTATTATTTGAAAGCAGACTTATGGTTCTTTAAAAGCATCCAACAATAATCTGTGCACCTGAACGTGCTAATGTAATGGGTTTAACAGTACCTTTTTACAGATGACGAGAGTGGCCAAGCCTGCCAATACTTTATCAGCTTGTTTTCTTAAAATAACAACTTTTTTTCATAAGATAACTTATTATCATTTTCCCTTAATTGAAGATAGAAAAAAACATAACAATTCTAGTTGGAGATATACACTGTTTCCTTGCTATATTGAGGTTCATCCTTTGCATTCTTGCAATTCTGCTGATTTTTTTCAGTGTGATTTTGCTCTTTTGTTTTGCTTTTTTAACAGCACTCCATGTTCTACATCCTGATTGGCTGGAAACATTGTCAATCAATATCCACTGTGCCTTGTCTCCTGTACACTTACATCCAGCTCTCCAAATCGACATAAATCTTTGATTGCGATCCGATTTTTGTTTTCATTCCAAAATACAAAAATCTGTTTGTTTTACCAAGGTTGGAACTTTGAAATTTTTAACAAGATAGGAAAATATAAAAAAATAAAAATGGTCATGTTTGTCTGAGAAAGTATATAAAGTTTGTAGTGAGGGGTTTTACAGCCTTAAAATATCTACAATCCTACTGTTTGGATTTCACCTATTCCAGGTTGTTTTTTTTTTTGAATGTATCCTCTGGGATAAATGAGGGAACACTGTAAACTAAATTGCCAAACAAAGGATCATCAATGATTAATCAACTTACAATATGTCTCCCAGCAGGTCTCTCAGCTATCCCTGCTGATGTAGACATCCAATAGCCAGACTCTAGACTTAAAGCTCTGAACTTGGTGCATTTGTATCACTCCCTTTCCACAACTGGGAAAAAGGCATTACTCCTTATTTTAACAGAAACACAAAAAAACAATAATGCCCACGCACATATGAGCAAAAATCATCAATGTCTAATTGGCACTGCACTCTAACATTATCGATTACTTTAGTTGTGGTCAAACCAAGGTGGTAGTTGCGCTACTGTTGTTGGTCAATTTAACAATTAGCCAGTCATTGGAGTAGAAGATAATATACATTCAGCAACATACCAAAAAAAAACATATTTCTTCCTGTTTTTCCCCAACACTGACTTAATAAGTCGCTATCTTGAGAAAATATGCAGCGTTTATTCCATTGTCACAAGAAAATAGCTGTTAATATATTGTGATAGCAAACTAAATCATTGTCTTACGATAACAAGCACTAATCATATTCTGTCATCTTAATAACTTGCTATCTCAAGAAACAAAGAATAAAAAAAATTATTATTTAACTATTTGCATCTTCTCTACTATAGTTCCCACCCTAAATTACTTACAAATGAGAAAGAAAGTTCTTGTTTGTCTTGTTAGTCCTTTATGCACAAACAACTGTAGAACTTTTTGGTACTGTAAGAAAAATGAAATGATAAAAAGTTAGTTTGACCTGTTTTGCCCACTGGTCTTCAAGCATCCTCTTCGGAAGATTTTTACCTGTCATGTGTACATACCAACTGTTTATCACTTCTCCCCCAGGGGATGGGTCAAATGTGGAGAACAAATTTCACACGCCTAGGTGTGTGACAGATAGTGTGATTTAATTCAATTCAATTCAATTCAATTCAATTCAATTTATAAAAGGTTGTTGTTGGCTGAACAAACCTGTCAGGTAAATACCCCTATCCGACTGGTTGTGGTCCTTGGATAAAAAATTATTAAGTCAATGACATCATGTAAGCCCCCTTATCTTGATCTATGGTGTTGTGTCCACATTTCTTGGTTTTCGTGACTTCTTTGATCCAATATTCCAACTTGTTTGTTACAGTCCCTGTTAATTCTGTATTTTCCCAGTCCATGGTGTGAATTTCAGTGAACTGATGGTGCTGAATTGAGGTTTTGTTGCTCTGTTACCTATTTTTTTACCCTTCAGATTCATTTTTGTGTTCCATTTTTCTAGGGTTTTCCATTTACAGGTCAGGGTCAACACATGTCAATGTAAACTTTGTCTTTATCATTCTGTTTGGCTCATAAAAAAACCCTAACTGTAGGGTGAGCCTGTTTAAGATTTGCTTATAAGAGATACTAGTGATCAGACTAATCTGACAGGCAAGGATTATTTTTTTATTTAATACACATTCAATTAAAATGTCAAAAGAAGAAAAAAAAATGGAAAAAATAAAATAAAAGCCTTGTAGTCAGACATGTAATTTGCTGTGAAGGCCATCAGATGTAACTCTCAGTAAAACTTTATAACAATCACTACATGTTAAGAAAAAATCCTTATCAGTGTTTCAGTCTCTTGACATGAGGCAATTACATATTTGTCACTCTGATGACCACTCAAAAGAGAAACAAAACAAGTACTGAGGATGACAGACTGCTATTTGGAATGAAAACCAGCAGAGTGAATTTTAAAAACCCTGCGCCTGCAGATACTTAAATCTCATCACTTCTGGATTGACTTTTATACTTATACTGATGCCAATTTATGTTTAGAGAAGGAATGTAGTTCTGCTTTCTTAAAAATTATAAAAAAAATTGTTGTAAGCTTAAACCTAATATGTACAAAGAACAACAGGTACAGCTACCACACGTGTAATGATAGAAAGGAGGAGGAGTATGTTTGACAGGCAGCAAAAACTCCACCTAAAAGAGCCGGATGTATTTCGCTATTGGTATATTAGAGGTTGTCAGATTGTTTCCATTACAGTAATAATAATTTATTTTGACAAATTTCTTTTCCATCAGCTATGACTTTGGAATCCACATGTAGAGCTGTCTCAAAACTATGAAACCAAAAGAAGCAGCTTTGTAGCAATAATGTTTCAAATTGTAAAAGAAATTAAGAAAATGTGGTAAAAATATATAAAACTTTTTTTATTTTGTTTTGTGCTTCGGTAAAATTAACTTAAAAAAGAAGAAATCTTTATACAATAAATCGTTTATTAGTATAGTTTATTAGTATTAGATTAATTAATTACTACTATGAAAATTGAGTTCTGTTAATGGTGACTATTTCTTTGAAGTTAAATTATATGACTGTACAAATGACTTAATCTAGTGAAGTCAAAAAATGTCAAAATCTCTCATTATTATGAGAATTCTGTAAATTTAAAAAACCTCCCTAACAACAAACTCTGCGGCACAAAGATTAGGATTTACAAGTTTATATATTTAAAGTATGCAACACCTGAAGGTACATCATGTTTTAGAATTTTTACATTTTTTTGAAAAACTTGTCACCTATGGCAAAATAAGACAACTGGCAAAATATTTAGAGCTACTCCATTTTAACAATTAAATTGATTGTCTTCACATTTATCAGATTTATGTGATTAATATGTTCTACATATAATAATTTTGACTGTGCAAAGCTAAACACCTTAATGACAAAAATGAAACAGATTATAAATAGATTAAAAGCATAAATTGTTTTGTGCATGTTTGGGGATGAGAGCATTTAGTGAATGAAGAGACAGTAGTTATTTTGAGTGTCAATGCTAGATTTTAAAAAATTCAGAATTGGTTGAAACTTGCTTTTCCCAAGTTCCTTCCTTTAAACTGATTTATACTTTGCAGTGGTTGCTGCTCTGTAGGTAGAATAGATGCCCAATGACCTGAAAGTTGACTCTACCATTGCTGAGCTTGACAAGTCCACATGTGAATTTGACTTTGGGAAAGAAACATGACCTCCCTTTGTTCCCTGTGTTCCCACTGGAGTGTAAATATGGATAAGTGCAGCGAAAACCACTTTGTGGAATAGGAAACATTTCGCAATGTAGAACTAAAGGAAGTGTAAGTGTGCTGACAGTGGGGTGGACATTCCGTTTAAATGAGTTTTTAGTGGTTAATTCATCTAGAAAAACACAGTACAATGAAATACCACTTGCCAGTTATTGTATACATTTTTGTATGCCGTCTTAGAAACTGCACACAATGTAATATATTGGTTTAGAAATACAAAAAAAAGGATTTTACAAAATGTTAGTGGAAAATTATTATTTTAAAAACTATTGAATTAACAATAATGTAACCTTATATTTAGTTATTATTCATAATAGGTGACAAAGGTAAGATTCCATCTTTTATGGTAGACTTGAACATGGTTCCTGAAGCCCCTCAAATCTACAGTAGTGACCCGGCAGAGGTCCTAAAGTAATTCATACACTCCACGTTTGACTGTTAAGGAGAATAAAATGTAGTTTAGAGCAAAACAAAGTTGAAGTTAAGAGTTGAAATTGCTACAGACTTCCCAAAATTCCCTATATCTTACACATATTTATTACTTTTGCTACTTATAATCTTAAGGTCTTAATGTATGCATTCAAACATGCAAATGTTATAAACTGGGTTCCCAATTAGTGGGTAACTACAAAAGGCCTGAATTTCTATCTGCTCTTAAATTTCTTCTACTTTTGATGAGTTGTGGAAGTTATTCATGAAACAATAGGAAGGGTTAGAGATATTACTGTTAATAATGTAGAAATAGTTCCTTGAAAAGAATAGCAAAACATACAAAATTCCCTTCGAACACAATTAAAACTTGTAGTCTTGACTACTTAAAAAAACCTGAAAAGTCTTGCAGTCTTCTGCAGATAAAGTCAGAAGCCTGGGAGGAATAAAAGACAAGACAAATGTCTTTGCAAAATTCATACGCCACGTAAAAAGAATACAATTTTGTTTAAAATTTAAAGCACTTTGCAGCTAGAAAAAGAACATAGGACCACTGAGAGGCTGTAAGTACACTCAGTAATCACATCGCTGTCAACATTGTGCCATTCTCAGATATGCAGCATGGCATCATACCCTGCAGTTAAATTCATGGTTATTTTACTGAGGCAGGGTTTGATTTATGCATCAAACAAAACAGATTTTTTTACAGATTTGGGTTTTTATTTCTGTGTACTAATCAGATAAAGACATAACTCTCTTTAGACCATGCAAAAAATGTACAAGCAGTTCAATGACAGAAGAAAAGATGGTTTCCATCACAATAAATAGCAAAAAATAATTTGATTTTTGTTAAAATATTTATGAGTCTCAAATATTATGTGTAGTACTGATCATGGTGCATTCTGTTGTTTGTCAAACCGTAGTAAAAAGATATTCATCAAAGTATTTTCTTAAGCGTTATACTTCTCCGTTCGTATCTGGCTTTATATTTAGTATGACCTCCAATCAATATGAGAACTATTAATTACAGTTCAAGTAAAAAAAATGATAATAAATAAAAAAACAACTAGAAAATATGCAACTGGACAGTGTTAGAAGAATGGTAAATAAATGATAGATGCAGATAAAAAACTGAAGTCATGTCACAATAAGTTTAAAGTCCAACTTTGTCAGTGGCTCAGTCTTGAGGTCAAACAAAGTTTGAATGCAGCCAACACATTGAAGCAAGTTTCATACTGCAGTTCTCATTTTTTTTTTTTTTTTTTTTTTAACTTGTCCTGTCCAACAGCTAGCCAGGCAGATGAGAGCTGAGGGCCTCTTGTGTTGGACATGTTTTACTTTAACAAGAGGGGTTATTAATCTTCAGACAAACCAGAGGTATGTCTGAATAAACCCCTTTTGTAATTGAGGACAAACTTTTATTCATTTCAACCATGATTGAAAATCTTTGGTGTTGGACCGGACGGAAAAGGAAAGAAGGGAAGAAGAGGGAGGGATGTCAGAGGGTTCTCATTTAATTACAAGTTGGCTGACAAGTCCGACTTGCTCATTGTGACGAAAAAAAAAAACTTCAAACATGCATTTCCAGAAACCGTGCTTTAAGTCCTTGCTGTGATCATGTGGAGCACATTAAATGCCTATTCACAACTATTTCTGCATTGAACTTTCTTAATGGACCTTGTGCCCTTGTGCACATCTTCCCAGTATCATGCACTAATACAATCAAAGATTCAAGACATATCATCAAGTGTTTTTGAAATGTCAGGTATTTCAGTTTGTTTGTTTTATTGGTTGGTTGGTGTTAACAAGAAGGGGTCAGCATCATCGCCCCTCTCTAACAATATAATTTCAATCTTTAATTTTGGCATATGTGAACAGAACATGTTTTATGACCACAAAAGAGTGAATGTAAAAGTACATACATGTATGAGACATTGGTCATTGGTCAAAGTAGTTCCGTTTAATTAGTGCACACATGGTTGTACCTTAGACTAACACTAAAATAATGAAGACTGTATGTAGTAGCCACATTACTTCACCAGCCTTTTTTTTTTCCATTTGAGGTCTAGTATAATAACGAAATATTTGGAAGACTTGTGTAAAGGATGCTACACATACTTCTCCATTATTATTTCCTTGACTTCAAAAAAGAAAACGAAAATTTATAACACTGAGTTAATAGTCCAGAGCCAAAGCTGGCATTTTCATTTGTGGCATTGCTTAGCTTCAATCCACACCTCAGGCTAATATCGATAACCATCATTGCGTATCGTGTTACATATTGAGCTTGAATTGCTGCAAGTCTGACGGAAGTTCTGAACAGCATTTACACAGATATAGGAAATAACTGAAATGAAACTGCTTGATGCTCAATTAGGACCAGTTGCAAAATGTTTGTATCTTCTAAATTCAATTTTCTAGTAGAATCCTAGGTTTGTTTCAATTAATATCGTTTTTATTCAAACATCACATATGGCGACCAGCACATCACTTTCAATGTTGTCCTATTATTTATACAGTTTTTTTTAAAGTGTACGTTGAACTAGGTACCTGTGTGACCAGGGGCTCCAGAAGTCTTTCCACAGTCAAGGTGCGAATTTCAAGGCTCTTTGGGTCCCATTTTAACAGGATTGGCGAAGTAGCAGTCGTCATGGTTTCTGTTGACATCAAAAGCATAATCGCAGTTAGAAAAATAGTCAACATGGTTTTGCTAATTTTGTGCAGGTGGCTAAATAACCACATGCAGGGTAAAAGATGCAGGGTCTTCTGAAACGTTTCAATTCTTGCTGATCATAAAAAACACAGACCTTCTTCAGGCTGGCAGGTCATAAATGAATACTCAGAGTTATGATGGAAAAAAAGAAAAACAAAAATTTTCCTTCTCAGAAATATTTTTAGGGCAAAAAGAATGTGTGTGTAAATGCCGACTAAATAAAAGAAAATAACATCTGAATTAAGAAATGCTTGAAGCACCCTTACAGTTTCCTTGGTTCTAAAGCTGTTTTTCTTCAGGTTCCTCAGACTTCATAATCATTATTTGTCTTATTTTCTTGCCTGCTCTATTCATTCTGGTTAGAAAATCGTATGAATCTCTGCGTTGTCATCACTGTGAAGTAATCACAGCCCGCAGCAGCAGTCACTGACTGCAAGGACCATATTGTTTTCGCAGTTGGAATGACGACTTCGCCGCCTTTCAGCGAGAATTTGACCCCCGCCGCATGCTCGAAAAGTCACCAAAATGGGCACACACCTGGGATAAATTGCAAATGAATTTTCCACAAAGTCAACGTCACCCCCCCGAAGACGATGACATCCCGGCCAGCGATCCCGTCAAAAAAATGAATGGGCCGAAAATCGCGTATGGGGCCGAACAAAATGTACTTCAAAATACAGCCGCGAAACCAAGACACACGTGTCGGGGATATCCCAAAGATGTTTTGAAATCATTACGGGACGGCCACACGACCTACGGCTTGGCGGCCATTTTGTGGCGAACTCTGAGAATTGGCGATTTTCGTGTTTTCCCACAATATGGGGAAAAGACACTTTTGTTTGAACGATTTTCACGCAATTGCACACACTTGCTGCCAGCTCCAGTCTACAAACACCCCAGAAGTGTCGTTGACCTTTGACCTTGGGAAAAGGCCGCCATCTGGAATTTTCTCAAAAAAGCACCTTTAGCACCGGATACAAACGAAAACTCGTCGTTGCAATTTTCATCAATCGTCTCGTAACTTTTCGGGCACCAACGGCCAGCTACTCTGGACAAAATGTTGGAATTAGAAGTTGTAGATTTTGAACGGCGTGCGCGTGGCGAGCTAGCAACCGTTGCCATCTTGACTAGCTCGCACATTTTTCATCGGAATGTCGTGAAGAGGAAATATGCGATTCCTTGGCCCGCGCTGAACAAAACGATGCTACGCACGACAAGATCGATAAAGGAATGTGGCCGTGGTAAGCAAAAAACCGTCGCAAAAAAATGTGCCGACTCGGCAAAAACGAAAAAATTCGGAACTTTTTTTTCCAGAATCGACTAACGAAACCAATATACCCTTGTCCGCGATATCCAAAGGACGTTTTGAAATCATTACGGGATGGTGACACGACCTACGGTTTGGCGACCATTTTGTGCCAAAATCTGCCATTTTGCGTTTTTCGCGTTTTTACACAATATGGAAAAATGAACTTTTTTTCGAGCGATTTTCACGAAATTTGACTCACATGTTGCTAGAGCAAGTCCACAACTACCTCTGGAGTTTCGTCCACCTTTGACCTCGGGAAAAGGCCGCCATCTTGAATTTTCTATAAAAAACGCCTTTACCCCTGGATTCAATCGTAAACTTGTCGTTGGAATTTTCCGCGATCGTCTCGAAACTTTTTGGGCATCAACGGCAAGCTACTATGAAAAAAATGTTGCAATTAGAAGTTGTAGATTTTGAACGGCGTCCGTGTGGCGAGCTCGCAAAGTCGCGCACTGCTATTCCTCATACCTTATTATGGCCCGCAGCAGCAGTGACTGACTGCAAGGACCATATTGTTTTCGCAGTTGGAACGACGACTTCGCCGCCTTTCAGCGAGAATTTGACCCCCGCCGCATGCTCGAAAAGTCACCAAAATGGGCACACACCTGGGATAAATTGCAAATGAATTTTCCACAAAGTCAACGTCACCCCCCCGAAGACGATGACATCCCGGCCAGCGATCCCGTCAAAAAAATGAATGGGCCGAAAATCGCGTATGGGGCCGAACAAAATGTACTTCAAAATACAGCCGCGAAACCAAGACACACGTGTCGGGGATATCCCAAAGATGTTTTGAAATCATTACGGGACGGCCACACGACCTACGGCTTGGCGGCCATTTTGTGGCGAACTCTGAGAATTGGCGATTTTCGTGTTTTCCCACAATATGGGGAAAAGACACTTTTGTTTGAACGATTTTCACGCAATTGCACACACTTGCTGCCAGCTCCAGTCTACAAACACCCCAGAAGTGTCGTTGACCTTTGACCTTGGGAAAAGGCCGCCATCTGGAATTTTCTCAAAAAAGCACCTTTAGCACCGGATACAAACGAAAACTCGTCGTTGCAATTTTCATCAATCGTCTCGTAACTTTTCGGGCACCAACGGCCAGCTACTCTGGACAAAATGTTGGAATTAGAAGTTGTAGATTTTGAACGGCGTGCGCGTGGCGAGCTAGCAACCGTTGCCATCTTGACTAGCTCGCACATTTTTCATCGGAATGTCGTGAAGAGGAAATATGCGATTCCTTGGCCCGCGCTGAACAAAACGATGCTACGCACGACAAGATCGATAAAGGAATGTGGCCGTGGTAAGCAAAAAACCGTCGCAAAAAAATGTGCCGACTCGGCAAAAACGAAAAAATTCGGAACTTTTTTTTCCAGAATCGACTAACGAAACCAATATACCCTTGTCCGCGATATCCAAAGGACGTTTTGAAATCATTACGGGATGGTGACACGACCTACGGTTTGGCGACCATTTTGTGCCAAAATCTGCCATTTTGCGTTTTTCGCGTTTTTACACAATATGGAAAAATGAACTTTTTTTCGAGCGATTTTCACGAAATTTGACTCACATGTTGCTAGAGCAAGTCCACAACTACCTCTGGAGTTTCGTCCACCTTTGACCTCGGGAAAAGGCCGCCATCTTGAATTTTCTATAAAAAACGCCTTTACCCCTGGATTCAATCGTAAACTTGTCGTTGGAATTTTCCGCGATCGTCTCGAAACTTTTTGGGCATCAACGGCAAGCTACTATGAAAAAAATGTTGCAATTAGAAGTTGTAGATTTTGAACGGCGTCCGTGTGGCGAGCTCGCAAAGTCGCGCACTGCTATTCCTCATACCTTATTATGGCCCGCAGCAGCAGTGACTGACTGCAAGGACCATATTGTTTTCGCAGTTGGAACGACGACTTCGCCGCCTTTCAGCGAGAATTTGACCCCCGCCGCATGCTCGAAAAGTCACCAAAATGGGCACACACCTGGGATAAATTGCAAATGAATTTTCCACAAAGTCAACGTCACCCCCCCGAAGACGATGACATCCCGGCCAGCGATCCCGTCAAAAAAATGAATGGGCCGAAAATCGCGTATGGGGCCGAACAAAATGTACTTCAAAATACAGCCGCGAAACCAAGACACACGTGTCGGGGATATCCCAAAGATGTTTTGAAATCATTACGGGACGGCCACACGACCTACGGCTTGGCGGCCATTTTGTGGCGAACTCTGAGAATTGGCGATTTTCGTGTTTTCCCACAATATGGGGAAAAGACACTTTTGTTTGAACGATTTTCACGCAATTGCACACACTTGCTGCCAGCTCCAGTCTACAAACACCCCAGAAGTGTCGTTGACCTTTGACCTTGGGAAAAGGCCGCCATCTGGAATTTTCTCAAAAAAGCACCTTTAGCACCGGATACAAACGAAAACTCGTCGTTGGAATTTTCATCAATCGTCTCGTAACTTTTCGGGCACCAACGGCCAGCTACTCTGGACAAAATGTTGGAATTAGAAGTTGTAGATTTTAAACGGCGTGCGCGTGGCAAGCTAGCAAAGTGGCGCACTGTTATAACTCCCATGCATTTCAATACAATACAGTGAAAATTGAATGCATGCATTCACGCCTGAAACAGAATACATTGAAAAACACTGGATATGGACATATAAGGAATGTGGGCGTGGTTACCATAAAACCACTGTTGCTAAGGACAACAAAAAGTTTACTTTTACCGATTTGTCCGAAACTGACGTCAATCTGTTCGTCCTCCAGAGAGGACCAAAACATAAAATGGTTGCTATGGAGATAAAATCAACAGATAAGCCGCCATTTTGGAAAAAGTGTTTTTTTTAATCAACTTATGACATATAGCTCTCACCAATGGAGGAATGTGATTTTCTGAGTCAGTTGATGATGCTGATCGCTATGCTAGCACTTTTAGCTATGTTAGCATAACTAGCATAGTTAGCATAATTAGCATTTTATATAATGTGTTTTTCTGAGTCAGTTGATGATGCTGATCGCTATGTTAACACTTTTAGCCACATTAGCATAGCTAGCATAGTTAGCATAATTAGCATTTTAGGTAATGTGTTTTTCTGAGTCAATTGATGATGCTGATCGCAATGCTAGTACTTTTAGCCACATTAGCATAGCTAGCAAAGTTTGTATAATTAGCATTTTAAGTAATGTGTTTTTCTGAGTCAGTTAATGATGTTGATCGCTAAGCTAGCACTTTTAGCTATGTTAGCATAACTAGCATAGTTAGCATAATTAGCATTTTAGGTAATGTGTTTTTCTGAGTCAGTTGATGATGTTGATTGCAATGCTAGCACTTTTAGCCTCATTAGCATAGCTAGCATAGTTAGCATAATTAGCATTTTAGGTAATTATGCTAATTACCTAAAATTAGGTAATTAATTTTAGGTAATGTGACATGTCACAAATGTCAATAAAATTTCCTTTTTGTTTTCCAAATACTCAAAGATTTTACTTTTCTTTTTGGAAAGTTGAGCAAATAGTAGCATCGCATCTTATAACATGTTCAGGCTGCCTCTAAATTTACTTCAGAGACCACCTACCTCTTGGTTTAAAACATAATTTCTATAGACATGATCAGCTCCTTCAGACTATTTTCACAAACTTCTGAAAAATTATTTGGGCTTCGCTGAACCTGTTCTAAAATTCAAACCATCTGTTTACACGCTAGATTACAGCCCCTCACAACCCCAACATTACTAGAGCAACTAAAATGGTGACCAATATTGGAGCTATCCAGCCGTAGAGCTCTGTGCCAAATGCCAGCTCAGACGAGGAAAATGATTGAATTTAGTCATTCGCAAGAGGCTGCATCAGAATGGAGTGGAGTTGGAAACTTGTGGCCTGTCGATTGTAGCTTTTGTCACTGCTACAAGTTATTTTATTTTTTTTTCATTTTTGTGTGCGCCTGATTCTTAACAATTTCAATGAAGAAATACTCAGAAATACAATTTTAAGTATAATTTCCTTTATATAATGGCATCCATCATAAGAGAAATGTTACAAGAACATGTTAAAAACACCAAAAACACAATTTTCATTGGAGTGGGTCTTTAATTGCTGTTGTCGGATATGGTTATAGTTATGTCAATTATCCTCAACTCAATTTAGTATTTTAAAATGGTCATTCTTGCTTTCACTGGTCCTTCAAAAAAATCATCCAAAAGATATTGCCTCTGCATTTTTTTCTTCCTTTACTTACACACAGACTCTACTGTAAAACACTTTCTCCTTTTTGGGATTTGATCAACTCAAAATAAAGTTTATGCCGTAAATGTTTTAAATCAACAAATCTGTTTTAAGAAAAGATAAGCATAGTGGTTCTCCTCAAAATTGTTGGGATGTGCACAGTGTTGATGGTTGGTAGCAGAGTTGGTTTGGCTTTCATTATGAGGGGGTTATTGTATGGACCCATTGTGCTGTTGATCTCTCTTTTTAAAGGCCAGCAGGAGTCAGCATATCCTGTCTGTGTTTATTCAGTGAAACAAAGTGAATGGTTTGAACAAAGTTAATCTTATGGACTGAATTCCAAAGTTTGTCTTTAAAAATTGCATTACTTTATATTAAAATAACGTTTTTGGGAGAAAAATGTAAGTGAACATTTTTAGTAAACATTCATAGTGAAGCACACTATTTTGATTACTTGATGCATTTCAAACATGAATGGTGCTTACGGCACAAATGTTTGGTAAGAAATTGACTTTAGACAACTTTTTCTTTAAATACATTTTCAGTTTGGAGGTTGTATTGGGATAATGTGAGAACAAACAGCCAGTGACTGGGTAAAACCATTGTCGCTGTTGGGACATGTCTCAGCAGAAGGCACTTTCAGATTCAGCCAGCTGGGACAAACCCAGGCTACTTCCTATGAAAGTGAGGCAGAAAAGATTGTCAAATTTGAATTAGAATGGCAGATCTGGGCCAGAAGCTCCTAATGCAACACAGGAGCTGAAGATAAATGAACAGACGAGGGGAATCTGGCAACCTGGCAAGACTGATGAAATCCTGCCCAGCCTTTAAGAGTCCTCACAACAGACCAACTCCTTGCACATGTTGCAACTCTTCACTGTGGTGTCATTACTTTTAGTAACCTCATACTGAGCTGGACAATTACTTTGCACAGACACACAGCAGGTTTTTTTTTATTGCTGTTGTCTGCTTCTAATCAATGGAGATGCTTTTGATTGTCAAAATGAAGCTGCATTTGTTGACTCAAAATTAAAATGAAAAATAAAAACTTCAAAATGCTTTTTCTTTTTCTACTTAAAAAACGCTTATTTTTTGTCATAATAAAACGAAAATGCAAAGAGGGGATTGTATTTACATTTTCACATCCACCCTGCTCCTAGCATGTCTGTGTCTCTTAGCAGCCGGACAGACGGAGATAGCACTGATGTCATCGTTCCGCCTCCCCTCTGGAAATGCTAAGTCGAATTGAATTATGCAACACTATTCACAGGGTGGATGTGAAAACGCAAATGCAATCCCCTCTTTGCATTTTCATTTTAATTATGACACAGAATAAGCGGTTTTTAAGTAGAAAAAGAAAAAGCATTTTGAAGTTTTGATTTTTAATTTTATTTTTGAGTCATTTGAGGCAGTTACATTTTAAAAATTAAAAAGCATTTCTGTTAATCCATTTCAATTGTCAAATTAGACATTTCTAAATGAATTTTGTTACACATTAACCAGAGAATTTTTTGAAAATGAAATTTCAAATACCATTTTCATTATCATTTTAATTAAGTGCCAGAATAAGCAGTGTTGAAGTAGAAAATGAAAAAGCATTTTGGCAGATTGCTTTTTTTATTTTAATTTTGAGTCAAAAAATGCAGCTTCATTTTGAAAATGAAAAAGCCTTTCTGGTTTTGACTTTGCTACACAAATGCTTCCATAGTGAAGAAGCTGTTAGTTCCATTATTGGCTGGTAAACAGCAAAGACATTTAAGAGTGACAGGATTTTAACAATTCATCCCCTTCTCTTAAGTGGTGTTTGCAAAGTTTGACAAAGTAAGTGTATCATACTTGTAAAGTTATCTCTGGTAATTTAACTATTCTACAAACTAATTGCAAAAATATGCCCTTGTGGGACAAATTGTCTTTTATTTATTATTCACAAGAATATTCAAAAATAAATGAATGACAAAGGCCACTGCTACTATAAGTCATCTAAAGTATGCTAAATAAGCAGTAAACAAACAACCAACTTAATTAGCCCTGACTAGGAGAAACATGGCAAAGCACTAGGCCACAGTTACTTTTAAGTACGACAGTTTAGAAACTACACTGGAAGAATCAAATTCTAACCATTAAAGAAAAATCATAACACTTTTGAGAAATGTATGTATTTATTTCTTTTACAAGTAACCTGAAAGATATGCATAAAACAATAATGTTTCTTATGTAATACCTTTTTGAAACAATATTTCTGTCTATAAAATTCTATATTCTAAAATTCTATATCATTCTTTTATTTCCATCAGGTTCTAACCACAGTTTAAAGCTGTGACTCTGGCTTTCTGTTATCAGTGAAAAGGGCTTTCTTATGGAGACAAACATTTATCCAACGATAGATTGAATAACATGAATGAAAAGTGCCTTAAAATCAAGCAGTTATACTAGTCATGACTTTCTCACACAGCCTTGTAAGGAGCATTGACAACCCATTTCAGCATGGCTAATCAGGCTTACCTGAATGTTTATTGAATTAGCAGCTTCAAATAACCATTGTTTTTTTCTGTGCATTCAATTTAGTGCCAGTATGGAAATTTGCACAATTTTATTGATTAACAATCTCAACATTTCCTGTTAAAGCAATCACTTTTAAGTACACCAATTCCGCCTGCTTTCATTATTAAGAACAATCGTTGACGATAAGATGGTAAAAACTAAAAAAGTCAAAACGTAGTGTTCTCATTGAATTGATTTCACACCTATCCTTCTGCCACTGCTGGTTAAATGGTACGTTTCATGACAGTGACGCGAGTAATTGTAAAAGTACTGACATTAGCATTTGTAGCAAGCATGCAACATACTGATATTCAAAGTAAGCCAGTTCAATCTTCACTTAATGCAGCGTCTTTTGAATGCTGTTTGTTTTTATTACCCATAAAAAAACATTATTACCTTCAGCTCTGCTTGTGTCAGCTCTTTTCTGAAATAAAGCTGATGACAAAGCAGAGACAACGGCTAAATGACTATAGTAATTACCACCAGTTGGCCAGGTGTTAGCTGAGCGCTCCATTTGTGTGTGAGTGTGTGTGTTTGAGTGTTTAGAATACGTTATTGGCTGTGTCCATCCATGTCTGATTGTGTGTATACCTCCTTCAAATGTCAAACATCTTTATTTGTTTAGAGAAGTAAAAAAACATAGCCAATTTATTTGATACAAAAACTTTAAACTAAAATGAGGCTAACTTTCAAAGGACAGCACTACATGGATACTACAGCATTTAAGGGTTAGATAGAAGGAATAGTTATGTCAAAATATAACATTGCTGTTTCAATGTATAGGATTGGGCAGTGGTTCTGTAAAAACGTACTTCTTAGTCTTAACCACAACGTGAGAAAAGAAAAAAAGGACAATAAATATTTTCTGCAAACTACTTAATCTATATTTCTGCTTTTTGGAGTTGTCATTGAAAGATACACACATTTAATGGTCCAAAGAAGATATTACTGGAAAAGTTCACCAGTAAAAGTTCCAGTGTTTTTAATGGGCTCCAAGTCTACGGGAAAAGTGTTTTAGACTTTGAGTCACAGCGTGGGAAATAGGGTAAAAACGTGACCTTTAAAGACTATAGATTCTGCACTTCAGCTTTATTATCAGTTACTTACATAGAGAAATGGTTGTCAGCAAAGCCCAAGACCAAGGGTAACATTTTTTTGCAGTAAAGAACATCAGTAACAGTGGAAAAGTTATGTGAAATTTCCTGCAACAACAAAGTAAATGATAAATTGTAGAGTTGCCACAATTCAGATTAAACACTTGAACGACTTGTCAGTTCAGTGAACAATCATGTGCATTAAAAGATTGTATGAGAATGATGTGACTTCCTAAAATTGCTTGCAAAATCATATTGGATGTGTTTATAAAGGGAGAAGAACAGCTTCTAAAGATTGATGTTGCCTACTCTGACAAGAGATCGCAAAAATAATCAAACACGAAAAAGTGCTTTCCACACCAAGTGCATTACACTTTAAATGCAATTTCTCCGTCAAAGAAGCTTCCTTATATTATATTGATTAGATTAGTCACAACTGTTATAATACTTCCTTTACTTGTAGCAATGGGAAATTATAAAATCTTTTTTTTTAACCTTTGCAAAAATCAAATTATCTTAAATAGCCAATCTAATGTAAATCATGTTTTTAACATGTTCTTGGAGCATTTTTCTCATAATGGAGGACATGTATAGAAACAACATTAAAACAGCATTTTCGGAGACTCGCTTTATTCAAATCATTGTGAATCAGGAACAGACGAAAAAAATGAAGTTTGTAAAAACTTGAAGTTATTACTCACAAACTACAATCAGCAAGCCACTAGCTTCCTGTCTTTCTTTTCCTCATCCCAGCGGGGTTCTAACTCTAAACTGTACAGATGGATTGCTCCAACATTAAACACCATTTTTGTTACACTGGCAATGTTAGGTTGGGGTTGTGAGGAGCTGTAAGCTATTGGGAGAGTGTGTAGACAAAGGGATGGTGGGAAATGACTGCTGTCTTACTCCACGGCAGAGTCACGGCCACAACTCGGAGGCAAATTTCTGTTGAACTACTGCCGCTCTGCAGAAACCAAAACGTCACAGGTGTTTTGCCAACAAATGGCATAATCATGATTAAAAGGCCACTGGGAATGACTTTACAATAGATCAAAAGATGATTGTAATGAGAGTTTAAGTAGAATTTTGGCATCAATTTTTTGACCATTATTTTCCAAACACCAGACAAATATTTTTCAGACTATATTATATATTTTGCCCCCATGGAGGAACATTTTAGCCTTGCTGTGATGAATTCAAACTCCAATAAAACCTTAAAAAAGTACCATTCAACTAAAACCTGAAAGAACTACACTGAAATCTTTGCATGTGTTTATGTCTTCATTCATACCATAAAGTTGAGCTGTACAAATGATAAAGCGGTGTCCTTTAACAGAAGCAGCCTTCCATTTATCAGGTTACACTGTGGTTTTCAGTTTGATTTGTACAAGATCTGGAAGGTTACAACGCAGCTATGTGGTAGAAATTGTTATTTTCCACATCACTGTCTGCGCTTCTAAAATTGTAATTGTTTCATTATAGACAGACACCATTAGGCAATTATTTGGAAGTTATTTGAAGTGCTATAGCAAAAATATAGCACTGTACTTTCCTGTTCAGGTTAGTAATGGCTCACGGAAATGAGAAAACCATTGTTTCCAATTTAAGAAAGCCTTTCCAAAGACCTTTTAACCAGTGGATATTACTTCTTGAAACTGACAGAGGCAGACAAGGATTTTGACAGTTCATTAAGGTGTTCTTTTGGATATTATGAACACAGCAACCTTTTAACAACTCATTAATAAAACTTGGCTAAAATCAGATCAATTCCCACCCCAGGGCCATTTTAATAATGCCAAAACAAGTACCATACTTCCTCACATGAATATCACTGAGCAGAGAGGTCCTGTAATTAGCCCAAACTGAACACATGGTAAATTAAGATGATGCTTTAAGATAATCTTCTTTTTTTTTATTTATGTGAGCTCAAGGTTAGTAGCTAAAGTGTTACCTATAACTATTTTTAAGTTTAACATTTACTCTTTTTTTTTTAACTATGTGTATTTAGTATGACATTTGTTTTCTTGCCAAGCTCACCTGCCAACCTCAAGTCCACATTTTAATGGTGGTTTGTACTGTATCCTCAGGCAACTGCATGTCATTACTTTAAATATTTAAACATTTAGATTAAAGGCACATTCACACTGGCAGATTTGATTCACAGCAGGACTCGTTTCCTCAGACATCCAGCTTCTTTGGCAAGCATAAAAGCTCAGCTGGTCTGAACCAAGTAACTGAAAGAGCAAATTCTGGTCTCTTTGAAAGCAAGAGTCTTGATTCAATTGAGGGTGAACTGAAGTGCAAAAATGACTTTAAAAAGTCAATAACGTAGGAGCTTACGATAAAAAAAAAACTTCAATGTATAACGGAAAAGCGGAACTGGCAAAAATAATGGAAAATATTTAAAAGGGTAAATACAGTATGGTGTACTAAGAGTATGGAGGTACATGCACATATTACTCTGTGAAAATCAGAAAATATTTATGGAAAGACTTTTTGTTTCCTTTGTTCTTTTCTCCCCATCCCGTTTAGAAAATACTGCTTCCAAGAGCAGAGTTTAGAACTTTGTGCCTTTTATTTTGCAATTTGATTCAGTTCTGACATTTCTTTGTGTGAAAGCAAACCAAGCCAGACAAAGGTGTAAAATGTATTAACACTCTAATTCAAACTGGTCCTCAGGACTATCCCCTATGTAAAAGCAACCAAAGAATCATCCTAACTTATGAAGGCAATGTTTAAAGTATAAAGAGGTGGCTGCAAACTAAGGAAACCTTTCAGACATCAGATAAAAATGTGTTAGATTAAAATTTGACAACATACACTAAAAGTCATAAAATTAAACTGGATTAAAACTGTCATTTATGAATAGGTGTTAGAAAAAACATTCAAAACTGACAGCAATATTGACTTTTTCAAAAGCATTAATGAAAATTCAAGCTATCATAAGCCTTCCAGTTCATGTTTTTTTACAGCAGAAGTACAAAAGCAGCATATTTCAGGCCTGTAGGCTAAAAAATGTCTAATCCCAGTCTGTCCTGATCAACATATGGATTTTCTGACAGATAAAGAGAAGAAAAGCAGTCACCAAACAATGGAAAAGCCATTTCCCCCAGAATAGAGCACAGAGAGTGAAAAGAGGTGGAGCTAGCAAATACTTACGTAGCCTGTGGTGGGGTAGCAGTGAATAGATTTGGGGAAAGAGGCCCCAGAAGCTCACAACTGAGATAAAAGAGATGTACAGCCTCTAGCAAAAACTCCTTACTAAGCCATTTTTTGGAGATGTAAAGGAAGATAAAGGAAAAAACAATGAAGAATTGTCCAATGCCAGGAGTGACCTGAAATAATCACACACTGCTAAGGAGACAACAACCAATGCAACTTAAAATGCCACAGGATTACATACTGCAAATTACTTAAACAGATACTTCTACTGCCCACCACAGTTTATCAAGCACCAGTAATGGTGGAATAAGAAGCATATACCAGGTTATAGCAGAAACGTATTGAAACTTGACCACATTTAGATACATCTGCACTTCGTCTTAATTCACAAAAAAGCAGGGTCAACAGCATCAATTCCCATTAAGTTCATATCAAAGGTATTAGAGCTGCTTTTGAGCCGGTGCAGCAGTGATTCTACGTCCTTTGTTTTGCTGACTTCATTCCTACTTTGGTGGTAATTTAGTCACATGACTTCTACTTCTTTATTTAAACAGATATACTTTGTGTCGTAAAATATATTAGATGTCTTTATCATTCACTAAGGTTCTTGCTTATGCCATCACCATTTTTTTTTTTTTCTATTTTTTTTGTAAGTGTAGCAGAAGTTTACTTTGACACTTGGAGGCTGATCTCTGCATTATTCCCACTGTACCTCAGCGGGTCATGGAAACAATGGAGACAATGGAAAAAATAGACCTACAACCTAATTCAAGTGTTGCGTCATGAAAAGTCGATTGTAAAATGTGCACATAATGTCCCCAGAGTAAGTTGTCAGATTCACTCGCATCCGACATAATCCTGCTGTTTCACACTGCTGCTTTAATTTGAACTGGGGCATGTACTAAAACCAATCTCCATTTAAGCAGCATGGTCCAAACCGGAAAGGTGTGATATGTAATAATGCAATATGCTCATTTACTGCTAAGTCTGTCACAACTAGGCTGACGTTGCAAACAAAGCTCACCAGTGGCATATTACCTTCTAATCTTTTCATTTTAAACATGATAGAAAATGTGTTTATGCACATTTGACCCGTTCCTTGGTGTTTCTGTGATCAAAGATGACAGTAGGTCTCACTTCTAGATAATAGATCAATTACAATACTTAACAGACTGAAATGTTTACCTATCAGAGGAGATCATGTGTCAATGTGAGCAGAGAATCACCCAAAAACATATCTACAGAGATTTCTGCAAGAGGAATACTAAAGATCGACATACAAGACATGGAAGCTTTCTGAACAGACGCAACACTGATTGATTGGTATATAAGAAGAGATACTGCTAAAAAAAAGGCATGCTATTGTCTCTTTAAATATGTTTATAGTCTTCAAAAAACAGCCCTTTTTCCATCTTTGTTCACTGACAAGAAAGATTAGCAGCTGGATTTGTGGTTTATAAGTAAAGAACATGTTTGTCAGAGAGAAACATGTGTCAATAGAAACAAGGTAAATGAAATTTTTATACACAGGGTTTGTATTATATCAGCTCAACAGTCGTTATGCAATGGATGACAGTGCCTGGAAGAATTTGTTTCATATTGTAAAGAATTGTGTCCAAAAGCGAAAGACTTTTCACAATTAGAATCATCACCACACAAACATCTTTATCTTGCTTTGGCGGTTCAGCTATTATCACAGAAGATGAGTGAGCTGAGAATAGACACCATTTTCCAAAAGAAGCTCTACACCCAGGTTCATGGAAACTACTTTTGCTTAACAAAGCAAATACAAGATTTTGCTTGAAACTGGAGTTGTTGCAATGTTTCCTGTTGCCGTAAATTATAGTCGTGCAGTTTCTAATTGCCTACTTTTTTCTGCACGGACTGTCTGCTCCGCTGCTTTTTTGTTCACATTCATGTTGTTCTCACCTCAATTATAAGAGGCTATGTCACTCATAACACTTCACACAGTCATTAGACACTACGCAGCCCATAGAAAGGCTGTTGAGATCCACAAAGCCAAAAAGCCCTTTCCAAACAATGTGGATTGCATCATTTTCAATAGAAAATGTTTTAGGGAGCTTGGTTTTAGGGAGCTCCTTCAAGTAGTTCAAGTTTTAAAACAGTGAATCTCAAAAGTCTTACCATTATACAGCATAAAGAGATGCGGCCAAACAAAAAATGCATTCCAAAACCCAACACAAGCTTAACACCCATTTGTAGCATTTAAATGCTGTAGTCAAATTAAGAAGTACAACAAAAGGTAATAACTGGGTCATGCAATATTAGACAATAGGTGGGCCACAAACATGAGAACAATTGTTGAAAAATGCATCACCCTTTTCAGTAAAATATGGGGGTTAACCCTAACCCTAACCCTAACCCTTAGGATGGAGGAAATCATCAGAATTGTGGACTTCTGACAGTTTTTTTTTTTTTTTTTTTTAATAAAAGGAGCCATGTGGTTAGGAAGAAATTGTGTTAAGATATAAACTAAGTTATCAATTTAGAAAAAAAATGTTTTTAGCAAACAAAAGTACAGTGTTCCCTTGTTTTTTGCAGTGAGTACCTTCTAAAAATAACTCGCAAGAGGTGAAATATGCCAAGTAGGATTATAGATGTTTTAAGCTATAAAACCACTTTATAAACTTTTCTCAGACATATATTCACATTTTCATACTTTTCTCTACTGTTGACACTCTCAAAGTTCAAACCGTCACGATAAATAATTCCAGTATAAAAGAATCTGTTCGTATTCAAAAATGTATGTTTATGTGGCAAATGGAATGCATTCTGTACAAGAGACACGGCACAAATGAGATTGATTGACAAGGTCCAAGGCCAATCAGAATACAGAACTCAGTGCACTGAAATTGTACCGGAAAAAAAAACCATCGAAACAGCAGACCACAAAAGGTGAACTGCAATAGGGACCACTGTTCAACTACATGTCTTTTTTTTTACATCAAACTTTATAACAAAAACAACTCTGAAAGAAAAAGTATTTGATTTCTATTTGATTTCTATGATTTGGCAGACCTCAATGTCAGGATTCAGTGTTAGGTTATTGTTTTTTTGTTTGTATGTTTGTTTTAACGCAAGTTGATACTTTTAGATAAAAAGTTAACAGTTCGTATTTAAAAACCACATTCCGTGGAGTAAAGACTGTACCAAGAAGGATTGAAAAAAGTGATTTTTTTTTCCCATGAATTCATGAATTTTATATTTTTTCAGCTGGCAGCAAGAAAACAATACAACTCACATTACAGCAGCTCAATGTAGCATGTGGAAAGCATTGGGAATGTCCTGACCTGACAAAACCTCGTCATGTCCCCCTTTCTATTCTAGTTTTAAAAGGCAGTCAACACCTCCAAATCTGTAGAATATTTGCAGCTAGCAAAAACATAAAATGCCCATATTCTGATTTTTTTTATTTTATTTCAACCATTGAGGATGCAAACTATAAATTGTGAAATGAAGGAGCTCCTACAACACATCACATAACATAGTAATAACTTCACAATGCAAACACCAGAATTGCTCTGAAACACTTTGGGAATTTCTTTCACTGATACCTACAGTTTTTGCAGTCAGTTGGGTGCAGTTCCATGTTGCATCATAAGACAAAGCAGTCCCCAGTTGTGAAGACAGAGAACATGCATTTGGTAGATAGGCTCAAAAATGTTTATTGCCACAGATTCTTCTGTTGCCTCATCACTTTTCAGCTTCTAAGCTCCGTGTGAGTGCAAGAGGGCCAAGAAGGACACGTAGTTCTGTTCCACTTGGTGGGGCAACCATGACTACCTTAAAGCTGAGCTTCATTAGAACAACAACAGGGGGGTTCCAGAGTAGTCAGTCAATATTGCTTGCTCTCCCAGGGAAACAGAACACAAAGCACTCCAGGCTGCCATTGATTGCATCGTCTCACCCATAAATTATGGCCTTTTCCTTATTCCAAGTGACATAAAAAATATCAGGCATTCTACTCCAAATAACATGCAGAAAGTGGGCCAGAACATTTTGATGACCACATGTAGGAGGCTGTCAAATTCTGCAATTTAGTCTCATCAAAGATGAAATAAAAGATGGAAAGCATGCTTAAAGTTACAGATAAAAAGGGTCTATGTTCAGTCAGGAGTCAGTCATTTTTGTCTCCTTTGTGAGGTTTTTTTGAATTAAGATTCTTATATGATATTGCCAAATATTTTTGAAAGTCCTCTATAGGAACAGAAATCCATTGGATTTATCCTAAAAGAAAATTTTAAAATCTTAAAAAATGCTCCACCCCAAATGACAGTGACTTAGTTCACTATTTAATGAAACATAATCACAATTCTAGCACCACTTTTAAAGATAACTATTCATCAAAGTATGTTTTAACCAGATAATTAACTAATTAAACAATTTAATTCAAAGTTTTAGCTGCTTAATATTCATTAATATGTTTGTATGCAAGAATCGACTGTAACAGAACTGGACCGACTGAGTGTGACGTCACTCATAGAAAACGGCGTACTTCCGGCTCCAATGAAATGAAGTCAATTCAGCTGTGATACGGATGTCGCCATGTTGGAGCCAGATGACAAGAGTAAGCAGTGAAGGCTCCAAGTCGGTTTGAGTTTCTATGTCGACCACTCTCGACAGTCAGGAGTGAGCTAAATGGAAGTCCACACCCCTACCACTTAAAACCGGGGTTGGGAGAATCTGCCAATGAAACATTTCAAATGTGAGCCCACCCACTTCTGATTGGTCGTTGAAAAACTTGCACTACCGAAAAAAAACATTAAAAAAAAATTGGGATTAGCAAGAAAATTTAAGAAAAAGGTAACATAACAAGAATGGTTATTGTGACAAATATAACGAATAGCTGTTTATTTCTCAATGGAAGTATGGGATTTTGGCTTTTTGGAGCCAACCAGGTACTTCCTGTTTGGAACGCTTCCTCTCACTTTTTGCCGTCTTCTCAATTGCAGTCGATGAGAGAAAATCCTATCTATTTCAATCTCATAAATTGATACCTACAGTTTTTGCGGTCAGTTGGGTGCACATTCTATGTGTTTTTTGTAGAAAGAATTATGTGAAACAGAAACCACAACAGGCAAAAATAATAATAGCTTCTGCACTACATTTGCTGTCAGCTTTTAATTCTTATGGAGAAAATCCCAGCCTGAGCAAGTTTGGTGGATGACAGGCAGAGACCAAAACACCCTATGACAGGCCAAACATAACTTCGAGCCAACCAGAGGCTCACAATCTAAATAAAGCCATCATGTAACTTAGTCTCCAGTTACAGGAAGGGAAACCTGGAAAAAAAAAATCTATATTTGATTACCAATCTTTCCTCTGACTTGCAGTTGTGATTGTTGAACACATTATATTTTTAATGTACTCAGCAACAATTAGTGAAAACTTTAAACTCTGTTAACCCAAAGGATTGTGGGAAACTGGGTTTTTTTGCCATATTCTGCCTGATGATGATTCAATATCTGAAATAGCTGGAGTCGGCAGACTTCACTGTAAAGTCATGCTGCACTTGCAGGGTGAGGCATGTAACATCCCTCTGCGAGCTCACATCTTCAAGTCAAACCAGACGTCACCGAAACCGCTCAGTCTGTTCTCCCCCCGCCCTTCGAGACAGTGTAAGTTAACGGAGGGACTCTTTTCGACAAAACAACATCGAGTTAGTTAGTTTTTAGAGGGTAGAAGTGCGGGTTAAATAATGGAAACACAAACAAAAATAAAGAACTGTCCGATAAACACAATACAGTTGGACTGTTACAGCTTTTTTAATGTTTATTGTTATTTTTTAATGAAAATGCGAGACCGTAATGTTGCTGAAGTCGGTGTTTGTTAGCTTAGCCACACAGCGCTAGCCTAGCAGCCTGGCTCGCTCTACCCGACATGCAGCCGGAGGAGCTTCAGCACTGGGCTCGCTGGATAGCTGTGCAGCCGATAGCAGGGCTGGCTGACGCGGAGGTTCCTCAAACGGAAGCAGCCTTGATGTGAAAATGAACATGTGTGCTGCTCCAGAGGGCTGCGGGACTGCGTAATGCAAAGCATCCCGTGTAGAGATTTATTCAGCAAACTAAATCCCCATGACCAAAAGCGATGAATGGAAAATCGGACCTCGCCTAAGCTAATGTTAGCTACTCCCAGCGTCTGTGCGCGGGGAGTATCATGCTGCTGCTAGCAGTGGTTAAAGAAGACCAATACAAATATTTAAAAAATGAAAAAAAAAGGTTTGGCCAACACACCTTAAATTGATGGAGGAAACAGCTTTTTTTACCGGGTCCACAAATCGTGCGCAGTCTTGTCGAGTACTCCAAATTAATGGTGCTCCTCACTTCTGTTAACCCAAAGAGAGTAACAATCGAGTCAATCCGGACGCTCTCCTCAATTATGTGGTGCTGAATCTGAGGTTACACGCTTCTGTCGGTGTGTCGGAAATGCCTCCTCCCACGGCCCCTGCAAAATAATGACCCCTCCCAGCGCTCCGGCAGCAGCAGCAGAAGAGGCAGGTGCAGCTGATGGTGCGGTCCGGACTCAACGCCTTGCAACATAGTGGGCTGGGCGGTGGACTTCAGAGTTGTCAAATCAGGAGAGTCTCCCCCATTGACGCATGCGTGATACATTTAGGGGCCCCTGGATTAATGTAGGAATTTTGACGTTTCCCACAATCGCACATATCAACTTAATACTGTAAGGGAGGGATCACAAAACAACAACAATAATTTTCATACATTTAAATAAATAAAAAACGTTGCCTCAGAAAATACTACAATGTCTATAGATGTGGGGTTTCACAGGAATTATAGAGTTTTTAAATTTAAAGAGAAAATAACAACCTAAATGAAGTAGAAATGCAAAAACAACGTTGTTTTTTTATTTTTTATTTTTTTTCAATGCAATACTTATATTTGATGATTCTGTTTGCTTTTTTTGTTTTTACTTTTGATGCGATATCTATCTTTGACATTTGCTGTTGCTTTTATACTTTTTTTAATTTTTACTTCAAATGCAATATTTAGCCTATCATTGACAATTGATTGACTGGAGCAAAATGTATCATACTGTCATTTGACGGACAGGAGGTTGATGATATCAGTTTTACATAAAGTGCTAAAAGAACAAACCTTAGCTTGATGATAAATTTTAAAAAAAGATTACAAATTTCCTATACAATACAAAAACACACACAAAAAAAAGAAGACTTTGTCAAAATAATGTCCTTTTCCTCATCTGTCACTACCCTACCATACTATGTGTTAATTTGTAATGTTTCACTGATATTTACTTATAGAGATTTCCCTCTTATGTCAGGGTTTTCAAATACTCTTCTTTGTTTTTGGGGAATGTTTCTGGACCTTACTTTGTTTTATAACTACAAAAATGATTTCGACTCCCATCAACTTTTACTGTCATTCACTCTGAAGTCAATAGACATGAGAAAATATGCATTTCTGTTCCATATTTAAATTAATCCCATTGCAATAATAATAGTAACTATACATTTTTAGGATCGTTCCAAATGAGACATATAAGAATTCTATCTACCGGTAATCATGTCAAACAAGGAGACATTTCACATCTCCGTTTGTTTGATAATATGACTTTTATGGTGCTATTTGGCAAAATAACTGGGAAAAAAAATTGTAAACAGTAGTTATCTACGTGAAGTTTCCTGGTCTATTTTTAGCAGCTGTAAACGTAGAGAAATGTTCTTCATCAGAAGAATGTCATGTCTTAAATCATGAGGAGGAATAATAGGAATAATAAAATTATGTTCCTTTTTTTCTGTTATTTTTAAAGATTTAAGCTTCGATCCAAGCCTAACAGTTTTTTTTTTCTGTCAAATTTTACGCTGGAACACACGGTCAATCTGTTTTAGTATTTTTTTAGATAACACCTTTGCATTTTGTACAGTGGAACTAGAGGCTTCTCTAGTCATGTCTAGTAACCTCAGCATAGAATATGAATATTCTTATGTTTTTATTGAAAAAGTGTTCTTGCAACACATTTTTTTTACATGTTTAAACTATTGCAACATCTTCCTCACTCTCTGTAATCATGCAACCACTCATTGGTTGAAGATTATACAGAGTCACATTGTCACCTCTTTGCACGGCTTCAAGCATGTCTTTGAAGTAATCTCAAATCTTGCAGTTTTTTTTTTGTTTGTCGTTCTTTTTTGAAGCTCCTCTCTAATTCCTTTGGCCTTTTCGTCTTTCTGGATCCTGGTAGCCTATAGTGAGATCCTTAAATATGTCATTCAAAGTTAAAAGTAGAAAAACTGCTTTTTTTTTTAGTATATAATTTCTTATTATTACTTTCAAATGTAGCCCACTTTTCCACAATTGCATTCATTCCTTTCATCCTTTCATTGTTTGAAAACTTGCACAAATTTTTTTAGGAATTTCCCAGCTTTCTTAAATACCGTCAGTTCTACATTTTGATTAATTTCCTTGATAAATAGCAGGGAAACACAACATTCAGGAAAATTGAGTAGAATTAGAGTTGTCTCGTGATAAATTTGAGTTTTTCTCTCACAGGTTCACAAGCTTTATAAATCTTCTCCAACAAAAAAACAAAGCAAGACTGGGAATTGTTTGAGTTTGGCAAGTTGTCTGTTACATGGCTTCACACTGAGATTTCCCTGGATATTTTGGCAATTTGCTGCTCAGTGTTAAACCAGTGTGTATATACCTTGATAAGTTTGTCACAGTGGATCTAAGCTTGTAAATAAGCGCCAGAAACACAAGGGACTTTCACTAGCAGATGTCCCCGGACTCATTTCCACCTCTCATGTAACATAACAAGGTCATAACTGGAACATTGCTTGTGCTTTAGGCCTGAAGAAAAGTAAAAATAAATCAAGTCTCTCACCTTTGTAAATCTCTCTCTTTAAACTGTGATTACTAACTGTAGGCCATAAAAAAGGTTCTGGGTTCCAGAAAACTGACCTTTTGGCTGCCTAGGCGCCTATTTTTTTATTGAATAAAATGCAACAATTTTCAGTCGCAACATAATTTCCAGACTTTTTGCCTGCTTTTTTCATCATGAGATTATCCATCTTTTCACATTACAATTTATTTATTAAACATTGGTGGTGTATTACTGTTTTTAGACACCTCCCAGAAAAAATTTATTCAGACGTGGGGTGAATTGTTACTGTAAAACATACAAATTGCCTGAACATGTTTTAGAAACTGTATGGCAAAATGGCATAAGCTGCCATAAGCAATGGTAAAAACTATAACAAGTTTGAATGACACTTGGTGAGATGCTGTTGTTGAAGGTAAAATTACTGTTTTCTTTCACAAATAATTGACAAGGAGAGCAGGGGAACTTTTTTAAAAGAGGAAAACAATTTTAAATTATCTTGTCAACAATTTAAAGGTCACCTGAAAATTTAATTTTTTTAGTCTATATCTCAAGATGTTTTCTGATTCGTATGCTCATACCTAATATCCTGTGCCTTTGCCCTTTATTACTTTGTCAATGAAGAAATACATTCTTATCTTAGTTAAGATCTGAGTGAAATTCATTTAGGATTTTCAAACAGAAGCTTTTTTTTAGCCTTAGTTTTCTCCTTCCACCTTCATGCCTTTCAGCTGTTTCCTATATGCTGCTTCCTATATGACACACCGGCCTGCATTTAGCTGAACTTGGGACTGGAACAGAAAAGCACTGGATTGTGCCTCCTTGCGGTTGCATTAAATTCCATTCTACCTACACCATTATTTAGATGAATTCATGTTTTAAAAACGTCTTTTATTGCATTGTGAGATCCAACAAAGTTTCTTTGATTTTTAGTATTTTATTCAGTAGAACTTCAACTAACTTTGGTGCTTAACTGCTGTCAGATGGATGAAGTAAAAATGTGCTTCATAATTCCTGATTCTGCGAGATTTGCTCTTCAGTTACCCTTGGTATATCCATCTATTGCTGTAAGATGAACAACCGACGACTTGATACACCTCAAAGGTGCAAAATGTTAACACCTTTAAGCGCTGAAATATTGAACGATGTCATTAAGTCCTATCTGCTTTCAATTTTTAAGCTTGGGTTAGCAGTGTAATGAAATCCTCTCAAGGGACAGTTTCAGCGCCAGTGAAAAAGCAGTTATGCTTGTGAAATGTACTGTGGATTATTATGCACTCAGAGAGTAGGTGGTGTATTTGTCATGATGCTGCCCTTTCTGCATCACCCTGCAGCTTGCTTTGGGAGCCTCCAGGGTTGTCAGGAGTGTGCATGGAGTAGATAAGCTTTTGAGGCATCTCCCAGAGGCCAACACATCACAATGGGATTTAGTGTGTCAAGGATAGAACATTGGCCTGTGTTTTTGTGCATCTGGGCCTCCATCCTGAACTCTATGTGATTCAATCTATGAGAAAACAGTCAGAAAATTAAAGAATTTGAACTTTTAACTTCACGCACTTGTTATAACCAAGACAAATAAACCAAGGGAGGGTCAATGTATGGTATCGGCCCCTTTGTAGAATCCACTCAGCTCGTAGGAGAGGGTCATGTCCTATTTAAGCAATTTTGCCTCTATTCTCCCTGCATCAGCATGAAAAAATGGCTTCTAATAAAACTAATGTTCTGCTTTCAGAAGTTTCACAAATCATAATCGGAAAAAGCAAATGATTACACACTTAAAGAGCGCCGCTTCTAATCTCTCAACACCAGATTCCTCTTTAAAAAAGTGTGGCCAGAAATTGTCATAAGCTGCTAAATACAGGAGAGATTTTGAAAAGCTTTTTTTTTTAAGTGAATAAGAAAAAACGACAGCATGAGAGGTCAAAACTGAAGAGTGACTGACGCCTTCCCTGCCTCATCCCAGAGAGACGCATGCGTGCGACACAACCTATCATTTGCAGCTGAATGATTCATGTTTTGCGATTGTTCAAGCTTTAAGCCAGTGTCAGGCTGAATTGCTCAGCTGTCACTCTGTCAGATGGCGGAGGAACCTCAGCAGAAGAAGAGCAGCACTTTGTGTTTGAATGCAAAATGGTGCCTTGGAGAGGCGGGGACTTCAACAAGACTGTCATTGCAGTTGTAAGGCTAAAGTGAATCAAGAAAAGTGGATAAAGACAATAACCATGGAGGCAAACAAGCAATTATTTAAAATGTGTGTAAATGAAAACATGTATTTTAGCAAATTGCAGGAGAGTATGTTGGTTGTTACAAGTTTGCTCCAACTGTGCTCTGATTATATTGAGTAAGAAATCTTTTGGGAGGTGCTGTAATTCATTTTGTTCTAGAAATGCTGTTAATAATCCTCACAGAAGCTCTAATTCTTTAGTTGAATTTTCTCAACCTTCAACATAATGAAAAGACGTGATTTTGTTTTCCTTGAACATTTTTTATGAAAACTAAAACCTACTGAGGATGCTGAATGTCTAAAATAGAGCCAGATCAGTCCAGAATATTTATTAAAAAATGAAACATTATTGAAAACCAAAATCCTCAATGGTAAAAAATAAAAAGTTTATATTTTTTGTTGAAAGCAATAGCCCTATAGTGTGGTAACTTGACATACTGGGACTGAACAGCTTTCATGTCCAAGGACAAGCCTTTATTTGTGGTTTAGTCTCACAAGCACTGTTTATGCATCATTTGAAGTGTCGCCTTAAAGAGCCTTCTTTTCAAAAGAAAAAAAATTCTGAGAATAAAAAAAAACACTATTGATGTAAACATCTAAACACTTCGGTAGTTTCTCACTGGGACCTCAGCTTTAGCGTTTTATTACTGTTACATTTTTCTGTCATAGAAATATAGTTCAGGGTAAACATCTGAAATAACATCTCAACAACATTCAGCTGATGAGAATATTTTGGGAAATAAGCTATGTTCGCACCGACCTCAGCAGCATGCGTTCAAGCTGCCAATTTCAATGAAAAGTCTAAGTAAATGTGCATTTCAGGCTTCTGCATTCAAAAGTCTCACATTCACAGACAGCTGTGCAAGTTTCTACGACTGTTTTCGGGCTCTACGTACAAAAGTGCAGCAATTGAATGCCCGTTGAAAGTCAAATCAGGTTGAACTTTGACCAATCAGGTACTCGGATTTGGTAGTGACGTATGGATGGCATCCCTTTAATTCACGGAAGTGCCAACCGTTTGAGCATTGAACGGATTTATATATATATATATATATATATATATATATATATATATATATATATATATATATTTGAGCATTGAACGGATTTATATATATATATATATATATATATATATATATATAATCTGTATCAGAATATGTATCAGAATTAAGCTGTGCAATCTCACATGGACCAAAACACAAGAAGTGAAAAATCTTAAGTAAAATAAAAATCTAGTAAATAAAGCGGAGGTAGAGCGGTCAACCTCTCATCTGAACATGGCAGGTTTGGTTCCCGCATTGCCCACCCATGTGTCGAATGTGCCATATAAAGCTGATAAAAAACAGGTTCATCCCAAGAACAAAATTTCCAACCACAAACAAGAGTAATGTGGTGTACTGTGCTCTAGCCACATCAACAAAAACTGCAATGAAAAGTACATCAGAAAAATCAAACTATCTAAACACGAAAAGTTGTATCAACACCGCAGGGCTAACTCCAGTGGACCAAAATCTGGGGTGCACTTGAAGGCCATAAATAACTCATTTGAGAACACTGAGGCCTGTATCTTAAAAAACGATGGTTTGAAAAAGGGATGAAGGAAGCTGTTTTTGTCCGAAAAAAGGTAAACCTACGGGTATGCTCAACATACTTAGTCCAGATTAAGGTTTTCTGCTAAATATTTTTGAAAATTCAAAAACATTTTCTAAAAAAACAGTAAAACCTCAATAAAGGAAAGAGAAATATTATTTACCAGTAGTTTTTGCCCATTCTGTAATGGTGCATGATGTGATCCATTGTAAATAGATCTGCGAAGAGCTTTCAGAGTAAATGCACTTTCTATAGTTTCTACAAGGGCTTGTTTATATTAAATCTGCAGACATTTAGACTGCTCACGCTTTTCCTGCACAGCAACATTGCGACACTGTTACTGCATGAGGACAAAAAAACGCCTTATGGTCACAATCCATATTTCTAACTAAAAATGTACAATTTGCTGTTTTTGGGGGGCAGATAAGATGGTAAATTAGTTCCTCAAATCCCTCATTTTGTCATACAGAATATGGAAAATTATAGTTTTTTCCTTCCTTGGTGGGCAAGGTTGGTTTTTATATTTTCTTCCCATAAAAAAAAAAAATGAGACAGATAACAAAAAATTATAAATATCTTTCCTGGGCATCTTTTTTTCTTTTTCTTGTCAACAGCACAGATCCAAACAAACGTAGACAGATTATTCTGCAGCAGTTCTAAATAGTAAAACTCTTTATCACTGTCTCAAGGAAAGAATCTCTGAGCTTGTTTCAAAGTCTTTGAAAGAGAGCACACAAAAATGTTTCCTATAATTTGTATAAAACTGCTTAAGAAATCTGTTTTTCTTCAGGTATAACTTTTTTTTTTGCAAACAATTCTCAGTGGAAATCATAAACATTCTTCTTTTGGCACAGGATCAAGGTCAGTCTTTTGCTTTTTCCCTGTCAAAAGATAGCATTGTGCCCTCCCAGCTTTTTACACAGTAGGTAAGCAGGTTTTAAAGACACCAAAACAATTTAGTTTTTCTGGCAGGTTCAGAGTGAGGTGAGATGGAAATATTTTTAACCCTTTTTTGTGCAAAAGCAATCGGATTGAGACAGACTTTTGCATTCAGAAGCAGGCGTTCCACTCTGACTTTACTCAGTTTACAACAGGAACTGTGCCATTCTTAGTGATTCCATCCATCCATCCATCATGCAACTGTCTCATTGCCAAAGACACATATATACACAGATGACTTCTCCTGTCACCAATAGAAACGTGGAGAAGGAAGGCAGAAGTTGCTAGGGCATGTTCAATTCCTGCCCCAATCATCTTTGATCTATTGTAAAAGCGTTCCCAGTGGTCTTTTAATTATTGTTATGTCCTTTTTATCCAAAATCAAAAAAAACTATGTTGTTTTCTAGGACATAGTTTCTGCAGAGCAACAGGAGTTCATTACAAATCTACATCTGTGTTGTGGGCGGCGCAGAGTAAGTCTGTCCTCATTTCCCATCACCCATCTGTTTACACTTTTTCCTGCTAGTTTACAACGTAACATTACCAGTGCAACAAAAATGGCGACCAATATTGGAGCCGTAAAGTTTTGAGCTAGTTCGGACATACATGGTTAGTTGTCTACAAGTGGATGCATCAGAATGGAGCAGAGCAGGGAGCTCATGCCCCGCCCAGCATATTTTCTATGCTACAAATAAGCTCTTTTATAAACTGCATTTTTTCATCTGCTCCTGAGTCACCATAATTTGAATAAATACTCAAAAATGCAATTTTGGGCTTAATTTTGTTAAATATGTCTTTATCAAATGTAAAAACACCAAAACAATTTTTTCATTGGAGTAGGTCTTTAAGTTACTACACCGAATTTAAGAACTTTCAAAAAATGGTTAAAATGCAGTGCAGAACAAACAAAAGTGAGAACTTTTTTTCAGACCACTCTTTGGTCCTTCCAAAAAAAGCATGCCCTTAACCATGTACAAATTTGAGTTCTGACAAGTTTAAAACTTCCCTCAAGGGTGATTCCTCAACACAGATATCCTGAACTTTCAGGGCTTTTGGGAAGTCACAGAGGCTTTTGGAGACCAATCCAGAAAATATTTCATCTTTCATCACATCTTTCATTCAGTAATTTTTCAAAATACAGTTAATTTTACCGGATAAAAGGAACACCATAACTCAAACATTGTTTGCTGTAAATAAAGCCTATGCACACACAGGAGAAATATTTAGAAAATACAATTGTCATGTTTATAAATTATAAATATAATTGGCAGTTCTCTGACATATAAATCCTATATGCAATATTTCCTTTTTAGGTAGAATTTGATGGAGGCAGATGATTCGCTTCAGAGAGCCTTGAAGGATGCAGCCAAAAGGTTAGGAAGATTTCCAGACAAAGTAACATGACATGACATGCCCATAATCTGTCTAAAACATGACATCTCACTCTATTGGGTAACAGTGTGTAACTGACCCTAATCCAGAGCACAAATTCTTGTTAAATTTCAGATATTAAACAACTCATCCTTAAAATTTGCCTCCACTCTGAAAAACTCATTGGTACAGATATGAAGCATGCATGTATATTTATGGCATAACGATACTCCCTTTAAACCAGAATGTAAACACCCTAAGTTTGTTTTTTGGTTGTCAAAACTCTTTCATCTAGTAGAAAGCTGGTTTATATTCTGATCTGAAGATATTGGCTCTTACTTGAGAAAATGCCACATTTAAATGATCATAAATTGAAAAGCTTCATTTAGTCCCACACTGTACTTGTGATTGGAGTTTGAGTGTTAAAAAAACACAACTTTTATTATTCCTCTGGTCATGATGACATCTTAAAGCATGTTAATAGTACAATAAGCTGTTGACAATAAATTTCCTTTTCTAATTAAAGCCTCTTTTTAGCTTGAAAAAGCTTTTTTCCCCTCCCAGATCTCTGATAAAGATGGGCTTCCACCAGTGGTGAAAATTATTTAAATAACACTTAAACTAGCAGATTCCAACAGGAAAAGCAATTGTTTATATTAAAATGTTGAGAAAATGACAAAATATATATATATATATAAGAAAAGGGCCTCAGACTTGAGTATAAAGCAGCAAACTCATAAAAGTAAACCAGAGAACAGAAACACACTTTTGAAGTGGGGAATATATCTGCAGAGTAAATCTGCAGAATATCAGTTTTGAGTTTTACAAGCAGAATTTTGATGAAAATGGGTTCAGTGTTTGCATGTGTAGACAAAGGTTTGTCTTTAAAATCAACCCAGTATAATTTAGCCCCATATCAATCCTGCACTGGTATGGATGATGACTTTGAAAGCAAGTTTTGCAGTGCAGATGCTCATGCACTCAACTGGAAAAGCTCTAGCTGAGCGCCTGAGCTCATTATTGATTTTTCAGCATAGAGTAAAGTTTCTCTCTACCCTCACCAGTGAAAATCCTCTGTCATGTTATGTTGGGATGATGTCTGAAAAGATTAGCAAAGATATTTCAGGAGATTAAAGGGAAAGAAAACTGCAATCAACACAGTAGGATGAAGATGCTTCGTTGCAAAGATGGATATGGGTTACGTGTAGTATGAAAAAAAGTATTGAAAAAAGTACTACAACAATAAATAAAAGGGAAAAATATTTTTTTCTTTAAAACTTACTTGCAAAGAAATCACACGATTCCAAAAACACATGACAGTTCATTTATGTGTGATTTAAAATGTGTTAGTATAACAGATTTTCTTTGGAAACAATGGGGAATCAAAAGTTTTTTTTTCAACAATTTAAACTGTTACATAATAGATTTGACTTGTAACTTGTGGGACTTGATTCATTGGGACTGTCGTGTAATGTGTGAGTGGTCATTTTACTGCTGGTAAAACAATGGCCTCCATTTCTACCCAGAGGAAGCTGTTATATATCATTGCTGCCAAACGCCCAGTTGTGTGAATAAGGGCCCTGCTGTTGTTCATCACAGACAAAGAATAATAGGAACACCTGTCCAAATATAGTATAGAAGAAGAATTCCTCTTGTGGAAAAGAGTTTCAAATTTGACACAGTATACATTCTGTTTTGTTTTGTTTTTTATGATTTTTTTGTTTGTTTCTCCATCGCTGTTTGCCTGCATTTTCATTGCTTTTGCCATGCAACAGACCCCAATCAACCTCCTCCAAGCCTTACAGTAATTATTCCCACAGTATTCACAGCGCTGTCTGAGACTGGTCTTTCAGTCTTATGTTGACCTTGTTAACCTCCTTTTTAATACCCTATTTTTCTTCAAATCAGGTAATAAGGAGTTTTCTGTTTCCTGCCTTTCACTGCATGCTTACTTATTATTTGAATGCTTTTGTGTTAGCCTTATTAACAGTTCGGAAGTTATTTTAATTACTTCCTAGCATTTCTGTTAAAAATTGTGAATGCATGAAAGTGAGCATGTTTTCATGTTTTTATGTACTTGTGACAAGTGAGCACTAATGGATAACTTATATTGTGCGAACATTGCCCTGCAACAGACTGGTGACCTGTCCGGCCAAGGTGTACCCTGCCTTGGTCCACCAGTAAAGGCTCTGGCAACCTCCAAGACCTCAGACGGATGGATGGATGGATGTGTGAAACATTATCTTTTCCACCCTGTGTACCGGTAAGTCATTTTTGTAAAGGATGGAAGTATATTTTTTTTGTTGGATTTAAAATTAAGATTTATGATGAAGATTAGGGGTTGAGCATTTAGTTGAGGGGTTTAGGGTTAACAGTCAGAACCTGCATCGTGTCAATGTAAAAGCACACAAAGACCACACATCTAGAAAAATGTATTTTCATGCAGTTTGTTTGTGGGATAAACCAAAAAACCCTGACACATTTTATTGCTTTATAATACCAATAATATTTTGATTTTTTAAAAATAAATATTTGAAATATAAAAAAAAAACAGATTGCCTTAATATAAAAGGAATATTATATCCATATTATCTGGGACCGGGTCGCAGGGGCAGCAGCTTAAGCAAAGATACCCGCACTTCCCTCCCCATGGCCACCCCGAGGCGTTCCCAGGCCAGCAAAGAGATGTAGCCTCTCCAGCGTGTCCTGGGTCTTCCCCGGGGCCCCGCCCAGTCGGACGTCCCCACTGGGCGGTAAAATTATATATTAAAAAACAAATTATGTTACTTATATAATAAGTAAAATTATATATAAAAAACATCTTTAAAAAGTTTTTTGTAATATATAGCAGAGTTAATTTGGCAGATTCAGCAATAATAATGCTCCTTTATGGCATCTGACCAGTTCATTTAAAAAGGCGTTTATGCTCTTTTGGTTTTGTCTAATTTAGTATATCATCATGCAGAATACAACAAGTTAGTTGTGTAAGCTAAGTTGTGTAACTGTGTAAGCCGGTGACATGTCATAAACTTGATATGCATTTATACACAGAACAGGAGACATGGGAAACTTTTGCCAACAGCAATTTACAGTGGTTGTCAAATTTGATTATTTCGTCTTGTTACAGAGAGTTGCAGGATTGTGGACTATTTCTAAATAATGGGAGCCACAGGACTGGTATTTCTCTGATTATTGCTTTTAGACAGGCTGACGGGAAAAGCAAAGCTTGACCAATTCTTTTTGCTGAATGGTTTGAAACAAAGTTTACTGGCTTTTACTGGCTAATAGGAATTTTTTTAAACAAATCATGATAAAAAAAATTATTGGTATTAAATTTAAAAAGTTTCAAAAATTTCAATTTCAATTTTCACACTGGTTCCAAATTCCTCTAAATTGGCTCCACCCCACAGGAAGTTAAAAAAAAATCTGTTCAATATGTGTCTTTGTATCTTTTCTCTGAAATAGTTTTGTTTGACATGAGTGTTTTAAAGGGTGACTATTGTCTGTGTTTTGGATTTTTGGTTTAGAATTTTTACATTTGAGTCATACTTTTTCAAATGTACTCATCCTACTGAATTATAACTCTCCACTCTGGAACCAACTTCAAAGTTTTCCTAAAATTTTCTTAAATTAAAAAAAAATAGCATTCTCATCTCACATGTTTTTAACAGCCCTTGTTTTAGGACACTTTCAATTTTCAGAGTCTGTTGAACTGAATCTGAAAAATGTTTCTTTTTTAAGCTAAGAAGCCAATTAAAGACAGTTTCAGAGGACAGACGGTGAGTGGGGGAAAAGGTGTTGAGTTTTTTTGAGTGTACGACTGAAAATAATTGCATTATGTGGTTCATTAACTTATTACATGTAGGAAGATTTCAAAATAGCCTGGAAAGATACTTTAAATCCCCCCCTGTGGATTTGTTATGAACAAATGACTATCAAAATTACAAGCCTCACCGCTAATCCTCTTGCTCATTAGTTATACTAAGTTCCGCGGTACAGTCTCTCAGTAAATCTGACCCAGAAAAACAGTGTGTGCAGCAACGTTTCTTCTGAACCCTACAAATATAAAGAGGCATGTTATTTTTTACATTTTCTGTTGGTCCTGCAGGTTTTTTTTAGTCTCTTAGTTATTTTATTTCGTTTTGTGTCTTGTGACTCATATACAAAGATCTGAGCCATTGTGCAGGTGCACTGTGTAATATATTGAGAACAGCATATGTATATATAAAGTAAACCTGTGTGAAGAAAGAAACAGTTCCAAACAAACACACTTAAGGAAAGCTCAAAAGTCCCAGTTGGAATTATATTACTGTACAGATAAGCATCTCAGAGCAACTCATTTTTACCATTCAGCTCTAGTATTTGCAATTTTTTTCAGGATACTGAATAATGCCTTAATCCTAAACTGAGAGATATTTTGATAGTGGGAAGTATGTTAGATCTGCTTCATTTTACTTGAAACTCCGTTCCCTCCTGCAATGCACGTTCAACCGATCACTTCCAATAAAAAATCTATGTAAATGAGCATAAATGGGTGTTTCTACAAATGTTTTCAGGCTTCACATACAAGACACACGGCCACTGGATGCTTTGACATTTTGCACCTTGCCTCTTCAAACTGTGAGTACATCAGTGAGAATTGGGTAGCGACAGTTCAGTGTGAACAACGAAGACTTCACACCATTCAACAATGCCTGTTTGGCGCATTCTTGAAGGCACATCCCATGCCCGGTGTGTACAATACACGGATTATTTGCACACGTTTTTTACGACTGTTATGGGCTCTACAGACAAAACACGCTGGCCTTGAACACGCATTGAAAGTAAAAACAGGTCGAACTTTGACCAATCAGGGACTGGGATTTGATAATGATTTATGGATGGTGTCCATTTCAAGTAATGGCAGTGCCAATCATTTAAAAATTGATCATGGGGGGGAAATAAGTAATTGCAGTTTGTGGCCGGCCAGAAAACAAACAGTAGAGTGAACACAAAGGGGTTAACTCACATTCAAGAACCCGCTTTTATCGCATTCTTGAACAAGCGTCACAAGTCCAATGTGTACGTAGCTTTCAGAGTAAAAGTTGTGCTTATTTTGTCAGACTCTGTATCAAGAAGCTTTTGCCTCCTATGGGAAACAATATAGACTATAATGCACAGATTTATGTTCAGTTTTAATTTCTTTTCTGTTTGACTGAAAAGCCTGGCTAAGCTCAATGGGAACAAGACCTTGGTTCTTCAGATCAAGGGTTTTCTCTGTTGCCCTTACAGGGTGGATAGAAATGCCGGTCCGTCTACAGCTGCCTGCTAAAGCAAACCCTCTTTCTCCAATACCCTTTCTCTTTTCACCAACAAATCAAGCTAATTAAAATTGATTCAATTTGCTGATGACATGGAATTAGTTGGCCAGCTGCATAATGCTCAAGCTCCTGATGAGGTTTTCCTATCTCTCCCACTTTAAGGCCCCGGAAAGCATAATGCCACACCAGCCAGTTGGCCAAAACAAAGAAAGCTATTTTCTTCTGTCCAAATCAAGAGTTGAAAGCAAAGACTTTCTCAATTTGCTGCCGCCAAATGGAAAAATCAAATTTCCTTTCTACGAAAACGACCCAAAAAGTCATTTGTTGGAGGAAGCTGACGAGAACAGTGGAAATTCTTTTGTTTTTAAATAGGAATGGCCAATTGATTTGACAACAAACAAAATGTGGGAAAACGGAGAGCAAACCCAAACAACCAAATCAGATATCTAATCTCCTGTCTTTCAATGTACAGAAAGCAGCATTGATCATCTTTGACAAGAGATGCTGTTAAAAAGTTTTTACATCTTCAAATTTATGTTTTACCTTATTTTATTTTATTTTTAATCTTTTTAAGTTGTCCACCTTGTAGTGACATAGTTCATCTTGTTGACAATGAATCTAACTTATTAAAAATGTTATTAGAAATGTATTTACTGTCTATTCATATTTCTGGATCTGACACTTTTCTTGGTTTCAGTTGTTGCTTTCTGTTCCATTTGCCCGCACAGAGCTGGGGAAAAAAGCCTTTCTCCACTCTGCTCCTTTTGCTTGGAATATGCTGGAAAGACTTGAAAATAACTGAATTGGTATTTTTACATGTTTTTAAGAACAAGCTCAAAGCATCAGAGACTGAAACTATAATGTGCAACTGCTTTTTATGATGTATGTGGATTTAATGATGTTTGTTTTGATGTATGTTTTGCATTGAAATGTGCTGCCTCTTGGCCAGGACTCCCTTGGAGAAGAGGTTTTTAATCTCAATGGGACATTCCTGGTTAAATAAAGGTTAAAAAAATAAATGCACACACACACAAAAATAAGCTGCCAACCATAATTCCCTTTGCAGTTTTGTTACAATTGTTTCATTTTAATGTTTCCTTGCTCTACAAAAGAGAAAGCACTCTACATGTTTCTATAAATTTGACAATTGTTGACATCAAATTATAACTAAAACTAATATAATGCATTAAAAATGATGGTCAATTTTAACATAGGAAATAAGAATAACTGACAGCTGTCAGATACCACCTTTAATTTGCTCCGTAGCAATGATGCTGTTCATCTTAAAATTATATTGCTTTTCTAAGAGTAATTCAAAAAGAAGAAAGTCATAAATCAGAAAATTAATTTAGAAATGTTTTGTAAAAATACATCCATCATTCATCTTTGTTAAAAAGCATCAATCAAATATCCTAGGCTGTTTCGTGGGGATTTAATCATTTAGAAATGTGTTGAATGTTGTTTTTTTAATCATTATTATATATAGAAGGACATGTATAGTAAAACAGCTAGGGTTGGTTTAATAGTTTGTATTTTGTTATAATTGTATTACTAATTTACCCCTTCTAAATGGATGGTTTACAGATTTCTTCTGATAACTCTGACTTCCTCCACTCTTAAAAAATCCACCATGCATCTGTACGGTGGACCGGTTCATCACCCTTTCCCTAAATTGGGTTCGGCAGAATCCTGCAACCTTGAACAAGGAGAGTTGTATCTAGAAAATGAACGCTTACTTTAACAAATGAATAACCATCTTCTCTGTGAAAGAGGACTTTTTTTACAGCTTGAATGAGACCCCTCTGAAACTTTTAACTGCCTTCACAGTTACAGTGGGCCCCATTTCCTTCACTTCTTCAAGTGTCTCATTAAAAAAAGAAGTTAGGGAAAGAAATGAAGGGAAAAAACAGCAGTGGACCTAATGTCTCCAAACTGCTCAGGGTTGACTGACTTTTCTTTGCTTTTATTTATCTTTTGTCTTGTTCAGTATCTAAAACTGCATCTAAGGGGCACAAGTAAAACAATAGAATTAGGTTAAAGAACAGAAACACTTTAAACCTTTTTTCTCATGACTTAATGAAATTCTAAGTTCACTTAGAGTGCATTTAAAACTTGCAAAGTCAATTTAATTGTTCCCACAAAACAGTCAGGACTCATTTTCTAAACTTTGTTCTACTATTGTTTCTGATGGACAGCAGATAGAAAGACAGACAAGAGAAAAAGAGAGAGTAGAAGGCAGACATCACTCCCTGTAATAGTTTGTCTTTGTCTGTAACTGTACAACATTACCACTAGGTGGAAGACTATTCCCCATTTGTGTTTTTCCTGAGATCAGTCACTATTTGATCACTTAAAAATCAATTACATTTTTACTAAGTACAACACTTTACCTTAAAAATACATAGAAAAATTGCGTATTTAGCGCCAAAATATGATTTTGGATGCCAAAACCAATGTCAAGAATCAGAATGACTGCACACATTGATATTTGTATTTTCATTGGCCTTTAAGTAATATATTTTTAATAAAACATTTTCTAATGTCAGAACGGATGTAAAGGCTAATTTAAAAGCACCAGCTGTTAGATGATTCATTTTTTTATTTTTTTACAGTTTGGACACTGGGGGGCAGGAGAGCTTTTTGAAAGACCAGATGATAAAAATCTATAAATGAAAAATGCATCAATCTCTGGAGTGTTGATTTGTCACAATATGCCAGTGTCATTCAGCTGTTTTTGCCGCATTGTTCGCTGTCAGGCAATTGAACTAATAAATAACTGTGAAAAATGATGGATTTCCTTTTCTCTCTAGTATTGATAAATAAGTAAACAAAAATAGATGACATCTGAGTGAAAAATACATACATCGTCAGGAAAGTAGCCCCCAGAATACTTCTTTGATCATTATTTTTTTCACTTTTCTGTTTCCAGTTATTAAGAATTCCTCACTGCAACTGGGTCATATATTAAACTTTTGAAAGAATGGGAGGAAATCTTTTTTTACTGCAGAAAAATCAATAAAAGTTAGCATTATTGATCATATTCCCAAACTGGTTGCCTGGTTTGGTCTTTGCTCTAAGAAATCACGTGTTTTCAAAAGTTTCCCACAAGGGCAGGAGTGAACTTTAACATTTCCGGCAATTTAATTTGTTCATTTTTAATACTTCTGCTTATTACCTTGCCCCATGCTATGCATGGGATGGGAGAGAAAATAGATAGATAATTTCCTTAAGTGAATGTTTTTATTGTCTTATTAAATTCTAAAAAATGGGAAATGTGTAACCAGCAACCTAACTATTGCATGGGAATTACTGTTAAAGTAAGGTTTGATCTGTCTTAAACATTTAACAGCAGTAAAACAATGGTAAAACCATTATTTTGGCCTAAAATCTGTTTGTTTTTCCTAAATAAATTTAATATTTTTGAGTGAATGAATGAATGAATGAATGAATGAACGAATGAATAAATGAATAAATGAAAGAATGAATAAATGATTGAATGAATGAATGAATGAATGAATGAATGAAAGGAAATTTAAAAGCAGCCATCTGCCTGCATTCATAACAACACTAGCACATCCAAAAAGCAAATAAAAAAAATAATTCAAAAATCAAAATATCTTAGTAAAAAATACTATAAAAACAACAAATGTTCAAGAAATGAAATGTTATTCAATAAAACTATAAAACCTTTGTAGACAAAAATTCAGTGAGGATTCAGATTTGTCAACCTAAGTCTGTTGGTCAGAACAAAGAAAAAATGTTTGCTGCTGTCACTAAATGTTTAAAGAGTGAAAAGATCAACCATACTTGCTTTTGACTTTATGGAGTGATTGTGACAAACTCCAAGGAGGAACCCGACTCCATTAGAAAAACTATCTGTCCCCAAAAGGATTTCACAGGGCAAGACACTTGTAATTGAAAATGTGTGAGTATTTTCAAATATCATAAATGACATAACTTGGTTTCCACTATATCTAAATAATTTAATTTTAATCTGTTCACTCTAAAGAGTGTCTTGAGAGGGGCTTTTTCAGTGAAATGTATTATTATTTTGAAAAATGAAAAAATTACCCTTACGTGCTTATACGTCCGCATGATGTTCTTAAGGAACCGAGATCTGACATTTCTTGGAGAAGTTAACTGCACCTAAACTGTAATAATAAAATGGCCATTTGAGTCTATTTTTTTTTGGAATGGTGGTACCAGTAAGGGTGTTATAAGATTACAAAGGTACCTGAGCTGGAATTTCAGCAAATGGCATCATGGAATCTAGGTTAAATGCTCGGTAGGTACATTAGGTAAACGTCTGTTAGGAGGAGGCTGATGGTTTGAAGGAAACAATTTTTTAGTAAATGCGGGGAAAAATAAAAAATCTATGCAATCATTGCACAAAAACAAGAACAAAAAGGCTGCTTCCATCTTTTATAAAGTGAAATTTTTTTAACATGTTCTTGTGGCATTTTTCTTTAAAGATAATTAGGTCTAAATTGCATTTCTGGGCTTTCTTTATTCAAACTGTTGTAAATCAGATGAAAAAATGTTTTAAAAGGTTGTAACTGTTATGTAGAAAATACACTGAATGGGCCACGAGCTCACTAATCTGTTTTTTTCTGATGCATTCAATTGTAGAATTGTAGTCTAATAGATCCATGTACATCTTCTATTTCCTCGTCAGGCTCAACACTTTACAGCAGGATAGCTCCAATATTGATAGCCGTTTTTGTTGCACCAGTAAAGTTAGGTTGGGAATGAAAGAAAACAACAATTAAGTATGTGCAAAGAAATATTAAAACATACATATGGACACACACAGTGACTCAAATTAGACCCTAGATAAACACAAGCATAGCTCTAATATACCCGCAACAGTTTTATTGCGTATTTTTGCTGTTCTTTGTGTAGTGTTATTTGATTGTGTTTTTGTTGTTATGGTCCATCTTGGCCTCTATAGCTGAGACCTGACAATGTTTACATTTTAAAATTCAAAGTGTCAGTGTTATCAACCTAGAAACAACCGCTGTGATGAATGTCCTGTCCTGCAGTATAATATCTGCAAAGTAGCAATATTTGTCATTAAAGTTCTTCTACTGCTAAAAGAGTAAAACACTAAATTGAACCGTAAGCACATTGGCTCTATTGTGCAGTGACTTCAAAATGAGTTTGTTGAATGTCATCAACATAAAACCTAATAAGACATTATATAAAGCAAACCACAAACATTTGCTTTTCTGTGTACTATTTGTATCTAACCATACTCATTTAGGACCCTTGCTGCCTTTTTTTCCCCTATTTTAGTAAACTAGAATACAGCTCTTCCTAATCCCAGTATTACTGTTTTCTTTCCTCCTGAGGGGTTTTCCTTTTGTACAACTTGTTTTTTAAATGGCACCTGCCTACACAATATTAAATTGTTAAAGGCAAGGTGCAATATTAAACACTTTATGCTTGAATTACTACATTGACATTGCCCAAGAGCCTTTGGTTTCCTTTGTGTTTTCATAGGAGCTCATGCTTTTATGTCCATGAAGAATTCTGTTTTAAATAGCTTGTTTCCACTTTCATGCTTTTCGTTTTTTTAAACCAGAGGAGAGTTTCTTGGCAACAGCAATATTCACAATTAATCCACTATGGCATTGTTCTTGTTCCTTTTCAGGAACTCTTGGAAAAGGTAATTACAAAAGCTGGTTCTTTGTCACTAGGGATGAGATCAGAAAATACAACACCGATTATTGATCAGTGTGAATAACCTCCTTAATAAGTTACTTTTTTTTTTTCTCCATTTTTTTGTGGTTAGATTTAGATCCCAACCTACACAAAGTTAAAGCACATTTAGGACAATCCACAGACACCATTGAAGTGTCTTTGAACGGCAACATTCTTTAACTGTGGAGCTGTTTATTCCATTTTCCCCCAAGACTAATAACATTTCACTTTTCATCATTGACTGAATTACATTTAGTTCCTCTCAGGGATCAATAAAGACCATTTAAGTTTAAATCAAGTTGAATGTAGCAATGCAGCTTGCGATTAAAATTTTGTCATTACCTAAACTGCAATTGAAAGTACATTAGGCACCATTAAAAATGTGATCCCAGATCATATAAGATAGTGACTGCAACAGTGGTGGCACAAAGGCCTGCTTTCTGGACAGACCGGTAAAGGTTTTCATTCATCCAGGTGATGTTATCCTGAAGTTGAGTCATGGCAACTGGATTTATAATCTTTTTCCTTTAAACATTTTGCAGCTCATCCAAATGGCTTCATCAGTCTGAGCAGTGCAGGATTTAGTCAACATATGTATCCTCCAGGTGGGACACCCACATTCCTGCAATATGATGTCTTATAAACAAAAACAAAGAAGAGGAACAAAAGTACACGCCTCTCTTCTTGTAATCCCCCATAGCCTCAGCCATAGCCTGTATGAACGTTGGGTATGGTCAGGAGTCTGTTTAGGTACTAATGACAGGTAAATAGGTAATGACATGGTAAAGGAGAGGAATTGTGTTTGAGACCTTCACCTCTGTTGAGGTAAGGGTTATTAACATATGAATGTATTACTTCTCTGTCCCCTTTTTGAATCCATTTGTTTTCTCTGTCAATAATCTGTGCGTTTTGGTCTTCAAATTAGTGTCCTTTGTCTTTTAAGTTTGATCAAACCACCCAAAGCGGTCCTGACTGAGAAACTGTTTGTTTCTCGTGTGTTATGTAATGGCTGTGTTGTTTCTCTGATGTACAGCTCTGAACATTCTTCACTGCACTGGACTTCATACACTGCAATGCTTATTTTTTCTTTGAGTTCAGGATCTTTGGGGTGAACCAGATTCTGTTTCAGAGTGTTGCTGGGTTTGAAGTTGCCTTGTATTTAGTGTTCCTCTTAAATTCTTTCAAGAAACTCTTTATTCTTCCTGGTGTGGGATGATGCCTTGTTGAAGGTCCATTTAGGATATTTGCAGATATCAGAGCCTACTTCCAGTATGTTTGACTTCCAGTATGTGTTGGAGTGGGTGGTTGTGAGTCAAACAAAAGGTTATAGGATTAAGGCAACAGTTTTGGAGAAGACAAACTGAACGAGATGCCTTGGTGAACTCTATTCTTTTGGTATGAATGGTATGTTTTTAAGTTTATTTAAACAGTTCTTGGCTGAGAAGATGGAGATGACTTTGATTCATGACTTTTTCTTCCCTCCAATAATAAAAGAAAGATTTCCCAGACAACATTTGTTCATTTGTCTTGTTTATTTGATAATTATGAGCTTTTTCTTTTAAAAAATACACATCTTTCAATCGGCTGCTGTGAGTCTGATGATCAGTCAAGCCACAACAAAACCATATTTTTTTTTCCAGCACTGAATTTAAGATGAGGCTTCAGCTCAGGACACTTATCAGGACTCAGGCTAGCATCAGTTCTACTCCGAGGTTGTAGAAAACTTCTGGAAGGAGATGGGGTGTCAAAACATATCTACAACTTGGCAGCACATGAAGGGCTGCCACATAATGCCAGGAGTACTCTTGAACATGTTCTTTTCTTTGCTGAAATAATTGCTGCAGACTGTCAGTGGAAACATGCAAATACGGATAGTTTGCCTCAATGCTGACTGCAGCTTGTGGATGCGTGTTTGTTTGTCTCAGAGGGCAAAAGCAGGCGTACAGCCAAGTGTGCTGTCATTCTGAGGGTGAGCCGTGTGATTGTGGGAAGGTAGGCTTTGCACACAGCATACACGGTTTATATCAAAAACTCACTGAAGAAAGTCCATGAGATTATTTGTTCATAGAGTGGCACATGACGTGGATATTTGTATAGAAGAGAGCAGCTATGTGAAAAATCAAAACATTTTTCTAAACCTACTTTATTTTTAAAAAAAAGCAAAGGCTTTATTGGAATTTTGTAAAAAGTCGTTATCCAGAGTTTTTTTAATTTAAATTCTCAATAGGTTTCAACTCATTTCCTTTATTTTTATTGTTTTCTCTATTGTTTGCCTATTCAGAAATGTGGCAGCAATCATTTCAAAATGCAAAAGTCTTAGAGAATAAACTAGTGTTGTGTTTTTGAAGACAATAAAATTTTGCAAAGAATGTATAAGAGTTTGTTCCAACCTTTTTCTGAAAGGAAAAAAGGAAACATTAGGTCCTCTAGAGAACTAATTCTCTTCTTTCTCTTTAAGAAGATAACTATGAAGAAAGGCTCAATTGAAGCAAAACCTTACAAAATGAGAGGAGAGGATAGAACGTTTGAGGAGTACTATAATTTCCATTTCTTATTAACCACAAAAAAAATTGTGTAACTTCTAATGACATGTTCTAATGTTATAATTTGGGAATGAGTCTATCTAGCCAAAACTAAGCTCCTCAGTCATTCTTAAGGTCAACTGCACATCATCAGAGTAAGCTGCAGACTTCTGACCCCCTCCTTCAAATAAGAAAACGTCTGTTTTTCTTGATTATACTCTGTTACCAAAAGCAATATTGTTGCAATTATTTCGGGGATATAAATATTATCCAATTTTACTGGTCATGTAATTTTTCTGAAGTTCTTGAATGGTTAAATATAATTATAAGAAACGAGTGCACATAAATAAATGCTGCGTGTTTCTAAAGGGAGTAATTAAATACATGAGTCCCATTCACATCTGACTGACACATGTTAGCCAGATGTGAACACACCTCTGTGTCTACTGTCTTCATTATCACTGTTTTTGTTGTGATTCGAGTTTTGTACGTGCCAGAGAAGTGACTGAAAAATAGAAATGTGTGATGTCTTTTATTTCATTTCCAAAGGATGTGTATTAGGGTTGTGGTTACTTTGGGGGTTGTTAAGGCTTATTCTTTTCTTTCCGACACTCAAGTGGGAAATTTCGAGGGGGACCTGGTTGCAGACAAGATGGCGGCAAGAAGTCATTAGACGGAAACGTAAATGCTACAAGTTTTAAGAATTGTGGCACCTTTTATTACAACTTTTTCATGTGAATTATTCTGTTCAGTGTCCAACATGAATTGTAGCAAAGAGAGTAATCGTTTTATTCCTTTCAAAAAGGATTTAACCAAAAGTGTTCAGATTTATAAAACATTTACTCTGGCAGCATTAGCTCTAGTGTTTACATTTCTTCACCGTGACTTTTCAATCCTTAACGCAATCAACGTGAATCAGCGCTGTGGAGAAAAGCTGCTTTGCACCAGTATGTAACACTTTATATGCATATCCGGGAAAAGCCCCATTTAATTGTTTCTTACCCATGCAAAGCTGCTTTTCTCCGCCGATCAGCTGATTTATGTTGATTGCATAAGTAGTTACGGTCAGAGCAAACTTCTGGTTCCGGACTTTCTGCTCCGGTGAATGATGTCAGGGTGCCATACTGTCTGCAACCAGGTCCTCTTGGAAATTTCTGCCATGTTTGCTATCATCATTATCCATTAAACCAAAGAACTACCATATATACATTTAGATTTTTTTTTTTTTGTTCTTTATTATTATTTTATGTTCAAAATTGCTTCTCTGATGAAAGTATTTGGCAACAAAACACTGCAAATGTTTTAAAAACGTGATACAACTCGTTTTTCGGTGTCTCTCTCTTAAAGATGCCTTTTAAGGAGAATTCAAGATGTTCTTTCACCCTGAGAAGCTTTATAATAAATCAGCTTGTCCTGTTTCTTCTGAAACAAAAGCATGCTCACTCCTCAAGTCAATTTTACTAGAATAATGTCTCTTTAAATGTTACAATTCTTAGTGCTTTACAGGGGGAAAGAAGTGATTAAAAACTCAAATTGAAAGAAAAAAATGCACAAATTGCTGTGAAATTCAAAAAGCAGAATGACAGACTTAACCCCGGATTGATTGCATCTTTTTTGATTGATTTAGCAGAGTATGTGAAGTTCACATCCACTTCTTTGGAGTGTGGTGCAAAGCGCAAAGTAATCTTAGAATTTTGTCTCTGCAGGCTTCTGGGGTTTTAGACAGATATTTCCCCTAATTGAGTTTACAATAGAGAGCTTTTTTTTTTTTTTTACATTGAAAAAGATTAAATGAAAGCCTCCTTGAATAAACACAGTAATCACACACTTGGCTGGAAATGAATACAAATATCTTTTTGCTCATTGAAACGCACATCATTCAGTGTTTTTCTGTGATAAATCATTACATGTCTGCATAACTTTTTCTTCTGGAGCACAGGCTATGACCACAGCAGCAGATGCCCATGAAAGAAGACGGAGTTGAGACTTCTCTCAATACAGACTCTTGTACTGGCACAGTAGTATTGATTTACTATTGGACACACACTAATTGAACGTATTGTTTAGCACTAAAGAGAACATGGATATTAAAAAAGAAGAATAAAAGAAGGAAGTTACTTAGGTGGATCTAAAACAGAACAGAAAACTGGAATATTTTCGGTACCATTTTATGATGGTCTGTTGAAATTCATTGTGAGTTCACCTAATACAGTAAATTACACAAACAAATCACTTGGCAATATCTTCACAAAACGTATCACATGATCTGGATGCTAGTTAAGGTGAAAGTAGTCAACTTTTACAGATGAGAGATGTTTTCAAAAGCTTTATATAACGCTTATGGTTAATTGCCCCGTAACCTTTAACCATTGACTGTATAAGAAAGCTGGACTGAGTGATCTCTCCTCCCATGTGTTTCAAACAGCAAGTTCCTGCTGGTTCCAAGAAGCCAAAATCCCATAGACATTTGTTGAGAAATAAACAGCTATTACTCAGTCATTCTTGCTCTGCTACCCTCTTTTTAACATGTTCTTGTCAACCTGAATTTTTTTCATTATATTTTTTGTTCGGTTGTGGAAATTATTCAAGTTGTAAACTGGCCAATCAGATGCCTCAACATTTGAAACGTTTGATTGACAGATTCCAGCTTTCAAGTTGTAGAAGTGTGGGCGTCCAACAAGCTCACTCCTTATTAGCGAAACTGGTTGTCATAGAAACGCTGACAGAGTTCATATTGGGAAAACTATGACTTCATTTTATTGGAGCCAGGAGTAATTCAAATTCTTTGCATGACATTACAGTCACTCAGTCCAGTTCTCAAATGCAGTCAATACCTCTAACATTTAGATTGTGACCTGGTGATTGGGTTCAGGTTGAATGCTATAAATTTGTTCAAAAGTGACACTTTGCAGTAAGGTATATGGTAATAATTGTTTTTTGCTCTATATGCTTCATATCCCACAAGTTACACAGAAACATGCTTGAATTTTTTTGAAGGCAATTATTGGTTTTGTTTATATATCCAAAGAGTGTACAGAGCTGCTGTTGCAAAATGCAGAAGAGCAGACATGAGGCAGAAACTAAAAGGTATAAACATAAACATGACATGACCCATGACCTTCCAGAGAAACCAAAGGATAACAAAGCAGATGAGCCAACAAAGAAGAACTGAAAAGCAGACACTTGTGAGGGTAATTAAACTGAAATGAAGACAGCTGTGGATAATTATTCATCTGTACCTGGAGTGACTAACAGGGGAAAAGCCCAAAGAAAAAATAAACCACAACAAGAAATACCATTGTGAAACAAACCTAAGTACAAAATTCTCACAGAAATCCACAATAAGTTTATCTTTTATTGCCTTTGAGTCAAGTTTAAACCTAAACCAGATCCAACATCCAATTATATATATTTTTTAATTATAGTAGATGCCTTCCATTTCACTGCCTGCTCAACCAAATTGTAGAGTACATTTTTAAAACATACTTCCAAAAAAATACATTTTTAAAAACATTATCATATATTTTCTTTGCCTTGGTTGAGCAGTTAAAGTTCTCAAAATAGTGCAAAAAGTGAATTTGATGTTTTGATGTACACAACAAGTTGTTTTAAAATGATCCTCAGTAATTTGCAAACATTGAATGGCACATTTATATTTCAATCTTAACTTTTTAAATATAAATATGTATGATTATCCTCATGTTGCAGGGCCAACTTCAATTTTTTTTGTGTGCGTATTTGTCTTTCTTACAATTAAAGTCAAGTTAGGAGTCGAACAATTTTTCTGTTGTCGTTTTCTACTGCTGAATATTTGAAGAGGGTTAATAAAGGTTGCTAAATCTAACCAGATCTGGTACAGAAATGATTTGCAACTAAAAAATTGACTAAGAGAAAAGCAAAAAAACCAACCCATCATTATGTCTTTTGGAAATTTGTGTATTTATTTATTTTTATTGTCAAATTTGTATTTTTTTTTGTTTGGTTGTTTTTAATTTCATTCAGCTGTTTTGCTTTAAGTTTCACCAGGTATTTGTCCCAAAAGGTCATATCTTGAACCATTTCCTTATGGCAGCTTTTACAGCTTTGCTTTTTCCTATTTCCAGTCATACAGGTCTATTTTTACATGGTTATTTATTGAAACTGTTGGAGAAAACTGCCTGTTTTATTAAAAAAAATCTTTCCTCCATTTTTGTTGAAATGGAGAGTTGGGATTATTGCTGGCCATTTATTTCTCCTTTTCTTTAGTTCAGGCAAGGCAGCAGCGGTTATTCTATTTTAGCATCAGCTCGCCCTGACCTCCTTTGCCTTTGCTTTTTTTTTGTCATATTCCAATCCCTCTCAATACATTTTACGCTTTATTAAAGTTACCTAATGCTCTTTTTGTAGGGTTGGGGACCATCAAGAAGGAATTTTTTTTTTGATGTTTTTCCTTTCCTGTCCTTGAACTGGAGCATGACATAATATTTTTACTGAGGGTTTCAAAACCAAGCGAGGACAACAGAAAAGTGATGCAAAAGAAAAAGACAAAATGTTCATTTTTTCTCCTGAAGGGGATGAAAATGAGGGTCTCCATCAACCTGAAACAGTCTTTGCCATCACAGTTTTGTCATGATAACAATATTATGCTTTCAAATCAGTTGCAAAAAGAAAATCATTAAGTAATAATCTATATTTCTGAATGAGCGGCTGACAAAACTTTGGAGTCCACATTCTATTGAACTTTTTTTTATACATTTAATCACAAGTATAGAAGTACTTATGCATCTCTTTCACAATAAAGGACCATCAGCTAAAATTACATTGAGTATTACAATTTGTTAAAGTCCTAACACCATTGGCTTTTCGTATAGTTGCATCAATAAACTGTACAGGGACTGTCTAATGAAAGGAAAAGTCATTTGCAACAGAATTAAAGCCTTTGCAGTACAGATGATCCACCCATGTGCTCTCTGCTTATGTCAAGCTGGGCTTATATTCTTTCTTTTGTATTATCCTTAGGTGACATAGGACATGAAAATGAAAACCTGGACTTCTTTTTACCTTAATAAGATGTTTAAGGCTCAAAATGAATTCCAAGTATATTTTTGGTTTCAAGTGGCACTTCACAGTTTTAGACTTTATGATTAATTCCCAGTTAGCAGTACGAAAGTCGTGTACTTGTCTCATAGAAACTCTCCATCTTTCATCTTTTAACATGGAGAGGATGTTTCCTTCTAAATTTAAAATAAGAGAAAACTCATTGTCCCAGCAGCTGCTAGAAGAAAACATGTTGTTTTTAGGTTATTTCATTACCGTCAAAATGAAAAAACTATCGGTTGGAGGGTAATGAAAACAACCGGAGGGAAGAAAAATGTATAATATCCAAACTGGAAAAGAAAGTTTGTTCTTTCTAAGCACGTTTTAGTGTCCCATACTTTGCTGAAGAAAATAATAAAAAAAACTAACATAAAATAATCACACCATCACACCATCCAGTAAAAATATATGTGGCTGTAAACGGATAAAAGGTTCCAATATTCTATTTTGATTAACATGTTTTACCTCCCAAAGATTGACTGTCTGGTAAAACTCTGTCATTTTGAGGTTCTATGATGTGTATATTATATGTTAATAGTCATGTACAGTTAATAAAAATTCAAAGTTTAACAACTTTAGGTTAATATTGTAAAGCAGGCATTTCTAAGTTCACAAAAAAACTAACAAGTTTTAATATCCATCTGTTAGTTGGTATTGGCAGTTGTCTGCCTGTCCATTGTGCTACTGTTAGTGTTTCATGCTTAGCAATTGCTGAAACAACACTGATCATTTTATGTGGTTCCTGCTATACTGTATATTTCCTCAACCTTCCAGCTGACATTCGGTAACAAAAAATAGCTTCACTGTCATAAACTGTAAAACCCACAGATACAAAGGTAAAAACTGGTAAATTCAATAAAAAACATCTATGTCTTCATTCTGCCAAAAATTCTGGATTGTTTGCTAAAAAACAAGTTTGCCCTATGTTCTTGTAGTTTACTTATTTTGTAAATAAATTAATCATCCACTCTTTTTTTATAGTTATACATATTCATCAAAAATACTTCACTTGTAAGATATTTGTAGGTAATAGACTCAGCCTAACATTAGCTTTACATACAGTATATTGATGGTGCACCTGAGGGGATTTTGCATTACAACTAATGCTTACAGATGTGTTGCAGCAGTTAAAAGCAGATTTTTGTCTGCATATTTGTAACTCATCAAATCAATTATTCACCAAACGCCAGAACAGAGATAATTAGCAACCAGCCTAAATGTAAAAAATGTATTTGGTTTCTCTAAATTAATTGTAGCCTATTATACCATGTGAAAGTATCGACAAAAAACTGATGATCAAGAAAACCTTTTGGACCACTATAATATTTTTAACATGATCAGCTGTGTAGTGATGCTTCAACCAAGCATATTGCTGGAATGCAGCATCAGATGTTAAATTATGCCCCAAAGGGTTGAGCACCACCATCTGTGGCACGATGCTAATAAATAAATTAACCCTAAGCTAGCCAGACACTATCTAAATATTCCGTCAGACTTTTTTTATTTAAGATATTAAATGAAGAAAAAAGGTAATAATATCAGACCAAGACAACAAAACCTGTTTTTTTGGGACTCTGAAACTCTCTTTTCCAAACAAATATGGTTAATTGCAACAATTATGCTATGGTCAAATTTAGTAATCAAATAAAACAAAGTAAAACCAAATGACATAACCTTTTTAACTTTAATGGTAGAATTTATCCTAACGAAAAACAAATAGAAACAAACACAAATAAATTCTTCCTAAATATTTCCATAGAGAGGAATAAGCTAAAAAGCAACAGTTTCAAAGTAAATACACTTACTAAAATGAAAATCAGCTGCCATGACCACCCCTGCTTGAGCTGGCCTTCTGTCAAGTTGGTGCTCATGATGTCTTAACAAAATGTCAAATGGGAAACTACATCTCTATGAGGTCATGAAGTCATTCTAAAAACAGGGGATGATCCCTGTTTATAGTTAAAAAGGGTTTTGAACAATAGAAAAAAAAACCTTTGACTGTAGCTATTAGCTATTATAAGTGTTCCATCATATGTGCTCAATGTATGCATCATGTTCAACAGCACTCAGTGCTGACAATTGAATCGGTTAGTTCAAAAGGGGCCCAAGTCCAAGAGGTTTGTTTTTCCAGGAAATGATTTTAATTGCATATCTTAAATGAAGGCTACAACAAATGATTAATACTTTACCCAGATTTAGCACCAGTTCATAGATTATAAATGCTATAATTTTATAATTTCAGAGGACTAGCAAACTAAAGTCTCTGGACTTGGGCCCTTCTTGAATTAAACAGGGGCGCTGCCATATTGGATAACTAGTGCTGCCATCTATGGGATAAAGCAAAACCAGTGCAAGAGAGGCCCAAGTCCAGGAATTCTGCACTTAATGCATTGTAAATGTCAAGCATAGCCAATACATCACAACGGACTTGGGACTTTTTTGCACGTAATCAGATAGCTTTTCCCTTGAAGAACATTGAACATGTAATATCTCTAATTTGAAAAACTGTGGACTGGGGCCCCTTTTGTACTAACCGATTCAATTCTCTGCTAGAAGCTGAGGAAGTACTTTGATAGAAGAACAACTGTTCTAAGATGGTTATGATTTCCCAGCATCAGATCGTGCCCTGATTAATGTTTGAAAGGAAATTCAGCTTTACAAGCCCCTTCTGTGCACCTGTGTCTCCCTTTTGATCATCAGGGAGTGAGGGCTACCCATGGATGTGCTCCTCTGTAGTCTCACCTTTTTTTTTAACCACAGCGTACATAGGTGTTGATCTACCAACTCCTTTGTTTTAAATGTAGAGAGATTTTTTTTTTTAGCCCCTCAATTAGTAGCCATTAATAATTATGATTTCTTACTGAGTATCTCATCCACAATCCTCATTGTATACATTGTTGGTGACATTAGTCATGTTTACCCAGAGTAGCAGAGTTTCATATGGGTGAGAACAGTAACATTGGAAATGGTTTTTCCTTTGTAGACTGGCTTTTTATATTGTCAGCCAAACAGCACCAGCTGCTACATCCATGTAACAAGTGTGACTCAGGTGACACAGTTTCAACTCAGTGAATTCAACAAAGTAGAAAGGAAAACAGAGGGACATTCCAGCCATAAAGAATGGTCAAAATTGTTAAAGTGTCAAATTAAACAGCAAAAATGACAGTATAGGCAAAAACTTATTTGAAACAATTTAGTTTTGATTGGTAGATTTCTAATGGGCAACATTGAAGCTTTCTTCAAAACGTGTATTTGGATGATTCTGGAAAAAAATAAATGTATGACACAAACAATTTATTTTGCTCCTTTGTACAGTTTTTTGAGCAACTGCTTTTAAGTGCTCTATTTTCCTACTCTATCCTTATTAGTTTCTCATTTCCTGTGATTAAAAAAACACAATCACTGTATTTCTTTTTTTTTTTATTGTGCTTTTTATTGTGAATAATTGAAGCCTTAGAGATCTTCATCAGGGAATCTAATACTAATTACCAGAAAATGCATTTTTTTGTTAATTGTGTGCAAACAACTACTGGAAAAAAGTAAACTTTTTATAGTTAAGGAGACATAAAAAAACACAAGACTTGAAGTTAACCAAATAAATGTGACATTCTGAGCTGTTTGTCTTTGTCAACATCCTTGTTTCTGTGACATTTAAAAGGATTTGCTCCTGCAGAACCAGAACCAGAACCACCACAGCAGCTGTTTCTCCTGATCGTACATCTGTCACTGCATGTGCCTGCACCATGGCTGATTCTTTACCTGTACTCGCATCTGCAAACACTGTACATTCAATTCACTACATCATTAAATGTGTCAGAAAGGGTGTCAATAATTAATAAAAAAAAAAAAAACGTAATTTCATGTAAGAAATGCATTTCTTTATTTCACTATTTAATGGTTTGGTAATGCAGCATTTCATGAATTAATGTTACCTGTCAAACTCACTTGTCAAACTCACCTGTTAAAGTTAAATGTGCGGGACCTTACAAGTTACCCAGACTTCAGAATATGAGAATTTGCTAGATTTGAGTTAGCTCCGCTCACTGACTTTAACGGTAGAGTTTGACATTTAAAAAACAATTTCTGAAATGCTGCAACATCAGATCGTGAAACAATTAAGTGTATTTCGTACATGAAAATGAATTGGTATTTCAAGAATTTGTTGACACATATAATGACATTTATTTTTTATAATCCAATTTGAATGATTTTGTGACACATTTAAATGTTATTTGATTTTCATTTATTTTGTCAGTTTTGTTTCTCTATAACATAGAAAGGTATTGCTTCTTTAAAATTCTTTTTAAAAGGAATAAAGGAATCTTTAGTCAGTGCAGCATCAAGAAGTCACAAGTATCAGAAATGGGTATGGGGCAAAGTCTAGGGACAGTGAGATCACTATTGGGGAAAAAAGAAAAAAGACAAAGATTCAGGTTGATTGTAATATGTCTGCAGTGGGTCTAGTCTGGAACAGTGTTGTGGCTTTGTGTGGCTGCTGACTTTCTTTGATCTTCAAGCTTATTGTTTGCTTCATGGCCATTCTCAGACCTTTGATATTGCTTTTCCTGCAGAATGTCCCGCCATCTTTCTGTGTCCACCTTTATGGCTCTTCTCCACACCCTTCACTTTTTATTTATTGAAAGCTTCGGCTCACTGATTGTTTTTCTTTTATTAAGAAAGAAGAGTGTGCTTTAGATTGTAGTAGAAGTTGATGTTGGAGTTAGTTACTGTTCTTTCATCTAGTCAGCAAAATGAAAGCAGAGATGCGGCTCAGCTAAAATTAAAGTACCATTAGCTGTTACATACCTAGGTGTGTGAATTTTGTTCTCTGCATTTGACCCATCCCCTGTGGGAGCGGTGAGCTGCAGACACAGCCACGCTCAGGAACCATTTGATGGATTAAACCTCCCCAATCCAACCACTTAATGCTGAGTGTCAAGCAGGGAGGCCATTTTTAGAGTCTTTGGTATGACTCGGCCTGGATTTGAACACCCGCTATACCAGTCACAGCGCAGACACTCTACCACAAGGCCACTGAGCTGGTTCTGCAGTGGGTCTAGTCTTTTTTTCAGTGGAGCTCCACATTTAGTTCAGTTTTTCAGTGCTGTCAAGGCAACAAGAGAGTTAGATGATTTCAGATGACCATATTTTCCTGCACTGTAAAACACACTTAAAAGCCTTCAATTTTGTCAAAAATGTTCTTGACTGATGTCAAAACGATTACAAGAGGTACAAGGTGCTCTGTCAAAATGTCAGTCTTTTTTTTAAACTTGCAAACAGGGTGGGGATTAACATGAATACGCTAACGTGGCTAATGTGTAGCGTGTAACAAACAAGATCTAGAGTTACTGTGACCGCAATTAAAATAGTCTGACTGACAGATTTATGTCTGACTCTTTTGTAACGCTTAATACAGTTTGGTGCACCTTATAGATGACATCATTTCAAAAATAGACAATTTATTGATACTGTTCCGAGAGTGGAGTCTATTTTTGTGTTCCTTAATCTGTAATCTGGTGCGCCCTTTTTTTGTGGAAAATACGGTTTTATTTTATTCTTTAAACTTACAAATGCTACATTTTGGTTAAACAGAAATTCAACAAGAAGTACAAAAAAAGTCAACAAAATTGATAATTTACCTTATTAGGAACAAAGAGTGCTTTACAAACAAATAACAAATGATAATTAAATACAGTAATTACTGTAATGAATTACTGTATATTTATATAAACAATTTAGTCACAAGTCAAAGTTGAATTTGAAACATCAAAATGAATTATTTTTAGGTACTCACAGTTGCTTCACTGATATGAGTGGCCTTGAAGGAAAGTTAAAGGTGGACTCGAGAGTCTCGGATGCTCGAGAGGACCTCAATTTAAAGCCTTGTCCTGTGATAGAAAAAAAAAGAGAAAAAATAAAGACAAAATTATTAGAAAACATTTTAGAGACCAGTGACATTTATACTTACATGTTGATACATAAAAAGACATTCATCATATCAAAGGCCCCTTTTAACAATATGCAAAAAATTAGTTAGGAAATGTGGAAAATGTTTGTCCCAAAGTATCGTTTTTATTCTAGATTATAATACACAGTAAACCTTTATAAAATACTGCACAGTTCCTCCAACCTGAAAGCTATTTATTTCTTGGTTTGGCTAGAAATCAGATATTTATTTGGGTATGTGATTCTCAGAAATTCTGATGACAAAAAAAAAAAGAAAAGACTGTGGGCCACAATCATGTCTTCAAACAAAGCAACAGACGTCCAGAACCTCAGGACAGCAACAAAAACTTCAAATAAACCATGCACACTTCTATTTATGATCATGGTAATGGAAAAATGAGGACTTTTGTCTGACTGCCAAAGCAATGGTACCACTAATCTCCAGCGAAGTAGTATGGCAAGACAGATATTTCCCTGCAAACAGTGACATGTCCCTGAATGCACCAGCTTTTATTCACACACATTGCATTCATTGCTTGACTAATCAGCTTAGCATCCATGTGTGCCCAGACAGAACTGATGATTAAAAAAGAAAGTAGAATTGTATTCGTTCTGAATAAAATGGTCATAAGATGAAAAACTTTGGCTTGTGTCAGTTCAAAACAGTTCACCAACGTCCTTGCCTGTTTCCAACTGTTTCCGTTAGTCAAGTTTACAACTACTGTGGCGAGCACTCACTTGTGCAAACATAGCTCCCATCTGGCCTAGGGGTGATTCTCTGCAGAGAGATGAATGCTCAGGGGAATCTGCATTACGTGCTTTACCTGTGGAATCTAGCAATTTCAAGTTGTACAAGTTTTCATTTTCTCTTCCACTTTTTAGCAAATTGAAGTTTTGCTGCATGAACCTAAAGGAGAATATCTCCTTTTCAGGCTGTGATGACGTGAGAGATTTACAAACTACTTTCAAACCTTGTTTTAAGACATTCAAGATATTTGACAAGAGGTTAAGTTGTTTTAATTTATCTTTGCTCTATTACCTTCCAAGCTTTTGTCAAAATCAGCACAGACAAGATTTTTTTTGTCTCATAATGAGCTAGGATCTAGAAATAAGGAAATTATTGTTATTGTTGTTTCTATACTCTTGACTGAAGACCAACTGGATTTAAAACTCAACAAATTCAAATAACTTGATTAAATAATGTTCATGAGACATCTAAATGCAATTTATTAAACAGAATTACTCAATGACGGGGAGAAGCCAACGTTTCCAGATTCATGTTCTGAGATTCTATGAAGATTTATTAAGATGCTTGCACTAAGTATGTAATCTCATTTTGTTCACAATTTGATCTAAAATGAGTCATTTCCACTTACTACACTATTTTTTTGTCACTGCAATGAAAAAGAACTACAATTAGGAACAAACCAACAACAACCAACAATCAACAACTAGCAAAAAATACTTATTGATGTGGACAACATGCATTATCAGTTAGTTTTTTAGCTTATTCTTTACTTTTTGAATGCTTTTGCAGAACTCATAGTATCTAGATGGACAGATAATTATGTTGCTTTCTCATTATTTTCTTATGATCAGCGCTCTTTTCTTATCTTTTGAGGCAACCTCTTTGCAGTGTTGTCCAGAGATTTCCAAATGCTCTCCAAAAATAACTGTGTGCGTGTATTTATCTTCTTTGTCCTCTTCTAGGTTGTGTTGGGCCAGACACAAAGTCAGGGTCAGTAAAGTATAAGGTTGCGTATTGATTTACTGCTCACAAAGTGAAGGAGACTATATGAGATCACTAAATATGAATCACGACAAAGAAGCACAATTCAACGAAAAGCTCTGATTTATTCCCCATTTGAAAGAAATAATGATCCTCAAACCTTTTAGTCTTCTTCAGTCACTCTGACTTAAAAACCATTTCCGTTAAAAATCTCCAATAAGCTACACACAATATATTTTTCGTAAGATGGTTCAAATCTGAAATGAGCTTATTTTTTTGGTGAAGGTGAAGGAGGTATAAACGGTGAAACATACCGTCTAGAATGGCATCTCAGTCAGAATAAAATATTCATACGTGTCTGCAAGCTGCACATATAATCTCAATGCTGTGGGGCAGGGAACGCCACAACATGCTACCAACACCCTCCATGAAAAAACACATTTTCAAATTATATGCTTGGCAGGGAAAGACTTCATTTTAGCCTGAAGTCACTGACTGTGGACGCAAAAAGACTTATGCTGATTATTGAGTTTGTTTGCAATAACTTTGATGATGCAAAAAAAATAATTTTGGTTATGGCGTGGATTTAAAATGTTTAAATGCACCTCTTTGTTAGTTCACATCATGACTTCCTTTCTTGACACAAGGTTATGCATAAATTGGTGAACTGTCATTGCTGTTATTTTTGTTTTCTTATCGTCTGAAGTTCTGAGGGTATTTTTTGTACAAACATCAGATCTGTATTCCAGACAGTTGGGATGACTTCACCAGTGCATTGGTGAAGATTAGTTCCCATAAGCTTTGACTTAGCCTTTGAACTGACTGGATCCCAAGGGTGTTTGTACAAGTGTGGCTGAGATAATACACACGCTGCTGAGAGCACACATGCAATTTCAAAGACAAAAAAAATAATACCACACAAAAGTCACGTACGTTATGAACTCGTACTGAAAAACCAAGCACCAAAGTTAAAAGTGAAACAGAAAAGAAAATATACAACTGAATCTCTTTATAGTAAACCGTATGTTTCGTGACCTCCCAGTTTTAGAAAAACATGAATGAAAAATGGTGATGATAATCAACAATTGTTGCTCACCGGAGAAGAATGGTATGGAGAGCTTTCCTGCTTGAATGGCTGCACTGAATCCCATTACAGTGAATTACAAGAAAGACCTTCCTTCCTTTTGTTAAATCCTTCAGGTCCATTTGCTGTTTAATGATACCAGCTCAGTCATGTGATGACTAAGCAAGTCTGTGCACATCAACAAAAGCAAGATAGCAACATAAAAGTTCCAAATTATGGCCCACTCCAATGAAAATCCTGTTTTCAACATGTTATTGTGGCATTTTTCTCATGATGAAGGACACATTTAAAGAGAATTGAATTGTTTTTCTTAACCAGGAGCAGGCAAAAAAAAAGCGGTTTGAAAAAGCTTGTTGTGATGTACCTGCTACAATCGGCGGATCTCAAGCCTCCTGCCCTGCTCCATTCTGATGCATCCATTGCAAACAAATGGATCCATGTACGTCTTTATTTTCCTCATCTGATCTGGAATCTGGCTCCAAACTGGACACCTGCATAGCTCTATGATTGCTCCCCATTTTTTGTTGCATCGGTTATGTTGGGGTTATGAGGAGCTATAAGCTATTCGGATGATGGGATATGGGCTCACTCAGTTCTGCCCACAACTGAGAGAAATTCTAATGTAGTTTCTAGTTAATGCTTTGCAAAAACTAGAAAACAACAGTTTTTTTTTATTTTGACTAAAAAAGGCATAATCATAATGAAAGGACCACTGAGAATTATTTTACAATAGGTCAAAAGTTGATCATAGTGGGAAATGTACTTTTCTTGTTTCAGTTGGTTTTTAATAAATTGTAGAAAGAAGTAAAAAAAAAATCGTATTTTATACCAGACATTTATAGACAGAGGAAGAAATAGCTTTTGGGACGTCCTACTATTTCATAGTTCATCCAAGAACATGACTAGTGCTGTCATCTCTTTATCATTTTTAGAAAACTTAGAGATGGATTGGCCTTTAAAAAGTGTGCAGTTATGTCAGTCCTTGCTGAAGGATGGTGTCACGGAAGAAATGATCTCTAACTTACTGGAGAAGTTTTCAAGGTATCAACGCCAGTTTGACTTGGAGGAACATTACGACTCTTTTCTTGCTGGCTAAATCTTCTTTCAAGATAAAAATGAAACAGTAATGACAACTTTCATCTGTGCACATAGTTTCCGCGGTCCTGACCTGCTTTTCCACCCTAAAGTATTTATTTATGAGGTTTTGAAATCAAAGGCAATCATAAAGAAAAGGCTTATGTTTTCCTGCTTCTTAATAAACATTAAATCAGTGAAAAATAAAGGATAAAAGCAAATCCCTGGGTTTAGTTGAGGTTCACGTGTATGGGGAGTGGAGGATTACCAGTCAGCTACTTCACCTGCTAGATCAGGCCTACGAAGATGAAAGAAAAAAAAAAAGACCTCAAAATCACAGCTAAAGAGAACCTGGCCCCTTTGCTGGGGGGGGGGCTGGGGGACAGCTGTTTGACCACCGGGGGACAGTCTACCAGCTGTCCCCAACTTACCCCCCTCCTGATATAACCTCATATTAGGGTGAGGGGGTGGGGGGTCTAGCCTGCGATGCGCCTTGGGGGGGGGACTACTTGGCAGTGGCCCCCCTCCTATGGTTGCCGTATGGAGTGGGCCCCCCCTCTTTCGGTTTTATTTGCTCCTTAGACATGTAGGGTCCTTGGTAGGGGGCGTGCTTGGACATCACTGCAAGCAAGCAGCAGATGTCCTCCTGGCACCCTACCCGCCAATTTTAACCGCACCTTAGACATTTAGGGCCCCTTGGTGGGGAGGGTGAGGGGACATCACTGTGAGTAATCAGGAGATGTCCCCTTAGTGCCATACTCGCCAATTTTAACTGCACCCCCCTTAGTACACACACCCCTCCCCCTTCAATGTATACATTCCAACATAAACACACACACATGCACACACACACCCTCTCAAACACACATACACGCACACACATTTTGCAAGGAAGGTGGGACCTGGGTCCATCTTTCCCCTACCCCTTCCCTGGTGGGGGGTGCCGGCTCCCTGGGCCCGGCGGTGCTCTCTCCGCACGGTGGGGGGGTTCATATTACACCTGAGCCGGGGGTGTTCGTGTCCCTGGGGGGTGGGTCCTGGTCCTTGCCCCTGAGCGCTGGGCCCCGCCAAACTTCCAACAGTGGCCGAGCCTGGTCGGGCCATATTTATAACACCCCTTGTGGGCCACCCTTTTTTCCCCGGGGTTCCCCCCTCCTGGGCGGGGGCGGCGGGCCCCTGCCTTGCTCCTCCCTGGACCAACCGTGGGCCAGGTGGGTGGCTGCCTGGAGTGCGGAGCGGGTCTCCCTTGGGGGGTCCTGGCTCGTACCCGGGGTTGGGGCGGGGGGATGCCCAGAACTCCTGGGTGGTGTTGGGGTGCTCGTCTGGGGCTGTGGGCGTCCTTCTCCGGTGGGGCCCTGCGTTGGGCTCTTCCGGCGCGGCGGGGGGGCTGTTTTCCTGGCTGGGCTGGGGCGGCGCTCTCTTTCCCTCCACGCCTCCCTGCTCTCTGGCTCTGTGGGCCTCGCGGCGGTCCTGCTGGCCCTGGCCTGGGTGGCGGTCTTGGGCGCCCGGGGGGCGGTTGTTCCCTGCCTGTTCCCGTGTGGCGTTGGGGGAATTCCGGCTGCCGCTGCTGCTGCGGCGGGGGTATGGGTGTGGGGGTGGCTGGGTGCTCCTCCTCCTTCTTTTCACATTCCACCATCCATTTTAGAAGAACATAAACACTCACCTGAGCACAGGTGTTAGCTCACCTTTGCACTAATAGTTTGCATGATTGAATGAATGAAAGATTTCACACTAGTTGGTTTAAAGGCATAAGTATGCGTTCGTGAACACTATTTGTTTTGTGTACATGTTGACATGTGAACATTTTTTGCAGCTAGCAGGTGTGTTGATAACATTTGAGTGTGTGCGAACAGGCCCCGCCCTTTTTGTACTACATTTGAACCGTACCGTAATGATAAACAACCAGTAAACCTGTCTGCTATATGCTGCTTCATGGTCTTACCCCCCCCCCTCTCACTATCACCCCCCCCCCCCCCCCCCCCCTCTAACGTCCCTCTCTCTTCTTGCCTTCTTTCCTTTTCCGTCCGGTCCAACACCAAAGATTTTCAAACATGGTTGAAATGAATAAAGTTTGGCCTCAATTACAAAAGTGGTTTATTCAGTCATACCTTTGGTATTGTCTGAAGATTAATAACCCCTCTTGTTAAAGTAAAATATGTCCAACACAAGAGGCCCTCAGTTCTCATCTGCCTGCCTAGCTGTTGGACAGGACAAGTTAAAAAAAAAAAAAAAAAAAAAAAAAAAAGATAAGTCAGAAGATAACTGTTTTCTTTGTGCCAAAATATGAATCATCACAACAAAGAATGTTATGTCACCGGAAAGAGAGTTCAGGATGGGAGAGGGAGAAAACATCCTAGCTTGGACCATCTACAGTAAATATCTGTTGTCAAGGGACTTTGAGAGCATTTCTTGAATGTAGATGTTGTTTTTTCCAGATTCTGGGTGTTGTTCTGTCAAAGTTTCTTATGCTGAAAGCTGCTTGACCATTTTGAGGTCTCAGAATTGGTTTGGTCAAGGTTAGCAAAAGCTTCAAATGTAAAAGATGAGTCACACCTCTAAAGCTAAACACACGGATGTGTCAAAAACTGAAAGCCCACGTCCAACTGAGATGCACAGCTTTTTAGAACATAAACAGACACATACATATATGCACACACATGTTCTTCACCCGCACATATAGAGGTTTTATTGTTATATAAATATTTCACAGTTTTCCCCACGTCACTGAGATTGTTAGATGAAATCAGATGTGCACAATAGGACCTGCAATCTCAGATATAGCTTAATGTTAGCAAGAGTGCCTTTGAATCATGCATCATTGTGTTCATTAATACATTTGTGTGTGGTTTAAAGTGTAATTCATTCCAACCACGTTTGGAAAGTGAAATTCCAAAGTGAAATTCCAAATTAATTATTTTCGTAGTTCACCAGATAATTGTCCAATCAAAATCAATAACTTTTCCACAATGTTTAAATGAAAAAACATTGATTCTGAAATTGGTACAGTTGATAAAACTGTTGTCTGACAGTCACTGGATGTGATTGCAAACTGCTTCATCCTGAGTTCTTGTAAATAAAAGAGTTTACTGAAATTTTCATACACATCTTTTTTTGCAGCATTTGTAGTTTCTTACAGCTTTTTACTTTTAGACCTGTAGCAGATGTGGGAAAGGTATGCCATAGGATCATTTGGTTTGGTCACAGGTTGGCTTCTGGTGTCATGTAACCAATGAATTTTAAGTGAAAGCATCCAGGAAACACCCCTTCATCTGTGCAACGATGATGAGTGGGGGGGCCAAGACAGACCTACTGGGTGAGGATCCAGAATGGTCTGAAAGCTTTGTGAAGGCTCTGTTCATCTCTAAATAAATTTGCTTAATTTAACCTCTGGGATTGTGCTTCTTCTTCCTTCACCACAGAGGAAATGTTTCTAGGTCGGAGAATCACATCTTAACATGTTTTATATGGTTTGTAGGAAAAGTCAAGAGATGGCTGGAAGTACACTGTAAAGAGTTCTTAAGCTGCGTTCACACTAAACGTGACTGACATTGCAAGGGTGTCCAGTTTTAATGTTAAGTCAATCTACATAAACAATCAGCCATCCTGCAGTGGTATTTGAGTCGGGCGCAGCGTGGCAGAAGTGTGATCAGAGTGTTGCAGCATGCTTTGAGTGGGACAATTTCAGCGACGCAAATCAGAGAGTCAGCTTTGGGCTTTGATGTGTTCACTGATGTAATCAGCAGGTGGAATCCAAATCAGATTTTCCCCATGTCTTTAAGTTCAGGATATTCTAAAAAGATCGCCTAACTTCATTTTTATCTTTTCCCTCCTCTGACAAAATGAATCAACCTGATCTCTAAACATCCGTTGATTTGATTTGGCTTTAGCTCCTCCCACACACGTCTGGAGAGGTCACGTTTATGAACACATTTTTGGACAGTTGGACAGCAGCGAATTTGGCGTGCGTCTAAATGGAGGTGGCCGACGTAAAATCTGCCGTATGAATTCGGTGTGAACGCAGTATTAAAATCCAGAGGACAATGAAGAAGGACTTCACAAATGTGGACTATCTTTGTTAGTAAATAAACACAAACTACTCCTTGGAAGCCATTTGACAGCTTCTGAGAACCTGCACTATTGCAAAGTTCATGTATAAAACCCACTTCCCTTTAAAGAATTTATTTCACAAACTTTAAATTGCAAGTTAAACAGTGCAACAATCAAGGTGTTTCTAAAGTTGTTTTTTATTTTATTTTAGAACAGTGGAAACATATTTTTGAAACTATTATTGAGAAAATGATGGATAATAAAGTTTTGTGCTCTACCGTATAAGAACAAGTTGGCAAATGTTTAAAGCCCTTCTTTATGCAGAAACAGTAACACTGTATTCGTTTTTAGTCCTCTGTGGCGCTGAAACCTATTTGCTACTGGTTGCTGTTTGTTGTCTGGCTGATGCATGGGGATTCACCAGGCTGAGGACAGCAGAGCAGCACAGGCACAAGGGGAGTTTGAGATAAAAACAAAAAGGAGCACTGACTAAAAGACAGCATGAGTTATTTTATAGGTACTGTATTTTCACAACCATAGGGCACACTGGATTATAGGGTGCAGTTTCACCTATGGGTGCTTTTTCTGTATTTAACACATACAATTTAACACAAATTTCTATCAAACACACCAGGTTCCCTTCCGTCATTGTCGGAGTACGTCTCGTTACCGTGCGGCTCCTCATTAATTATACCGGCTTTTGCACAAGCAGACACGTTTGCCCAAGCAACTACAATCCATTCACAAACTGTGATGTAACTTGACTGGGGCTGCCTCCGAGTTTTAGTAAAACTGTGTCCGCCATTGGACAGTTTGACTGACCGGGATGTCAAAAATGAGCGGCACCTCGTCCATGTTGGTGATGTGGCTGGGTTGGATGTGTTTGCCTGTAATCTTTTTTACTGCAGTGGGAGCAGCTTTTTGTTGTTATACGTTGGAAGTTGCTGCGCCACCGTAGTCGTTGCCTGGATGGAAAGATGACAGCGTTTCAAACTAAAGCACCAAGGTCCAAGACCTCCTTGAAAATGTTCAATTTTCATATCCTCTGCAAGCGTTACTGCCTTCCGTCGAATGGTGACTGTAGAGACGCATCTCACAGCTGTTCTCTGATCGTTAATCCATGGCTCAAGTCGGTCTTCCAACTCGGAACACCTCACCTTGTTTCCACGGAAACTCAGGTGTGGTCGGAGTTTGTTTTCCAGTTTCCTCCGCTTGCGAACCATGGGTTCATTAATCTTGAATTCTTTCGCTGCAGATCGATTCCCATGTTCTTCTGCAGAGCTGATAGCTTGGAGTTACCAAAACGATGTGGTGCTGCATAATGCACATCCCTGTACAATTCGGGGTTGTCTTCTTTCACGTCCTCACTTCCCTCCTTGCCGATCAGATGCTGTCCTCTCCTAAGTCCACTTTACCGAAGTCACGCAGCACTTCACCATAGGGCGCACCATACAATTGAAGAATATTTACAATTTTTTAAGTGCGCCTTATGGTCGTGAAAGTACGGGTCTGTTTTTTTTCAGTTATATTTGTCACATAAATGTTTGTTATAGATGTATAGTTATTGTCAGACAAAAGCACCAACTGTGGCAGACGGACAAATAAATAAATAAGAAGAGAAAACAGCAAACATATCCATCCATCCATCCATCCATCCATCCATCCATCCATCCATCCATCGTGTCCCAGGCCAGCAGAGAGATGTAGTCTCTCCAGTATGTCCTGGGTTTTTCCCAGGGCCTCCACCCAGTGGGACATGCACAGAACACCTCCCTAGGGTGGCGTTCAGGAGGCATCCTGACTAGATGCCCGAGCCACTTCAACTGGAAACTCTAATTGCAAAGATAGAAAAATAAAATCTCATTTCAAGGTCATGTTTGTCCGTAAGATTTGACTGAGAAGGCTAATATCTTCAATTAGAGCAAAGCCAAGAAAAAGCAGTTCATTTAAGACCCACAGGACTGTCAGTTACATCATAGTCATTTGGCAGGATGTGGAAAGTTTGTTGGAGATCAGACCGTCTAGTCTAAGTTTTTTCATGCATAATAGGCTTGTTCATTGATTCAGGCCGTATATCTGACGTTGGAGGGACAAAAAAATAGAAATGCACCAAGCTCTTACCTTTAACTTACCTTTTGAAAAGGATGCGTGAATTTATGAAAGTCGGAGTCAAATTTTATAAACCATTTTAGCCTTTAAAAAACTTGTCACATACACCATCTGTAGCTGCTGTTTTGAAAACAACATGACTACAGTTTTACATTTTGTAACTAAATCTGTGTTTTGGGTTGTAGGGGTTTGATCTGTCAGTACTTTGAAAGTTACTTTCATCTATTGTCCTGATCCAAACCACAATATCCTCTAAAAAGTGACTAAAATTGACCGAGTGTCAGGTACTGTTTATTGTGTGTGTTTACTGCCTTGACAGTGAAGGCCTGGTGTTTATATGCAACAAACCCTTATTGATGTTTAGGCAGAAACATCCTCCATGACATTTTCTCGGTTTTAAAATACATTCATTGTGGAAGATTGTACTGGAATTTGAATGAGGGATGCCACAATTCTTGATCAAAAACTGAAGCGCATGTTAACCATTAAACTGAATCATGGGGAAAGTGAATTGTTGCATCCCTACTGAATGCCAGTTTAAAATGTCAACCAATTATGTTAAATTTAGGAAGGACTCATTATTTTTTGTCTTACTGCATTACATCTGCTTAGAATAAGTCAACTGAAAGGTTTTTCTTCATTGTTACTTGTTTGTTGGCAAATTTAAAAAAAATAATCCAATTTTTTTGTTCTTTGTTGTGGTTTTGTAACACACAAATCATATATCTAACCGAAACAAAACCGTGAAACAAAAATGAAGGTCTGAACTGAATTGTGGGGCAAGTGAATCGTTCCTTCCTTGGTATTTACCATCTTAAAGTGAAAAAAACGTCATGTATCAAAGAAGGTGGGAGAGCCGTGGACTTTTTGCAAACAGCTAGAAATTGACTTTTTTTTTTTATCTGCTACATTCATTGTTTACTAAAAAAAAAAGATGGGTTTTCTGTGGGACTGGAAAGGTCAATTGTGCCCCCCTTAAGGTCAAGCCGTTATGCTACAAGTCGATACTAATAGAGCTTTAGCACAGATTAGCACTCTATCAATTTCTTGTTGCTGTGGGCATCACCTAGATCCTGCAGTCCTCTCTGTTCTTTCCTCTATTTCACTCGCCCCCCCCCTCACCCCATACTCACACACACAAGCAGACACTCAAGCTTGGATGCCCTCCGTCATAACATAGCAACGGCATGTAATCATGTGTTATGAGTCATCACTCACAGATACAGCCCCCTTTCCCCACCTTCAACTTGCAACCTCTGCTTGACTGTGCAGTGACACATTTCAGCTGTATGGTATTTTCGTGCAGCCTTCACTTCTACTCTGATTTCCACACCACAGATAGGTAGGAAAAATGAGGTGAATTAAACCCGAGCCAAAACAAACAGCCAGAAATGTTTGCCTTAAATGAGGAGATGGAGGTTATGGTTAAAAGCCCAGTCATAAAAAAAAGAAAGGATGTAACAGGAAAGATACTAATCTTAAATTACTCACATAATGTTTTTTTTTCAATGTGTTGCATAATGGCGCACTTTCATGGGAATTTTCAGTAACTGGAAAGAGCAACTCACAAAGTTAGTCATTTTAAAACAGCTGGATGTTTTCTAATAAGTGTTCTCAAATGATATATTTTTTTTATATCTTTATCTATCATCTGAATGTGTTTTTGCGACTAATTTATTTGCAGCTATTGCGCAAGTTTATGGATTGAAACTCATGAAACTTTTGAATAGTTTTATTGCCCGCACTTGGAAGTTCATTAAAAAGCATCAAAAAAAAGTTTAAATTGTAGATTAGTAAAATAAAAAATAGAAAAGAATTTGGGCTGTTTGAAAGGTAATAGTTTACGAAGTGTTGTTAACTGCAAACAGCTGAAACAAAAGAGGCAAAAAAGTACAACACGCATGTACAACAAAAGGTTATGAAACTAGTCTGTGTGTGGCAAATCACAGATACTTCAAGCATGAAACAGATAATAAAGGGCTGTAATGAGGAAAAAAAGGATTTATTTCTTTTAAAGTAGCTGGCTACAAAACAAAGACTGCAAGGATATTTTCAGATCGGAGGCACTTAGGCGAACAAATCGCTGGGAGTCTGAGCTGACCGCAGTCACACTTGTTCTGCAGCCATTTCCAAAGTAAACTGCTCCTCATTAAAAGTGCTGGAGTACATGAAGGGGGGGCAGGAGGGAAAAACAGGGATGACACTGACACGCTGTCGTTCTTTTCTTAAAAAGAATCTCACCCAAAGAGAAATCACATCCTTACATCAACTAAGGTTCTTTTTTAAAGGGCAAATTTTCATATAAATCGAGGGGGAAAAAAGCTCAAACAGTTAAAACTACAAAAAAACAAAAGATTGTGCCTCATTTGGTACAGATGATATTTGAATTCTGGGTGTAGATAAAAGACAATTAATTGCAAAAAATTTTAACTTGTATAAACAATCAAGTTTAAAGGTGTGATGTACAGTAAAACTAAATGAGCCCCAAGAACCTTTGTTAAGGAAGCTAAATTGTTTATTCTGCTTTGTTCGGCTTACAGCATCATCGTTCTTGCAGGCAAATTGCAAGAAGGACGGAAAAGAAAAGATTTAAAACTACTCATTATCATTCTGTATTTAGGAGTGAATTTCTTTTAATGAGCTTAGTAAACTCTCATTACTCTTTTGAAATCTGAAAATACACAGCTTAAATAGGTTTGCACACAATGCTGACACCTGATGCATGACTTTCTGTATGCTGACGTCCACACCTGGACTCCTTATTTTTCAAGACAAAAAAAAAAAAACATTTGATAATTAAAAAAAAAAAAGAAAGTGGTATTTTTTAAAGTTATCAACTCAAATGACACAAAAATCAGTGCTACTCCCTGCAATGTCCATGATATTTAACAAAAAACGTGACCACTGCAGTGTCACTGTCAGTCTAACAAGTATAATTGTCAATCTAGTTGGAGCAAGAACACTCCTTGTTGTCAGATTCTATAAAAAAAAAAAGAATTCTGAACAGTCCTGTGCGCTGAACAGAATCCACCAAAGTCATTTTTACAATTGTTAAAAGCACTTAAAAGGAGAGAATCAGAGCAATTTATTCAGCATGTTTTTGTGGGATGTGGTCTGACATATACCTGAACTCCTTTCATTAAGTGTTTCTGCTCTGCTGCTCAGTAATGTTGGAAAGAAATAAAATTAGTTGCAGTTACAGTGACTTCCCTTTGCCTCTGGCAGAAGGTTGATAAATTAAAATGTGACTTTATTTCCAGTCAAAATGAAGATAGATTACTGTAGGGCATGATGCTGTGGCTCCACATTGACTCCCCCGCATTGTAAAATTATGTAATCACTTAAATATTTTCACCCTTAATTTAACTTTATTTACTAATGTTACAATAAAATAAAATTATGTATGACTTTATTTGGCTTAACAAATGCAACTGTTTAGAACCGGTATTGTATGTACTCCTTCACATGTGGTTCATTGCGATGTTGCGAAATAAATACTCATGCATTTTAATCTTGTAAAATGAGTTGTCAGATTTTATGGGTAAAATTTATTCTTAACTACTAAAATAAATAGAAAGTGAAAAAAAACTAAAGGAAAAGCTAAATCTCCCATCAATCTTCACACATCCAAACCCCAAGCATGAAAAGTGAAGGTACTGAACACAAAAGACACACAAAAAATTAAATTCTCAACTTTTCACTCTTTTTTTTTTTAAGTTTTTAGATCATTAATCATCAACGTTTGCTTAAAAAAACATAACAACCTTTATTTCATTTAAAATTAAAAATGACAGAGATTGATAAGTTTATAAGTTTAGCCAAGGCGGTGGAGCTGGTCGTCCAACAACCAAAGGGTTGGCGAATCGATCCCCGCTCTCCCCAGCCAGCTGTCGCCCCCGGGCGCAGGCTAGTCCGCAGCTCACCGCTCCCCCTCAAGGGGATGGGTCAAAATGCGGAGAAGAATTTCCCCATTGTGGGATAAATAAAGTATCAATTATTATTATTATTATTATTATTTCAAAAAAGGAATAACTGTTGTGTTCAGGGAGGCACTTAAACTAAAGCAGCGATATTGTTATCGCCTTTAATTCAGTTAAAAAAAAAATCAATTTTAGAGACCGATTATTCAGGAGGCCCAAAAAATCTGACTAATAGGCAGAGCAAAGACTATTGGAGTTTTACAAACCAATTAAAGGAATACAAAAACCAGCCTCTTAGTAATGAGTTAGGCACTGCAGAGTCTTTTGAGCATCTGATTTATACCTCACTAACTGGAGTCTTGACTGATGCATTCTCAGTGCAGCAGTTCAGTTTACAGGCGGTGAAGAGGGCAGGGAAATCTCTGCACTGGCATGAAAAAGAAAAACAAATATTGTAAATCTAAATAAAAGCTTTGAAACCTGCACTGAGGAGTTTAAAACTTATATTTGCATCTCTGGATTGAGTATATTATGTTCTCCAAGTTTCTACTCTCTGATGTGTAATTACAGTAGGTCGGCATGCCTTCACTCCATTTGATAACTCTTGAATACAAGATGAAAAAAGGGTATACACTTGCATGTAGAGCAGAAGCTCTACATGCTGCACATCCCTAAAGAATGGAGTTCTGCAGTAACTGGTAACTGAGACATGTTTAGGTGAATATTCTGCATTTCTGTTCATGCTTAAGTGTTTTCCAGACCTGTTAGTTGACTTACAATGAGATGGTGCCAAAGGCAAGGATCAGTGCCTGTGGCTAAGGTAAAGCCCCAGGAATGATCATATTTAAGGCCAAAGCTGCAACTCCTGCACTTCTCTATCAGTGTGGAACAGACTGGCCTTATTTTTGTGTGTCAGTATCTTACAGTTTTTAGTGACAGCTATGGTCCAGATGCCTCTAAAGAGCCAGAACATATCAGTGCAACCCAAGCAGTAATGACTTAAAGTAACTTAAATACCAGACCAAAATTTATCAAAAATTGGAAGCTCTGGCAAAAAAAAAAAAAAAAAAAAAAAAAAAAAAAATTGGAAGGCAGCCATGAACCAGCCACACTGTGCTATTGCTATTGGAAAATTTGAGTATGAAATAATTCCACATTTATTTAAAATTTTAAGGCCAAGCTCCAAAAACAAAGTGCTCTCAGATTAAAGAGAAGATGTACAGATGTGGCAAAAAAGACAGATCGCACTTTACCTCTATGGTACTGTAGCCACAAAATGCAGAAGTAAAGGGGGGACGAAAAATACACAAGCAACATTTAGGAAATCTCAACTTGGGCTTTTCCCCCACAGTCTAAAAACATGCTTCAAAGGTTGGTTGATTCCTCTGAACTGCTAGGAGTGAATTTAGGAGTGTGTATCCTGTCCAGGGTTTAAACCCCCCCAACCCCCACCCCCTTTGCCCAACAGTAGCTGGGATAGGCTCCAGCACTGCTGTAACCCCCGTAAAGTACTAAGCAGGTTTAGAAAATGAATTGATGCACTTTTAACAAAGAGCAAGGTTGGCAAAACTTTTTATTGCTTTTGGATCATGTGAGTATTTTGTAGGAGATACAGGACATATAACATCGTCTGAAATAGAAAACTTGGTCGAAATTTATGAGAGGATTTAAAAAAAAACATTCATTATCCATTTGTCCATTTTGGCCCATCATATTTGGTCTAAAGAGACCCATAATTTGATGGCAAAAATTGTACCAATTATCTGCAAGCATTCATCCATTTATAACACAATTACTCTGAATGGAGAATAATGGTGAGTGGAGCTTCAAGTAATTTTAGAAAGAAAGCCAAGACATATCATCAAAGACCGTTTTTATCAAGAGAACAATCGGGTCTAGATATATTCAACTGATCACACAAAATGTGCTGGTAAAGACAGCAATTATATGGACATATTACAGGTGTTGTAATTGTGAAAAATGTTCATCTTGTGGAGTGAAATAAAGGGCCAAGTGGCTCATGGAAAATTACCTTTCATTTTGTTGGGATTAATACTGAATTTATGTTTCATCCTTTTCATCTTATTTAGAGCTCTGTGAGAAATAAGCACTGCCACAACCACTCAACTATAGGTTGAAAGATTTTACGCAATTCTTGCAATGGTGGTAAAAGAACAGAACAGATGCTTATTGACTCAAACCATACAGCAAACATGGATTACTCTTAAGTACCTGAGCAATTCGTGAGGTTTAGAGTTGGATTGTGCCTTGCAACTGGGAGGTTGTGGGCTCAAGTCCACACTTAGCCTTAAGGGTTTAGATTAGGGCCCAATTATTAGGCAGTTAAACCAGCAAATGGTTCCAAAGAGAAGCTGTGACTGCAGTTTACCACCACCCCAGGGGATGGGTCAAATGCAGAGAACAAATTTCACACATCCACGTGACTTTAACTTAGGTTTCAGTTTTAGTTGAAAATCGTATAAAGATGGAGACCATTGATAGTTTGACTTGTAAGGAAAGTGCGAAAAAAAAAAATCTATCCTTTGTAAAGTTTCATCAGAAAATGTGCATTCTGAAATCTGAGAGAGATGTTGAAAACATCTGTGATTTTGTGTTGCATGATATTATTGACAGTTTTTAACACATGAACGACAACATAAAGAGGATTTACCAAAACTATCATATAGTAATAATAAATGACTAAGTACTTCAAGAAGTTTATCCTATACTTCCATATAAATACAGTTTCTGTTACTGACAGGAATTGGAAGACCTTGAAGATGTCGATGGTAAGACGGAGTCTGTGTGTTATCTTTCACTGATAACCCTCCCCCCTGGACCAGACAGGCAAAAGGCACCGTGTCTGTAAGACCTTCTTTGTAAGACTGAGACAATATAAAAGTCAGAAGGATTATAGGTCATTCTTGCAACAAACCATTGAAATATTTTAGATCTAATCTCTTGTGTCTCATACATTTCCCAGATTTGCCAGATTAGGAGCACACTATTTTAGTTCATATACAAAAAAACATGTTTCCAGAGTAATGGAATTTTCACGGAAAAGTCATTTAAACAAATAGCCTTATGATCCAGGCTTACAGAAAAGTAAAGAATGCTTTATTATAACTATTTAAAAAAAACTATTTGTACATTTTCAGTCTTTATTTAACTCTGAACATAAGGAAAATCTGTCAAAATTAGACAGATTTTCTTACTTGAGTTTAAAAGTACAACAAAGTGACAGTTACATTAATTCCAAACTTTTGCAAACTCATTCTTGTAGCATAGATTTGTCCGTCTATATTTAGGTTCTAAAACACTTAAAACATTTTCTAAAACGTTGTACCTTCCTGTCCTTGAAACAACTTTTACATGCATTTGCATTGCATTATTGATGCATTAAATACATCTTTTGATCAAATCTTTTCTAATGCAGCACTCTTAATAAATAACAAAGCACAAAGTGCTTGACAAATTTGTGAAAAAAAATAAATGCATTCTAAAACAATCTATAAAATATCCATATGGTTAAGGAACAAGGAGATTTCCAACAAAAGTGGGTCAGGAGAGGGGCTTTTTTTATTTTTATTTTTTATTTTCTACATAACATACAGCAGCTGCTAGCAACTTGCAACCAAATGTATGAGGCTTTAGTACTGCAAAAACAATGCTTTTCAAAAACAGAGAATAAAGAATCCAAGATAGGCTCAAATTCTCCATAATGATTTGTTTATTTGCCTAAATATTTTCACACCAACAGGTATTGGTACCTATCAATGTTTCTTACCCTACTCTACATGTCACAGGAGCCTATTCCAAGTATCATTGGTCAATACACCCCCACAGTTTTTCCAGTCCATCAAAGAGCTGCACAGCAACACAGCCACACACATACTCAGTTCTGAGGGCAATTTAGAACTACCAGTTAAACTAATATTTATGTTTTGGGACTGTGGGAGGGTGGAATGCTGGTATACTAGCTAGAATCAGTGTCTAATAGAAATTAGCTAAAAGCTTAGATCACATTCCCCGTTTCTGTGCAGAGTTTGCATGTTTGGGTTTTTCTCCAGGTGCATCCAAATCCCCTCACTATTTGAAATACAATGAAATAATTGCATGATAATATCCTATTTTTACACTAGTGGTTAGAAGGTACTCTGCAACTTCAAAGGGGAAGAAAGAAATGTAGACAAAATCTTGACTGAGTCAAAGAAGGTGCTACATTTTTGCATTCATTCATCTTCTAAACCTCTTTTGTCTCTTTCAGGGTCACAGGGCTGCTGGAGCCTATCCTGGCAATTTGTGAGGAATATGTATATATATTTTAATCTTCTGCATGATTAAAAAATAAGCATTTAAAATAAAAATTGTATAGGCAGCTATAAATGCTCCATTTTCATTCACATGCAGGCTGTGTTTTCTTAGCTCACTTTCTAAATTATTGTTTCTACGCCCCTGCCTTTTTTTGTGGATAAAACCTGCAGATTTCTTCTGACACTTAGCTGAGCTAAGAAGCCTCACAGCTGATTTCATTACCTGCCATTCACAGACTTCGCCTCTCTTTTAAGGCACATACTGCTCCCTTTCATCCTTCCCCATCACTCTGTCACCCAGACGCCATCATCCACTGTAGACACCTTGTGAGTCGACCCCATTCTGACACACACAATGACGCATGGCCCTGCTTTTAGAGTCAGGTCACACTCAGTCTTATATAACAGACGAGTGGTAAAATGCCATTTTCTATCTGGAGCTAATATCTGTCTACAAAATCCCTGGAACCGCAGACACTTCTTGCGGCAGTTGAATACAGTGGACAAATTCAGATTGTAATGTTATGAGATGCACCAACAGGTCTTCAGTGTGATTTTTAGAATAACGGCTGTAATGATCATTGAGGCTGGCCAATGCACGATTTGCTCTGAGTAGTGCCAGGATTGATTTACTAGTCTTACACTTATTAAACAATCTGACATTTGCTACTTTTGTTGGAATTAAAAGATCAAGCTATAAAAAAGTTGCAGAGTTTTGGCTGTGATGGAAACAGTTCTAATTGCAGCTTCTAACAATTCAACTAATTACATCCAAACAAAATAAATAAATAAAATGAAATAAAAATGAAAAAAAAAATAGATCAGACATCATGCATCTAAAGCTAGATCAGTTTTTGGGGACCTAAAGCTTTTGCTTTGCAGGAAATTGCTTTTCTGCCGCTCCCAATCTACAGTTTCTGACATTAGCAAACCATCTTAATTCGTAAGTATTATTTTTGGAACCTAAATTGGTATTTATTTACCATGTGCAAAAGCTGAAAAAGCATGTCTGTAGTGCCACGGTTATCACTGATATGATTTCATGCGGATCACAGCCTCTCTACATGCACTGAGAAAAAGAAAATTGCAATCATCCAATTTTGTTATGATCCAGATGTTAAAAATGAGTGTTGCATTTTAGTGTCAACAAGCATCATGAGGACAAGAACATTTACACGCGTGTGCTTATGAAACAAGTTAATAAGATGGAGGATTTCTGCTTTCATCTGACCCTTATCTTCTAAACTCATGGTAACAGACTATGGAGCTCTGAGAGGATCAAAGCATAACTTTAAACCAAGCAACCAGATGAACAATTGTGTATAAATGTAGAAAAAGCACAGGGAAATTGTTTTTTGAGATGTAGAAAAGGTTTTTTGAATGACTTATTTTGCTCTTTCAAGATGGGGGGTATTAAAAAAGTTCACATCATTTAATTTCATTTGAAGACTGAATGAAATTGAATTTTCTTCAACACTGACTTCCCACAGGAAGTTGCAGGTCCCTGCTGTCTTACAAAAAATGTTGTGTATATATATTTTTTAAAAAAAAATGCTTTTGATATGTGCAACTCCCAAACTTAATTAAAAGACAATTGTATATTTTTTTTGTGAGTTGCACCAACATCTTTTTAATTGCTTTTTTCTTCCCTAAATTGAATATTTTTGTTAAGTATTTGTGCATTGTGGGCGGCCGTGGTGCAGCGGTAGGGCGGTCGACCCATGATCGTAACCTTGCAGGTTCAAGTAACATTGCAGGTTAAATTCCCTTCTTGCACACCCATGTGTCGAAGTGTCCTTGGGCAAGACACTGAACCCCACCTTGCCTCTGGTGGTAGGTTGGCGACAGTGTTTGGCAGCGGAACTGCCACCAGTGTGTGAATGTGTGTGTGAATGTGTGTGTGACTGTAAAGCGCTTTGGGCCTTGTAGGTAGAAAAGGGCTATATAAGTAGAGTATACGCCATTAGTGTATCGCAAATGTGGTTAGCACCTTACTGCTACATGCTAACATCTTATCGCTACACGTGTTTGCCAGTTTTTACTAATGCTGCTGTAAAATACTGTAAAGCTTTCTTACAATTTAAGATCAATCCTAACGGAAGTGCACTATTAAGCCACATGGAAGCCCAAGTCTCGATTTACCTGTGCCGGTCCCCAGCCCGGTTAAAATAAAGGGGTGTGTCAGGAAGGGCATCCGGCGTAAAAATCTCTGCCAAAACTTATGTGCAACTCAGTAAAAGCTGATTCGCCGTGGCGACCACTGACAGGATACGCCAAAAAAAAAAAAAAAAGAACAGCAACAATCTATGGGAAGTGCACTCTCACCACAAGCATGGCAGTGGTGGGCACTAATGCAGCCTAGATTACCTACCAATTAGCAGGATGCCAGCACCACTTCCGAAAAGCTAATAATACATTTTATAGATCGTCCACAACCTGTAGTCATGCACCACTGATTCTTGTTAGACCACGGTGTGCCAGTAAATTGGAGGAAGCTGAACTGATAAATAGCTCCAGTGTTTCTTTCCAAAGTACTGTTAATGCGATTACTGAAGAGATGTATCAGTAAGATCAACACAAACACAGGAAGACCAATCTCTTTGAAATCCAAGCTTTTTACAGATAATCAAGATTTTATTTCTTGGTCCAAAAATCACTGTTATCATTCTTTGCTAATCTCACCAACTGATAAATTACATTCTTCAGCTTCCATTACAGCATTTTTTTCAAACAAAGAATGTAGGGGTTGGCTGATTGTTACAGTTGTTTAGATTCTAGACAATTCTGTCAGAGAAAAGGTGCAAAACGTATCCTAGCAGCACTGGCTGCCTCAAGAAAGATCTTCTTTCTTGAATAAACATAACAGTATTCTTTTTACCCTGTATCTCTACAACGATTCTCCTTCATCCTTGTCACGCCTTCACAGGATTTTTATTCTCCAGAGTGACTGAAGTTTAAAGGTTAATCTGGAAGATGGCTCTGAACTGAATAAGCTTCCATGATTTCTAGATGGGCTTTTAAAATTCAGTTCCATTGAAGAACAGAAATCCTGGGACAACCCTGCATCGTAACAAACCACAACATTTAAAAAGGAACAAACAATCCACTGCCCTGCATGTGGTAAAAAAAAGTAATTCAACTCAAGATTTCAATCAATAGCCTAGTTCATAAAAACAGTAGTTTATGGTTGTGAAATGTTCATGATGAGTACCTTTATTGCAAATGAGCATAACCCTATGCAACCATTCATATCATATTTGATACATGCTTTCTGAAACTGCCTATCTCATTAGCATGACCAAAACCTTCCTTAAAAAAAACATTGTTTTTTATTTGGTCTGTTTTTGCTAACTTTCAAAAATTCATTTGGATACTTGCTGTATTGAAATAATTCTTTATAATATGGTTTGACCATGTAACCCTTGTGCTATCCTAGGCACTTTAACATTGGGAGTTGGGTCATCTAGACCCACTAGACATTGCTCTGAACCTTTTTTCTTCAATGATTTGTGATCTTCACTGGTGTCCATGGATTACATGAAATCTTTCCACCTTTATCCACCTTTGTCATGGTAGAAATAACACGTCAATGTAAGATAGCACAAGGGTTAAAAAGGTATAAATCATGTAGACACTGTACTTTTTTTCTGAACATGTGTGTTGTTTGCATCTCAAACTAACATTTTTTTTAGCAAAAACGTATCAAATCAACATTGTATCATAACTGATACAGTTCACATCTCATTCACAATTATATTAACAAATCTCCTAGAGGCCTGGGAGCTTGAGGGTCCTATGCAGTATCTTAGCTGTTCCTAGCACTGCGCTTTTCTGGACTGAGAGGTCTGAGGTATTTCTGTTGTAGCCACTCCTCCAGCTTGGGGGTTACTGCCCCGAGTGCTCCAATTACCACAGGCACCACTGTCACCTTCACTTTCCTTGCTTTCTCCAGTTCTTCTTTGAGTCCCTTTTATTTCTCCAGTTGCTCATGTTCCTTTTACTTGATGTTGCCATCACTTGGTACTACCACATTTACATGTCAATTCTTTAGCTTTTTTTTTAATTCTTTACTCATGGGACAAGTTTGGCTGACTCGTCCAAAAAGTGAAAATTCCAGTTAACATATGACAGACTGAGAGAAAAAAGATTTAAAAAAAAACAGCACTGGAAACAAACAAATCAACAAGAAAGTAAGACTCCATTGGTGATCAGGGGAAATGCAAGAACAATCAGAAAACAGGTAGATTTCTGTTGATGGAGAAGGTTGAAGACAAGTTATAGGGAAAAGTCAAGGGAGGAGAGCTAACATACTGGATGGAAGACAACTGGTGTCTGTTTGTAGGTGTTGAATGAGCCTGATCCAGCTGAGAGGGAGCAGAACCGCTCTGGAGAATACCAAGCAAAGAAAAGGGGGAGAAAAAAGTCTGTAGGGAAAAAAGGAAAGATCTGATAAATCTTTAAAAATAAAAACAAAAGTGGGAGGGTTGTTTTGGCTTAGCGTAACATAGAATGAAGAACAGCTACTGTAACTATAGCAGCAGACACCCATTTAGCTTCCCTTTGTGCTTGATGTTAAATAATCCAGATGGCTAGAATTATTACAGTTCTGAAAACCCAAGCCAAAACAATTAGAAATAGATGTTTGGTTTTAGGAATAAAAGCTTTCATTAACTGGCCAAATAACTTCTGATTGTGTCTGGAAAGAACTGATAGAACTGATTGCATTGCTCGTCATTTCTTGATTCAAACAATGTTCTGGCTTTGTTAGGAGAACCTGAAATCAGAATATTTGCGGGGCTCCTACCGAGCCCCAGGTGTAAATCAGAACACAGAAACCCCATCAAACATGGCTCAGCTTGACCAATTTCTCATGAGGAAATTCAGGCTTTCAACCCCTCAGAACAGATTTGTCTGAACCACCAAGGAGGTGAAGTCAGAAAAGCTGCAACATTGTTTATTAATTATTAGGGGGCCGATAACTTTGGCCTTGTTTTCTTTTATTATTTCAACTGTTTTTTCTTCTTTTCTTTGACAGAATTAAATATACTTTTAAAATCAAATCCACATAAATCCTGCTCCAGCAGTTGTTCTTTTTGGTTTCTCTCATTCGTGCTGACCTTTTCTCCAAAACATTTTGCTTTTTCTTCTACTTTAAGGGAATTTCTAGCCATCTGAAACCGCTCAAAAATTACACGTTGTGCGTTTGCTCACTCTAGTAAGGAAGGTTTTGGCTGGATAAGATCAGAAAAGCACTTGGTTGCCTTGGTGATGTGTTGCGGCAGGACAGGCCCTAATTGTTCTCTCTGCTTTACCTTTTATACCAGCAAAACTCATGCCTGCAGCTTTAATATTTAGCACATTGGACATATTTTTCTTGACATCTTGTGCTTTTTTATGGAATTCAAGAACAAAATTCTTGAAACTATTTACAAATTTTTTTTTAATGAATGACAAAACTGTCAATAAAAACATCCCCTCCTTTTACCTTGTTTCTTTTTCATCACTCAAACCTTGGACTTGAATGGCTCCCTCGTGTCTACTCCAATTTTCCACTTGAAAATGTAAAAAGATAAAATCATGTTGCAGCTTTGCTTTCTTCTGTTTTTTAAAGAATAGTCTGAATCCTGAGGTTTTTTTTTTGTTTCAAACTTGTTAAAAAATACAAGATGTGATCGCAATCACTGATTGCAACAGCGAGGTCGCACGCGAGCATGTTTTCGTGCCTGTGGAGTAGTGAGATCCACATTAGCAGGACCAGCGGCCGAGCAGATGTTAATTAAAAAAAAGAAGAAGAAAACAAAGAGTTCTAACACAAAAAAATGGGTAACAATTGTGAACAAACAAAAAAATACACCATGTATCTGTGTTAGTTATTCATGCAGCAGCTACATTTTTAATGAAGACGAACAAAAAATAATTGGATACGTATTCAGAAACTCTTAAACCAATAGGTTATTCCTGTAGTTTAGGCTACATTATTTTTTTATTATTATTTTTTTATGCATTTATATTCATGAAGGCTTTTGCGACTACACAAAATGTAGATATACAGTGTTAGTTCATGAACAAAACAAAAAACACTTAGTGCTACTTGCGTGGTCTTTATCAGCATTCCATACAGTAGGTTATGCACAATGTAAAAAAAAAAAGTCCTTTTTAACTAAAGGATTTCCGAAACAGCTATTTGGGTGGTCCAGCAACGGCACTGCTTCTCCTGCAAGAACAGATGGCCTTCAACTGATCTAAAAATTGTATAATGTGCTCATTACTGCAGCCTTATCATTCCCTATAATCTAATCCCGTGGGTTTTCACCTTTTTGTTTTAAGTTGTGAACCGTTAAACCTCCTTACCCTTTTTATGCTTTGCAGGAAATGACATGTCAACTATTAGGGATTTATTTATAAGACAAAAGCCTACAGTCAGAGTTTTTTTTCCATTAAAAAAATAACTATCAACAACAGGACTGTAGAAAGTTTGATAGCACAGACTGAGAGAGAATGTGTCGAACAGAATTGGGGACAAAACGAACAAAGGAGACCCGACACAAGACAATGAAAGAAAGATGGGGAGAGAAAAACATGTTAGTCTGAAAATAAAAGTGGAAATCTTCAAAACTACAGTATGGATACTTACCAAGCACAAATGTTATCCTTAAATAATATACAATTTAAATAATGCATAATGATCTAGTATTAAATGAAATGTATGGCGTGGCTAAATGTAAAAAATACTAAAAATAAAAAACGTATAAACTTGAGAAACACATGAACTTTAAAAGCTCATAAAAGTAAAGTCAGTGCATGAGAAAAAAAAAAATATTTTGCTTTTTTTGGTTTTTTTTTTAAGAGAAGCCATTTTTCAAAGCAAGCTTCTTTTAGAGAGACATGATAAAGTATCACCAAGCTGGAATTTGGCTTTTTAAAAAGAAAATGTGAGCCCAGAAAAATAAACTTGGACTAATAGCTGAGGTATGTGTTTATATACTTACTGCTGAAAATAGCTGACAGAACAAATTTAATATGAGTGGCCAAGTTATTATGATCATTTATTATAATTTTCTAAATTTTTTGGATACAGTACCTTTTAAAATATTAATGTGAAAAAATAAGAAATTACTTTCAAAATTGACATAAAATGAGTAAAATCCTATAAAAAAAAAAAAAAAAAAAAAAAAAAAAAACAAGAGACAGAATGTTGTTTATGTTCAATTACTAACATTTCAGTGAACAGCTTTAACAGGTTGATCAAACTGACTAATGCCCCAGACATCTGTTCATGATGGTCTGTTTTCAACCTTCTGCTCTGGGGGTGAACTTCACTCCTCGTGTGTTTCTTTACACTTTTTCTGTATGACCGGAAGAAAGAAGCTTCCCCTAATGACATCTGAGGAATTTTCCCACAGCTGAAGAAAACATCTGCCAAGAAAAAAATTCTATTTTCATTGTTTGGAATGGAGGAGGCTGAAAGCTGGTCCCAGAGCTCCTACCACCTTTCATTTGCCCTGTTCATTGTGTTTTATTCTTAAAAATCTGCTCAAAAAGCTGCATAGAGGATTGTCATTTACAATGCTTGACCCTTTGTTTTAAACCATACATGCACCTTTGAAAAGAGATGGATTATTTAAATGCTGCATCGAAACCCTTCGTCACTTTTAGGCATGTCAAGGAAAAGATAAAACTAAGGGATTTCAAAAGGAAAAAACTAAAAAAAGAAAACTTTGATAGGCAAGAACCAGGGGGTTCTGGGTAGGCACCCCTGGTGTGCTTCTTACTATATGTCATGACTTGCTATGCAAGACAGCCCCAGACGGTGGAACCCAGAAGGAAACACAGGAGATCGAGATGGTGAGTAATGAGTTTATTTTCCTGGACGGGGATCCAAAGGAAGGTTTGTCGAAGAAGCGCTGACGATATTGGTTTGGTTAGCGGGATCTATGGCTTGAAGGCGTGGCGTTGTTGGAGGTCTTGGCGCGGCTGGGAATCGTGGCTTGGCTGGAGCGTGGATCAGGCTGCTCTTGGGAAACTGAGACTCAGGTGAACACTCGTGGTCAATGGTCTTGTAAGCTAGGCGGAGAAACAAGATTAGTGAGGAGCGAGAGCACAAGACCATAGAACTCACTAGTAGACCAGGCTGAGCAACATAAGGGGCAACGAGCTGGCAATGAATGCTGGAGCTGGATCTCCTTAAGAAGGCTGGAAGTAGATGAGGTGAGTGTCCACAGCTGGTCTCAATCAGAAGGCAGAGGAGAGAGGGGAGGGGGAGGAGAGACTGCCAGAGGCACCTTGACACTATAGTTCTTAGAAAGTAATTTTTTTCTTTTTAAACCTAACTAGTTATATTTTATTTATTATATTTTTGCACAACCATCTATATTTTTGAGCAAAAAAAAAAACCAACCCCACTGATATGAGACTTAACATTAGTTGAAATGTAAAATGGAAGATTTATTTTATTGGTTTAATCAATGCAAAAAAAAGCTAAGCTGTCAATTATTATAAGACAAGCAAGTTTTGGTGTCTAAATAGAGGAAATTGAGAATTTAATGGCTTAGACTTTAGTGTAAAAAAAAGAAAAAAAGCTAAACTTAGTGCTTTGAGTTTTACCTGGAAATCATGCCTGCATATTCAGAAAGGAAAGCAGAAATAAAGGATTTTTTCCTAAAGTGGTCCTGCATGTTTGGAATTGCTCGGCTTTAGACGTGTCTGGCTCTGATTATGCACCGGCACAGACTCTGGAGGAGCAGATGAGCTCTGGAAGGAACAATCAGATTCACCCCTTATGCTTCCAGTGGGAGCAAACAGCTCTTCAGTCACCTAAATGTGCGTGTGTGTGTGTGTTTGTGTGTGCGTGCAGTGTCTGGGTCAAATAAACAGCTCTTAGATCTACCTAAACCTATAAGCATTAACGTGAAGGCTAAAATACTCTGAATATCAGACAAGTAAATTTTTAAATTCCTTCCTCTGAGCAGGGCTTCCTGAGAAAGCATCTTAGCAGCCGCAATGACCTTCTCTGCATTTGATCTTTGTCTGCATATCTTATCAAATATGTACTTAAACTAAATAAAATGCCAGGAAAATATTTTTTTTCTTTGCAAAAACCTTTTACTTAAATAGAGGTAATGTGCTTCAACTAATGCTCGATTTTGTAAGGTATTGTTTTGGCTCTAAATGAAAATATGAATCTAATATGCTGAAAGTTTGTGCTGAACCCTGATAGCAATCATAGACCCCATTTCCAGACTGTTTATGTCTGCAGAATGCAATATTAAAAAAAAGTATGAAATCAAAACCCAGAAGCTCTGGAATCAAAAGGGAAAGAGTCAAACATTTTCAGCAATGACCACCTTCTAGTTTGATTATTTCATGTACAAAGAGTGATGAGTCTGTTAGTCATTGCTATGCAGAAGAGCACTTGACCGCACAGGCTTCTCACAGCACACATTCATTCTGCGTTAGAGTCTATTTGACCATGCGCTACGGTTAATTTGGTTGCCATGATCACCTCTGTTCTGGTCTGTTCTCTGGAACAAAACACTTGACTACCTTTTAGAGGTTTTAGACCACAAAACGCAATAGTGTGTAACAATGTCACTTGTCCAACAAAGCATTTCTACCAATTACCCAAAACATGCCAGACCTAGATGATGGCAAAACAGGCCATGCAACAAAAATGTATACACATTAGGATAAGGGGGTCTATCTGGACTGGAGCAGAAGTTGAGAATTTGTTGAACATGAAAACCTGAAAGCAGGCACAAAATGTTACATGCTGGTGATGTGAGCTGTGTAGAAAAGTTATCCATAGAAAATCTTCTGGGCCATAAATGGTATAGGAGTATTTTGAGTTCAGCTCAGGACACCAAGCAAAATAACCCTCTGTCATTTTTTCTGTCATTATTTTTGGCATGAGTATTTTGGTGTTTATGCTCCCCACATGGTTATCCTAGACCTTATTGACCAGATGTGATAGATGTCGCCTGCAACACCGAAGTAATGCACGCTACCGGAACTTTTTCTGATACAGAAAAAAGTGGCATTTTTATATAGGCTCTGCACTGATGTGCAATACATGATTTACCTGAAAAGTCATAGAACGGTGCAAAGCTGCTTGTCTCTGCAACAGCATCAGCCAGAAATAAATACTTTTTTTTACCGGTACTCAATTATTACTCATGTCTAGGCCACAGTTTGACACCATTATGAAGGATCTGGAAAGGAAATTATTTACCTGTTGCTGTTTTTAACTTTTTAATGTTTTTAAATCCATCTAAGGTGTGTGTAACTTTTTGCCTCTTGGCCAGGACTCCCTTGAAAAAGAGATCAATGGATCTTAATGAGACCCCAAGGTTAAATAAAACTAAATAAATAAACTGCGTAAATGGTTGAAGAGTTACAGTAGACAAAAGAATGTCAACCCTGTTGCTAAAGCTCTGGTGTTAAAGGGTTACCTCATTTCCCAAATTCAAATAGGAGAGCAAAGAAATGTAAACTTGTTTTGAGCAAACTAGTAGACAAGTGCTGAAAAGCATATTTGGGGTTCTGGTGGAATGACAACAAATAAAAACTTCCAAAAAAGCCAGAAGGTAGCTCAATGGAAACACAGCAATATCAAAAATCAGATTAACAGACTCCGTCTATGCAGAATGTTGTCTTGTCTGTGAAGGTACTATCTATCAGATTCCACAGTTGGATCAATTAAAAAGTCTGAAGCAAGGATTCAAAAAGGGTGGATTTTTATGTGCTTTTTTTTAACCACCACAGAACATTGCATGAACCATCTTCCTTTGGATCATGTGTCTAAACCAATCTCATATTTATTTGAAATGGTGTGAGTCTTTCAAATGAGCGATACTCTCAGCTTAGGAGCAGGAAGAAAAAGTTTTGAAAAATGGAGATGGAAGGGCAGAAGGAACAGAAGTTTTGCAGTGTTTCTCAGTTTTCAGTATGATTGATGTGAGGCTAAAGTCGTCTTTGCTCCTACACCAGAGAAGTTTTCAGAATTTTAATCAATTCCTTCACATAATTTATTTAAACTTCACCTGGAGCAGCAGGAAAATTTCAGGAGCAATATCTGCTGAATGACTTGACTCTATTGTGGTGTCTCACAAGTTATTGTGATCTCAAAAACTAAACATCAATCTTCACACATTTAAAGTAACTTAAAAAAAAAAAAAACATTTTTAAAAGGTCATTCTCATAGACACAGCTCAAAGCCCAAGAAGAAGCAAGAGAACCACTGAAGAACTTTGTATGTTTTATTACATTTCATGTGCTCCTTCAACTCCTCTATTGCGGCTCTTTGATTAAAATTTATAAAAAGGTTTTCATTTTGAAAAGCTTTTTTTATTATTACTGGTGAAATCACACTCCATCTGTTACATTGAGACGATTTTATGTGGCACTATGCATCTTTTATTTTGAAAGGCAGTCATGTAAACCTTTGTAAACAGCATTTTTTTCAAAATATGAAATACTTTACATACATGTATTTCATATTTTGAGAAAATTGCTGTTTTTTCTTTATGCCCCCCCCCCAAAAAAAACCCATTTAATTTAAATTTATTATAATACTAATAACAGCATAAATACAAACCAGTGTCTTCTTTTTTTAAAGGTGAAAGTCAGATTTTGTGGCTCCTATTGCATTGTGGTCAGGGAGAAATCAACCCAACATTTAACCATTTGGTTAAATGTTGGAGGTGGCAGACCCTCATAGTGTCTAGGATTACACAGAAAAAGTGTCATTGTGTTGTCTGTTTATTTATTCAAACATGTAAACACATTTCCTATTTTCATTCATGTAACGTCAAAAGTTGCCTAAGGCTCTTCAAGGGAGCTCTCCTCGCTGTTTGACAGATCGCTGTCTCCTCACCTTCTCAGAACTGTTTGTGCCTGCATTTCATTTTATCAGGCAGCCTGGTACTTCTAAATGATAATAATTAGCATTTTCTTGATAAATTGCTTTGTCAAAAATGTAGTTCTGCTCTTAAAATGGGGTTAAGATTCAAAGATGTTCTAGCTGATAAATCATTTATTTATTTTCTGTAATCACTAACCTCAGGAAGCAAACCTTGATTGTGAAAGTCACATCCTTTGCTCCCTGAACTATTTTTGGCTTCAGCAAAACTTCAGTAAATCCTCATGTCTTGATGACTCTTTTGGCTTGTCAACCAAGCACAGCGAGATAAAGATGGCATGATTAGCTTCCAGTTATATCTGCCTCCCCAGATATCTCTTGCTTCTTGCCAGGATGTTTTCTTGCTAACCGTATTTGTGTCAACGTCTGAGCCAAAATTCAACCTGGGATGCTTAGGTTTTGTCTGAAAGCATAAACGCAGATAAGATTTAAACGATTTTCTTTTTTTTTTTTGGCTTCTACTTTGTTAGAAATGTTGGTTTCATTCATTCTTCGTGTGACAGAAATGAAGCATTTATTTAAAAATTAATCTCAACATGTTGGAAATCTGTGCAATTTCTCACATATATCAAAAATCCCATAGAGGATGTTGAACAAAATTCTACCTAAGTGACCTGTTTTGATCACAAACCCATCACGGACGTGCCACATGACAGCTCAAATGATAGTTCACTGCTGAAAATCAATGACGATTTATGATTCAAAAGATATGAAATCATTATGAAAAGAAAAGCAGCTGGAGATCTGCAATAACAACAACTTAAAGAGTCAAATGGTTGTCAACAAACCAGCAATCACTAGGAAATAAGATAAACGTCTCTAAAAAAGAAAATTGACTGAGATGTCTAAGATAAATATTTAGTTTTTGGAGGTCAATCAAAATCTACTGAAACGGTCTCCTCTGTCAAACAAATTTTTCTTCAACAGTCTACTGTCAAGATGTAGAATGTGGAACGATTCTGAGTAAAGCTTTCAAATAATTCTTATAGGATTTTGTACATAACTGTCTTTTTTCCCCCATGAGAAAAACCCTCCACCGTCAACGACTGGAAGAGCATTTTTTGAGAAGAACTGTGCACAGAGTTGTCTCCATCCTTCACTGGTGAGATTGATGTTCTTCCTTAGACAGGTTTTGTGAGAAAAATTCAGGGTGTGACCTATTTACCAAAAATGTAAACTTTCCAAAAAAAAAAAAAAAAGTGTTGTGCTAATGGATAGAAAAAAACAAGCATGTAAACTAATGTCAACCATAAAAACACCTAGAAATAAATTCAATACTTTAAAGCTACTTATCCACAAACAACATGATCTCTAAATTTGAAATAAAATGGAAACATAGGCTTATGAATCATAGACTAAGTGTAATTCACTGATTGAATATAAAAATATAAAAAAAGAAAATGTTACCCGTTGACCTCCATGCACTACTGTGAAGTTTCTGCAAAACAAACCTGGAAATGTTCATTTCATAGGGTTGTTGACCTTTCAGCTTGTGAAATTTAAAATGGAAGGTTGAACACAGCAAAATAAAATATGTGTATAACACATGCTGGTAAAATAGGATTGAAATAAAAATGTGTGCAAAAAGTGTGCAAAATACTTAAACTATGTTTAAAAAAATCCTTGATCTGACAAGGACTGGAAAGGACAAGAAAAATAACATTTTTTTTAAAAATCCTTGAACTGTGAATCAAAGGAATGGCAAACAAAATCTCTGACCTCCTCAATAGCTTTGATTACAGGTGAGAAGGAAATGCAATGGTTCAAAATATTGCAAGAGTGGTTCATTAAGTTTAAACAAAATAAGAATCCAAACATTTTGAAAAAACATGTTTTGCATCACTCATGCCCAACATAAGCGGGTCAAGCGAGACTGAAGGTGAAGCCTGCTTCGCGATGCAGTCAACATGTCCTCGCAGTGCTAAGGTCCTGAACACTGGCTCATTCAATTACAGCTGAAATGGGCTCTTTGTGACCCCCATCTGGGTGAAGTGGCTTCAGACTCTCAGTGTTCATGCAAAATCTCAATTTCTAACATCTCTCTTTATTTAACATCTTAAAAATCCAAAGTAAAGCAATGTCACGAGAAGAAAGCTGTCCCCCGTTTTCTCTTCTCATTGCCATATTATAAAATTGCATTTCTCTGTATTTCTTTATTCAAATTGCTGTGAACCAGAAGAAGACAAAAAATTGAATATCCAACAATAGAAGAACTGATCACTAAATTATGTGTAATGTTTTAGTTTAGTATTAAAACTTCAAGACTTCACGTCAACTCAACACAAAATAATATTCATTCACCATGCATGCAAACCATAAAATCAATTAACTTTTGCAGATTAAATCTTTCACGTACATTTTGTATCAACCCATTTTTTTTTTAAATAAATGTTTCATTCTGTTTCATTCCAAAAGTCCAATACCATGTTTTTTAATGCTTTCATTTCATTCTGTTGTTTTTGAGCATCAAACACAGGCCTGCTGAGTGTTTTCAATTGCATACATTAATATAAAAAACTGTCTCTTTTCTCAGTTTTTGGAAGCCACCTGATTATACTAAGTGCTGTTTCATTTTTTATTTTTGCGGCAAAAATGAAAAACAGTCTCAGGGGGAAATATTTTCCTCTTGGTTGTCTATTAAATTAGGGGCTTTGCCACATGGAATGTCAATGAACATCCTGTACTATATTTAGCTACACTTTGTCCAAGTCGACTTTACCGCTTAAATAAAACACTGATGAATCCTAAAAGCATGCTCTTATCCTCAGGCACACGTACGCAGAGCAGTCTGAAGATGCGGGGCATGATAGTGCACTGTCATTTACCTGTCAGGACTAATGAAGCAGATGCAGTCAGTCTGTCACACAGCATATAAAAAGTATCCAGTAAGGAATTCCTGCTTTCTCCTGTCCTGGAGGTCTTAGTTCATTATGTCTTAAATCTTATTTTACAGAGGCCAGCTGACTGATTTCAACTGAGGCTAAAAGAGACGGCCATCTTAAGGAATTTCGGATGAATGATCCTTTCATCTTCTTACTGCCCTCTGTAAGGGCATGCATTATTAACTTTAAGTGTCATTGAAATTTCCACCAGGCAGAGTAAAAAACCTGTTATCTGCCGACCTTTAACAAACCCCTTCCTTTTGTTCTTTTTGAAACAAACTACGGTAGCAATTTGTCCCAAATGACTGCATAATAGTTGACCACTCTATCTGCACGAGTGCATGAAGGAAACACAAAAAAGCATGTCAAGTCCCCAAACCGAGGTTATGTGAACCGACCTGTGAGAACATAACCCAGCAACCACAGAGACCTTCCTTTCTTCCTCTGCCGGCTCAGCTCAGGGTGGCTAATTACTGTGTTTGTTATTTTAAATAGAGATAAAAGCAAAATGCTGGAAGAAATTAATGGCATAGAGGGCTGATTTCCCATAAGTCTTTTCTGCTCAAGTTTCATCTTGAAGCTGACCTGGAAGAAAAAAAAAATCGGAGTTTAGGAGTGAGGATACACTGAAGAGCAATGCACCAAAACAATGGTCAATGTTTATGGTCATGATCAAAAACCTCTTATTCAGAATTACATCACATAATCCAATTTGTCTTTCCACCGTTTGTGTGCCTCATCCATTGACTATATATGAAAACTGGACCCAGTGAGTGTGATATCACAGACAGAAAATTAATAACTTCCTTTTCCAACAAAATTAAATAAATTCAGTCACAATTTGTTGTGATTTTTCACAATGTTGCTATGCTGGAACCAGGAATTGTCAGTAAACAGTGATTGATTCAAACATACCGTTATTGACGCATTTGATTGGCCAGATCATAACTTGAATAAATCCACTACAGAAAAAATATAAAAATAAATAGGATTATTATTAGTTATTTTTTTTCTCAATAGAACTCTATTGGATTTTGTCTTTTTGGAACCAGCAGGTACTTCCTATTTGAAATGTGTGTGGTGAGGGGTCACTCGATCCAGTTCCCCATATACTCAGTAGCCTCATCTTGAAATTTTAATTACTATTTTAATTTTCAAAGATTTTTATTCCAAAGAAAGGAGAACTTTAAAAAGTTTGTAATTGCAATGTAAGATGCAAATTTAGGGTTATTTGGCTTTAAAAGTAGGTGAAGCAGCACTGAATACTGCTCTGCTAACAGACACTTTGACTGGCACTGAAGATACCACAATAAAAGCGTTAAGGCCCGTTCACACCGGGACGAATTTCGCAGACGATTTTCGCCGACGTTTAACGCCTCGTGACTAAACAAAGGGCCCCAATGAGAGTGTGCACACCGACGCGAAAAAATGCCACGCGTCAAAGCGTCAAAAAAAAACAAAAACGCCTCGGGTTCGTTTTTTTTTTGACGCGTTGCGTCGAAATCTATTCGACCAATGAGAATGGCGCTATTGCACACGTGTCTGGAGCTTCTGAAGTTACAGTAAAACACAACTTGGGGGCGCTCAAACACAAAACTGCCTTGCTGAGCACACATACCAGCGAAAAAGATAAACGTCAAGTAGAGTCTACACTGCCGCAAAGAAATAATGACGGACATTCTAAAATATCCCCGAACCAAGCACCAGTTGGAGCTACTGGTGCTTGAAATATTCATGTTTTCTTTGTATTATTCTGACAAGCGCGTAAATTCTTGCTCTCTTCTTCTGAGTGAAAAGCGACTTTAAGAAGCGTAAAGTTGCGCAGCGCCACCTTGTGTACAGGAGTATTTCTGTTTACATTAAGCGCCATCTAATGTCAGGGAATGAAATTGCATGTTCGCTCGGCTCATCGTCAGCGAAAATCGCCTGGGTGTGAACACAAAAAACGTGGCGAAAAACGCTGGCGAATAACGCCTGGCGAATATTCGTCCCGGTGTGTACGGGCCTTTAGGCTGTTGTAAAGCTAAGTCATTTTGCATTGGAGAGAATAAAACCCGATTTGCTTTTGTAACCAGCTACCCATTAGTGATCTGGTTGACTGACCTAGTTCCAGTTGTTTTCCAACCTGCCTTAAACAAGCCCAACCCTAATTTTTATCTCTTATTTCTCTCATTTATGAAATGAAGGACTTGTGATACAGGGAAAAGATGGTATTGCCTGTTTTTCCCCCGAGAGATTATTTATTGTATGAAAAATACTGAATCCAGTCTTGTAAGCTCCGGCAAGATAGCAAATACCTGGATTTAATAGTTTTTTTGGCTCCACTCTAAAGCATATAACTGCTCTAGCATCTCACACCTGTCACTCTCCCCATGGAGCTGTAGAAGCAGGAGAGTGGAAATAATTTTGAGTTATTCTCAAAAGTCAATGGAGTGGAAATAATTGTGGGGTATTATTAGAAATCAAGAGTGGAAATAATTATGGGATATTATTAGAATCCCCCAGAACCAAACAGGCAATTAACAAGCACGGAACAGTGATGGAAACAGGTAGATGAATTAAACGGGATGAGAAAAAAACGACTGCTAAGTACTACTATAAAAAGCTGCATTAGTGATCAATACTTCATGATTTATCCACACTTATCCAACCCCCTTGAGCACCTGGAGTCTCAGCTGAAGCCAACAGAGACTTTTTGGGATAAATGATAAATGGAGGAATTATGATTAAAAACCATGAGAGTCTTTTAAAATCAAGACACACACACAAATAACTATTTTGCCACCTAAATCTAATCAATGTTCATTGAAAAAATACAATTTTGGATTTTAATTTGCAAACCTGTAACTTTTTATTTTTTTATGTCTCTCCAACCACATTAATAAACATGTCAACTATCTAATTTGAAATATGAATAACATCACATAATCTGCTGAAAACCCAGGTAAAACTTTTAAATTAAGGATTTAATTGAACCTTTGTGTATTGTGAGAAACATCAAAATTCTGTGGGTGACTGTTTTTATGGACACCGTTTGTTTGAGACAATTGGTCACCAAGCAGACCGTTAACACTGTGCCTGGGGCCACACATCTGTGTAGGAAAACTTTAAAACATGTCAAGGCAAATGACACATTTTAAAACAAAAAGCACAGCAACTTTATTTTTATGAAATCACACAGAGATAGTTTAAAGTACAACCTGTAATGTGAAAACTATTTGGACTGTTGTACTGCCATAAACCTCCATAAGAGAGAAAAAGGGACAAAAATAAAACAATAGAATGTCATCCTTGTCACATTTATTTGGATGAATAAGCCACAGGCAGCACTTTTCAGATCCTGCCCTCAGATAGGAGACTATCACTGTGCGAGTTGGGAGGGCAAATGATGTAATCATGCTAGATAGGCCTGAAGCATTCCTTTAAACAGTCCTAAACACAAACACACTCTCCATTTCTACAAGTTTCCACTGGAATAAATATTTTTCTATCGGGGATTTTTGAAATGATAAAAGAAGCCTGTCTGGTTAGTTAAGTTTAGAATTTTCCTATTGAATTCTATGTATTCGTGATCCTTATGATTTTATATTTACTTTTCAATTACTAGTATGAAGCCCATTAAGAAGACAGTTGTTGGGATTTTGGGCTATATATATATATATATATATATATATATATATATATATATATATATATATATATATATATATATATATATATATATATATATATATATATATATATTAAAAAATTGAGTTGAAATTGAAAAGAAGCCAGTCTAATGGGCTGGAAAGAGTGGACTGGGTGCGGATTTAAAGTAATTAAAAAAAGGAATCCTGTTTTGACTTAGAAGACTAAAACTCTCCCAAAATATATTGATAAGTTTTAAAGTCACTACCAATTTCACAATAGGCTCCCATTCCCCATACCAAAAGAAAACTAGTGAGAAAACACATCTGAACTTACAATTCCTTCGGTTGCCATCCAGAAAACCAAAGTCAAATCTTGGAAAGAATTTCTGCCTAAAGGCCTAGGAAATGGAAAACTGCATCCTTTGGCCTGACCATCTGGCCACTCAAAACATTTTTGCAGCACATCAAATCTCGTAACACCTGAATTAGACATGCACACGCCACGGACCACACTGTGCAAGAGATACATCCAAGTGATGTCTTTTCACAACATCCATGTCAGTCCCCACCGAGTCACTCCAGATTATTTATTTTTCTCAATACCTACTAGTATTAATATTCAGAGTGTAACTGTCAGGCAAGTAGGTTAGAAACCACATGCAGGAAGTATCACAAGCAAGGCCACAGTAAAGTCCCAAGAATTTGTTCACAAGATACATGACTTGAGGAGCAGCGACACAGAAGACTTGCTTTACACAAGACAAGCCAACACTGAAGTCAAAGGGAGAGGTCCTTACAGACTGTGTGCTAATCATTAAAGTGCAGGCAGCTGTGACTGATCAACAGGATCCACAGGTGAATGGGTGGAACACGACCAGCCTGCAAATCAACACAAGACAAAATGAAAACAAAATCATATTCAAGCACACAAATCATGACACAGAGCAAAACCACAGCTTATAGAATTTCAGTTACGGTCATTGTGGAGATCTTTTTTACATATAAAAACAAGATGAATGGAAAGAGAAAAATCGCAGAGGGCAATGATCTAATGATCTAAAGCCATGACACTGGATTAGGCCTGTAGGATTGAGGGTGCTGACAGCTTGGTAGCTCATTGGAATACTGCTCATTAAAGACCCACTCCATTTTAAATAGTGTTTTTAACATGTTTTTGTAGCATTTTTCTGATAACAAAAGAAAAGAAAATAGAGCTCAAACTTGCATTTCTGAGTAGTTCTTTATTCAAAACAATGTAAGCAAACAAAAATGCCATTTGAAAATGAGTACATTAGTGGAGTAGATAATTCATTAAGTGGGCCATTATCTCCCTGTTTCGCTCCATTCTGATGCATCCACTTGCAGAAAAATAGATCCGTGCACGTCTTTGTTTTCCTTGTCCGAGCAGGAATCTGACTCAAAACTGTACAGCTGGACTGCTTCAATAATTGCTCTCCAGTATTTGTTGCACTGGTAGTACTATCTTAGACGTGTGAGGGGCCGTAAGCTAGCAGAAGAAAATGTAAACAGAATGCTCAGTTGTTGTTGTTTGGAGGGAAAGGGATTGCTTTGTGCCTTCAGCCCCACACACAATTCAGCAGCGACTTTCCAATGACCTAATAATGTTCTGCAGAATCCATGTCCTAGAAAACAGCAGTTTTTTATGAGATGGCATAATCGTATCTAAAAGACGACTTGAAACGCTTTTACAGTAGATCAAAGATGATCAGAGTGGGAATTTAAGGAGAAAGGCTTGGGGGTTTACAGTGGACTTTCTTGATGTGTAATTTGATGGATGCAAATGTGTGCAGCTATTCACTGATTTATTTTCTGAAAATGAGAAGTGATGCACTGCAGGGAACCGAGAAATTTCCTGCAGATGTTGACCCTTTTGGAAACCTGAACTGTATCAGATCTGACAATGGCTCAGGGTTCATATGCAGAGATTTTCAAAGCTTTTTATGAAGAATTGCATAGTTATGAGACACCAGGCCCATGTTCTCTTCACTAATAGGTGATGCCACTGAAGTTCCAGTTGCAAAATACTCCTTAAAATTAATCTAAGCCTACTGTTTACTGTGTAGACCCAGTCCTTACTCAAATAGGACTTTATTTAATTTAAAAGCTGAGCTTTTAACAATCTGTAGCAACCTAACTTCTCCCACATTAAGAGAGGACTGTTATTCAGGTTGTACCAAGCTGTTCACTCTGAACAGCTTGCTTACGTGCTACAGTGCCTGTTACTGTAGCATGTAACAGGCAGCTTATGGCAGCTGGTGCAGGTAATACTGTGACTTCTGCTTTGTTGGAGGAGACCACCAGTTTGATCATGCGTGCTGGTAAGAAGGATAATGCAGAAGAGCTAATCAGAGAAAGTCCTGAATGAGGACCTGGTCTGTACTTAAAAAAAACAATCATGGATAAAGAACGGTGGGATGAATTCAGCAAAATATGTTTGGACGAATTAAGACGTAATTGCATTCTGTTATTTTACTTTGGAGAGGTAAAAAATTCAGATCTTCTTTAAAAAGCTTAAGGACATCACAGGAAAGACTACTTTCTGTAATTAAAAGCAGAATGGACATGTCAGAGATGATAGCCTCATGTTCACTTGACACAAATAACATTTTTTTGTTAACAGACTGACAATGACCCCTTTTGTAGTCTAAAAAGAGCTTTATTTCAGTTGCCAGCCTTACTTTGCATACATCAACATAGCTGAATTAAACATCATTAATCATTAAGATCTTAAATGCAAAGTTTTATCCAAACAATTCCAGTTTGTTGTAAAGCATATTTCTATTTTTGACCTTTTACAGCTTTGATCTTAAAGAGATGAAGAACCAGCAATGGGGAAAGATCTATAAATAGGAAAACAGTGGACAAGTCGAATTCCAAAATCATAAAACCGCGTCCATAAGCAGACTTGGTACCTCCCACTCATCCAACATTTTAAACTTGCAAAATTAAATCTAATAATAACAATAAATAACTCTGCAGGGTTATAAAGCCATAAAAATGGCTGCACATTTATAGTTAGTCATTTATTGTTGAGAGGAAGCAGGAAACACAAACAGCTCAGAGTTTCATTAAAGTTTTAGCCATACCATAATAAACACAGGGACCCACACAATGAGTCCCCCAGTCAGAACTTCACAGAATTTCTGCTTTAAAGTTAAATCCTAACATGATCTGTTGGTTTTTCATGTTTCTTTGATCATTTGTGTGCCCTCTGACCTCTGTCATAATATGTAATTTAATGTCCCGCAGCAGGCCTGGGGCCTGTTTCAGAAAGGAGGTTAAGTGTAAACTCTGAGTGCGTTAACCCTGAAATCAGGGAAACCCTGGGTTTTCCGTTTTAGAATGGGAGGTTTGTTAAACCAGAGAAAGCAGAGTAAGTCAAACCCGTTTCTGAAAGAGAGGTAACTTATACTCAGAGTCAGTGTCCATGGTTACTTATGCTGTGAACCTAACCTGGTCGGGAGCAGGTTTTATTCTCTAAACTCAAGGTTTCTGCCGGTCCCCTCCCCTTTTTAAAGACGAAGCGGTATTTTTTGCTTTAACCTTCATTGCCCACATTTCCGTCACACAGAGACAAGTGACAAGAATGACTTGTCCTTTTTTGGAGGACCCAATAGACGAGGAGGCTGCATTAATTCGTAGAGAATTACATTTACGTCGTGCGAGGATTTTGAGACCTAGACTCGATTTTTTGTCATTTCCCCACACGTTTTTGTTTGAGCGTTACCGTCTTTCATTGCAATCAATTACATATTTACAATGAAAACAACATTAGATATGTATTGCTATGTAGATGTTTCATATGTCAAATATTGTCAACAAAGCCTACATCCATGACATGCTCAAATTTTACCTGATTGAGTTATGTTTTTATACTTCATTTTAGCTGCTGCCATGTTCTTTTAATTCCTGCAGGGTTGCATCTACATGAAAATTAAATCAGGGACATTGAATTAGATTAATGTAACAATTTAGGAAACACAATTTGCTAGTACTGCTTACTTTCTTAATCCCATATAAACCTATACAACTTGATCAATACAAAGGTAGACATAAGTTCACTTTTAAAAACACAATTGCATGTATTAATATTAAACTGACCAACGTTTGCAAGAGGGGAAGGTTAATAAAAAAAGTCCTCTAAACATTACCGACGTTAAATGCATCCCCCCCCCCCGATTGGTTCTGTACACTATGCAGCATTTCATGCAATTACACCAGGAATAACACTTCAAAAGTACACCTAAATATCGCCATTTTTATTTCACACCTTACGCTATTTAAAAAGTTATTACAGCCAATATTTTATAACAATGATTTAAATGCAAACTTGCGCATTAACTTGAGCAGCTATGTTTTCCACGCTAACTGTCTCTGTTTTGCAGATGCAGCGGTGTTGCTTGTCTTCCGGAATATGTGTTCATATTCACTGTAACTCTGCAGCAGCACGTCAAGTTCAGCTGGCGAAAAATACGCAGACCTCTTTTTTTCCACGGTTGCCATGGTGACTCGTAATATCTGCGCTCCATTGATAATGGCTTCTTATAGTCGCGGTGCGGACGCTTACCTCCGAATCAGTCCACTCAGAATTGATTGACCTAACTCCGATCAGCTTCTCTGAAACAGAAAACTCAGAGTTGTTAATCTCTCGATTGACCAACTCAGAGTTCAAGTTTAACCTCAGAGTTGGTTGAACCTCCTTTCTGAAACAGGCCCCCGGACTGCAACAACCATATAGTTTTCGCAGTTCTTTTTTTTTTAATGTGATTTTGAGCAAAAAAACACAGCACCCCCTCCACATACCCAAAAACTCACCAGAATTTGTACCAATGTACCCAACACCTCTTATGGTGTCAAAAAAAAATATTTAAAAACTCCACTAACAAAGCCAAAACATGTGCCGGGGATATCCAAAAATTTGTAAAATTGTTATGGGATGGCCACAGGATCTAGTACTTGATGACCATATCGTGCATAGTGTGATATTCTGCAATTTTCACATCTTGGCACAATTTAATAGCAACTGTGAACCCTACTACGCCACTCAAGGCTTTAATTTTGTCTGCATTGTGGCTGCAGCTGAACTTTACATGTTGAACTTTACATATAATGTTCATTTTTCAGTCAAAACTCTTGTAAGCTCAAAAACTCAGTCTACCCTTTTAAGTTTTCTTCAGACTCTGGGTTTGCAGTTTTTTTTGTTGGATGTCACAAACAAGTTTTAAACTCAAACAGCATTGAGGCGTGTTGTTTCCACCAGGATAGGCTTCAGCAGCCTTCCTCCTTTTAGAATCACTGATAATGACTGAAATAAAAAAAAAATAAAAATAAAAAAAATCCCGGAAATACACAAACCTGTTATTTATGTGTGTTAAAACAGCAAAAACAAAAATTTGCCTAAATTAATGACTACAATCATAGGTCAAAGTATAATGATGCTCAACTCATTATCCATAGCCACAATGCATCATGACGTTTGAGAAACAGTAATGATGCTGCATGACGCTCATCCTTGGATCTCTACTGAAAGTGACTTAAACCAGGTTTTGGAAACCTTTAAGCAACAAACAAACTCAAAAGTCAGAAGACAGCAACAACAGCAGCTGCCAAAAATAAATAAAGAACATAAATCCCAGCCTGTGACACAGCAACTCACAGAGCAGAGAGAGCAACACAAGGGTCTGATGTAGCAAGTGAAACCAGCGAGCTAAATATATGGAGGGTATAATTATCGAACAGGAAGCAGCTGTGCTGATTGCTAATCAATCTAGGTGTGAACAATTACCACCAAACAGGTCTGTGCACAACAAAACAATCAAATAGCCAAACAGGATAACCTGGAAATAGAACATTACGCACTTTAATCGAAAAAACAAGTGTGACACCTAAAGGAACCAAAAGCATCTTACAGAATTGTTTATTTTCACACACAAAACAATATTTTCAATGTTTAATGTTTCATGTTTAAATATGTTTGTTTTGGCCAAACTCAACCAACAAGACAGGATTTAACAAGTTTAACAAACCACAAGTTTTGAAATTGAAATACTTTTACAAACTTGTGACATACAGAATTTTGATCTATATCATTCATTCATGTTTGTTTTGATTTTGCTTCTTTGTATTTGGTAGTATTAAATTAAACCTATAAATATTCTATTTTCCATCTCTCCAGAAGCTGTTGGTATTTTAGCACTGAGCCTTGCCTCCATTCTGTGCATCAACACCATCCACTCACCATCATTGGCGATTTCTCATTAAATCAACATCACTAGAGCAGGACATGTAGATGGATTCTTTAGATTTCACAAAGTTGTTTTACATTCGGATGTGTGACATGACACCATGTAAAAATGTCATCTAAATGTAAAGCAAACCCCCCAAAAAAAGAAAAAGTGGATCAATGCAGCTCTTTCATGTCCCGCAATGAGACTGGAATATCTCAGATCTAAGAGAAGATTTCAGAGTTTGTTTATTTATTTACCTGGGCAGCATTCCCATATGTATTTGGGGGTAAATTATTGATTGAATCAAAAATCTTCACCATCTCATCTATTCTGAGCTTGAAGACTTTAACTGACAGCTGCAGCTGCAATGCAGTGTAAGAAACAAAAGAAAACAAACAGAAAATTATTCATACATCATAATTGACAATACATGGGCTCTGAGAGATATGTTCGGAAACATCATAAGCTTTTTGTTTCCAAAAGACATCCTTTATCAGACACAAAATGTTATTACTTATGTTATTCCCCTGAGGTTCTTCTCCAATCATCTTTTAATCTATTGTTAAAGTTTTCCCAGTGGTCTTTTATGGATGATTATGCCATTTTTAGCCAAAATCAAGAAACCTGTGTCATTTTCTAGGACATAGTTTCTGAAGAGCAGCAGCCATTCATTAGAAATTCACCGCTGATTTGTAGGCGGGATTGTTGGTGTGTAGCAAACCCGCATCCTGTCATCCATCTGTTTACATTTTCTCTAGCTTTCAGCCACTAACACCAACAACCTGACATTAGCGTTGCACAAAAATGGTGAGCAATATCAGAGCTATCCAGCCGTACAGTTTTGAGCTGGAGCTTAGATGAGGAAAACAAAGACGAACGTTGATCCATTTGTCTGCAAGTGTTTGCATCCGAATGGAGCGGAGCAGGGAGCTTGTGGCCTGCTGATTGTAGCTTCTATGTCACAGCTACAAACTTTTTCAAACTCCTGATTCAAACTCCTACTCCTGATTCATAAGCATTTAAACTCAGAAATGCAATTTTAAGCATACATTTCCTCCATCATCACAAAAACTGCACAAAACATATTGAAAACACAAAAATTAAGGTTTACAGCAGAAATGCAAAGACAACACATAGAAACAGGAGCATTCAAACAGCTGGGGTACAAGAATTCTAGTCTAATAAATTTGGTCAGGTTAAAGCTTCTCCATTTCCACTCCTGGAACAGAACCAGGACAAGATGCTTCTTTTCCAATTGCACAGGTGGTAGAAATAATAATTAAGGTGTGGAGTGTTAATATGATGCAGCAGAGTGTTGGATACAAATAAGAGGGCTTCCATCTGTTTGAAACTCAACAAATCCAAAGTTAATTAAATTACAATTATCAAAAAATTAGTTTATGGAGGCTTTATGAGACGGCTCCACCATTCTGTTCCAACACCTTAAAGCTGGAACTCAAAGGTGAAAGAAAAAGTACATTTTCTTCCCTCCTGGCTCAGGGACAGCTCCTTCTCACTCATGATGGATTTTTCTGACCTTTCATGTAACAAGGCTTAAGTATAGATACTTTCCATAAGGTTGTCACACAATGTCATAACAAGTCCACCTTGTCAGCTTCAAACGCAGTGCAATCACCTTTGCTCTGCAGTCTATTTTGACCAGTTACATTAAAATAAGCCGTTAAACCATTCTGAGTCCAACCACTGTGGCTTAAAGTGGCTCAGAGACCAAAGCTGATTGTGCCTTACATGTTTTGAGAGAGTCTGAGCTGCCAGCTTTCACTTCTGAAATGTTCTTTACAATGAGAAAGCATAATCAAAGCTTTTATGTGGGCTTTATTAGTTAATGCAAACCTGAATTTTGACAGTTCACTCATTTATTTTATTTTGCTCAAATAAAACATTTTTAAGGTCACTTGTTTTTGAGCCTTAGATTTATAAACAGTGTCATTATATTATTTTCCTTTTTTTTTTGTTTTGATGCTAAAACTATATTTAAGAAAATCTCAGATAAAAGTCAGTAAATATTTGAGTCTATCCATATTTCTTCATTTTTTGCTTATGTTGGGACACAGTGGATGCTGTAAATGCAAATTAAGCACAAATGTTTGAATTAAAAGTTAATCTAGTGTTTTGTCCAGCTTTAGACATGGTTATCACACAATGGTCTGTGTTTTGACTTCTTGGCTATTTCGTATTGTTTGGAGATCAAAACAGTAGACATAAATCCCATGCTAATTATGCATTAACCGCATTGGTCGATGCCTATCATGACTGTACCGAGGTTTGAATCTGTGAACTTAACTGCTTCTCTCATTGTACCATCACAGTCTTCAGCGGTTATATTACTTGACATAAATTAACCCTCAAGGACAAATGCCTATGGAGCATCTTTGCTGCAGGATTCATAACAAAATCTTTGTAAAGCATTTTTTACCTTTTCATTATTTGTTTTATAAATCTCTGGTGTTTGGTGTTATCTTTAGTTTGCTGATCGGTCGCTTTAAGATTGTTTCATGCACTGTCAGAGCTCTGAGATTTATTTCACACAGACACTTTCCATTAACACAAACCATGACCTCCTGAGTGTGTGCTCGTGTTGGAGGGATGTTGTGTGGAGGGTTTAATGTGTAACTTTAAAAGTCAGAACCAATCTTCAAATGAAAGACGCCACATGTTTGATTGCATGCATGTAGTGTGTATCAGGACAGATGGTAATAATCTATGATTTATCACATATCCAGCTATTAAGCTGCCAGTTCTGGAGCAAGTTGCTTGAGGAGGGTAATTTTCCAAATATTGCTGGATTTACTTGATGTTCATAATTTCAAACTCAGAGTCACAAATCTTTAAATAAAACATAGTATTTATTTACTTATGATTTCATGTACAAAAAAATCCGCTGATACGGTGGAGTTTTTCCTTTTTTTGCTGAAAGACATTTTATTTGGTTGTCATTAGGTAAAGTTTTAACTATTACATCATTATTTTACTGACAATTTCTTAAATCTAAGCCACAGTGTTCTATGTCTCTATAAGGTTTTTTTTCAGCCACAGAAAGCGACTTAGTAACTTTACAGCCAGGAATTTTGTAAAAAGAATATACAACCGAAAGCCAACTGATTTAATGCTGCTCCATTTATAGTTTGTCTGAGGGTAATGGAAAGCCTGAAGATATGGCCACCAGGAATTTACAAGGCCCGCTGTGTTTCTTGTTGAGGTGTGTCATTAATCTACTCCTCTGCATTGTAAAAGTGGGCTTCTGGTTCAGGCTGTCAAACCCTGACCAATCCAAATGTGCAGAGGACTCTACTACCAACCATGGTCATCAGTGGTGTTGTTCATGCAGGAAACATGAACCATTACAAATGGATGTGTTTTGACATATTTGAGCATTGATCATTTAATTTTTTTTTCTTTTAAAAAATGCATTTAAAGACAATCCCACATTACGTCAACCCTTTGGATTACTTGTCAAATTATGTGAGCATAAAATACTTAGGCTTTGTGTGAGGATGCAAGGTTATTTTTCCCATTATCTTTTCTGGTCTTTATGAAAAAATAAGCTTTCAGAGCAGGAATAACCCATCATCCTCTAAAATCAGACCTTACCCTAACCTGTTCATTTGAAGTTTATCTTTCTAAATTGGTTATGTTGGTTTTAACTGTATTTTGCATTCTGGTTTTTTTTCTTTTCTAATATATATTCTCCATCACTGTAGTTGAATGTACACTGTATGCAAATATAAACTGATTCTGTGTAATAGTTTAACTGAGCCCATAACTTTGGAATAAAGAAGTAATTATATAAATAAGCACATATCAACAAGATTTAGGAATCTTGTCATGAATGGAGGCTTTGGAGGAAGCGAGTGAAGGAGGTTAACAAAAATAAATCTACTTAAAATTCACAAGATTTTCAAGCTGAAACATGGGAAATGTGAAAACAGTGACTAAACAGCGATTAAGTAAAACAGTAATTGCTGTAGATGATTAAAAAGCACCAACTCTCAAAAAGCTTAAGGATTTATGAATTTCTAAAAAAAGAAAGAAGAAAAAAACCCAACAGCAAAAAAGTAACAAGTAAAAGAGATAATCTCCAAACCAACAAACTAGATTTGGCTAGCACACAATGTGTAATCATTCCTGCCACACACTTTTACCCATTGCTTAAATCAAACACTCAAAACAAATTTTGCAAGATGACAAGAATAGATAACAAAACTGTTATTTTTATGCACAGATTTTTTTTTGTTTCATTAACAGGCTTATTCAATATTTTATCAACAAATACATTACAGTAAAACAAACATTGTTTTTGATATTTCAATCATTTTAAGTCTGCATTATGTTCAAGGTGCATTCTCGTCATTGGTGAACTCAGAATGAATAGGATACCACTCTAACCACTTCCCTCCACCTGCAAGTTTTATTTCTTTTAAAAAGAAAAAGGGGGAAAAAAGCACTAAGAGTGACAAACACTTCCTGTTGCAAGTACTTCAATCAGTACCTTGAATGCACCAAATTGCCATGATGTGATGAAAGTACTCTGAAGTACAGTTATGTGGTGGAAATCAACACTTCTAAATGCAGAGAGGGTGCAAGGAATATGATATCACCTTTAATTTTACAGTGAAACAATGGGTGAAAATGATAAACCCCCAGTTCAAACAGCGAGGCATTAATGCACAACGAAAGGCCTTTACTTCCTGTTTTCTTTTTTTTAAAATAACAAGCTAATGATTATTTGCATTTGCGTCACGTTGAAATAGAAGCTGACACAGTGCGAGAAAACTGTAGCCTTTAAATTAGGTCAGTGTCTTGATGTCTAATGGTCATGAATCAAATGACTCAGGAGGACTTCAGCTGAAGCCTAAACAGTAGTTTTCTAAGAATCGGATGAAAGGATATTGATAGATTTTCGCTTCAGCTAATATGTTGCTCAACCTCATAACAAATCAAAGAGAAAAGTATGTTTGATGCAGCTGAGATGACAGTCAGGACCAACAAGATGAGGCCATAGTTCTTGACCAGAGAGAGGTGGTTTGTCCCATAAAGGTAGCTGTAAATTAACTGGTCTATTTTTTGCTTCAGTCTTTGTTCCAATACTTAGGTATGATCATGATTTCTGGGGTCATAACCGTTGACTGTACATGAGAAGTGGACAGAGTGAGTGTCCTGTCACCCATATAATGACTTACTTCCAGTTCCAATGAAATTAAGTCAATCAAGTCACCATTTTTTTTCTAATTTGGCAGTTGCCACGTAGGAACCAGAAATTATCAGTGAGCAGGGATTGGTCCGAGTTGGACTGAGTCTAGATGTCTTTCTAAACAGGAGTTAGCATGTTGGAAGACCCCACCCCTTCCACTGAAAGCGGGCTCGGGAGAATCTGTCAAACGTTTTGAATGTTTGACAGATTCTCTGTGGAGGACATGTCCCACTGGGCATGTCCCACTGGGCGCAGACCTCAAAGAAGACCCAGGAAACACTACATCTCTCAAGTTGCATGGGAACGCCTTGGGATTCCCCAAAAGGAGCTGGCGGAAGTGGCTGGGGAGAGAAAAGTCAGGGCGTCTCTGTTTAGGCTGTGAACTTGTTCCTGATGAGCGGAATAGAATAGACCTACAACAGCTCTTGTAATCATGCACATATAATACATATATACATGTATAAATTTAGTCACAAAAAAAACTCACCTAAAGATTCTGGTATTAAGAGGAACACATAATCAGTAAAAAGTAATAAAACTGACTTGGTTTAGAGCAGCGTGACAAAGCAAAATCCGTTTGAAATTGCAAAAAAATATTTTTATACAAACAAAAGACACATGTGCTTAGAGTATTAAAACAAAAATGAACACAGTAAATAATTAAAAGTAACTTCTGGTAAGCTATTTAAAATTGGGCATCAGAAAAACTTTGAGCCCACCCCTGTGAACCCTTTTTTTTTCAAGAAACCTGGGGAGGTTTCAGCTCAACATGGACTTTGTTTTGGTTTTTAAAAATGTTTTCTTCATAGCTGTCTGTAAATACTTCATACAAAAAATGACATTTCGGAACCTAACAATAAAAAGGAATAGAATTTTCTCTGAAAGTATCACACATTCTGCCAAAATTATTGATAAATTCTTAAAGACAAGTGCAAGTCAAACGAGCAAGATGAAGATTGTGGATCGTTGTTATGATTGACACATTCATTATTTTGTTTTATACTAATCTTTCCCAAAAACATCATACATTTCTCATCTTTTTAGTCATAAAAACTAGTCAGAAAGACACTAAAACAGAAGAGCATTACTTTTTAAATCTGAATTAGAGACTTTTCTTCGCTCTGTCTATTAACTTGTTGTAGTTTTATAGATTTCTTTTGTCTAATTCAAATCTGTGTATTGATTTGATGGTTTTTCTTTACTGTTTCGGGTCTGTGGTTTTAACGTCACTTGTTTTCATGATGACCATATTGGACAGCCATATGTTGTGCTAAAGTGCTGTACAAATAAAGTTGGATTTGATCCTTTTAATTCCCGTCTTCCAAGTGTAAACCTCAGAAAACAAGCAGAGAATGGTCAAAATAATAGGTGTGCTTTGAACTTGTTCACAAGGCTAGAATACCACTATGCAAATAAATGAATATATTGCTCCTCAATAAATCTGCTTCATCCTGATTAGGGTCACATGGGTTGCTGGGGCCTTTCTCAACTATAGTTTGGTTGCCGGTCTATCATGGCACTGTGCGCACACACAAAGATTTCTAAAAAAAAAATACCCAGAGAAAACTAAAGCAAATGAAGACAAAACACAGTTTTGTGCTCCCCACAATGAGGAATGCAGGTTCAGTCCTCTCATAAAAGAGAGCAGGTGGATTTGATGAGATGTTAGCTTTTTTTCATGAATCCAATAACAATGATGTACTCTAAAAGCTGAGCGGACTCAGTGACTCTGACCAGAAGGCCTGCTGTTCACAGCCAGAAGACTAAACTAGAAATCAAAATCGCAGTGGTCCACTCTGATGTATTGGCAATTATTTGATGTATGTTGCAGGAGTCTGTTTGTGACACCATCTCAAGCTAAAGATTTACAATTATCTGCTTTAAAGAAATACTCTGAATTATTTTTGTCTTTATCTTAGGAAATTTTAATAACATTCCTTATTATTCATTTTTTAGAGACATAAAAAAACCCCTCTGATAAAAATAGTTTTCTGTGTGTTTTTACATGTTCTTGTGTATTGTCTCATGATGGAAGGCTTATATAAAGAAACTTAAGCTCACAATTGCATTTCTGAGTATTTCTTTACTCTAGTAGTCATAAATCAGGAGCAGACAAAAAAAAGCCTTTGTAAAAAGAGCTAATTTGTAACATAGAAAAGACACTGGGCAGGCCACAAGCTCCCTGCTCTGCTCCATTCCAATAGATCCGCTTGTAGACGACTAGATCCACGTACAACTTTGTTTTCCTCGTCTGAGTTGAACTCTGGCTCAAAACTATACTGCTGGAGAGCTCCAATATTGCTCACAATTTTTGTTGCACTGCTAATATTAGGTTGGTGGTGTGAGGGGCTTAAAGCTAGTGGGAGAGTGTGTAAAGAGAGAGCTCTTGGCATTGGAAAGGGGAAAGAGGGGCGGGGTTGGCCCGCACCATGGGTCCTGTCCACAACCAAGAGGTGCATTTCTAGTAAACGATTGAAGAAACTATGTAAGTGACACCGGTCTCTTGATTTTGGCAAAAAACTGCGTAATTATAATTAAAAGACCACATGGATTGCTTTTAAAACAGATCAAAAGATCATCAAAGTGGAACTTTAAGGAAAAATTAAGGAAAAACAAAATGAGACCTGGTCTGGATGCCCTCTAGGAAGTTTTTATTTATTACTTATTTTATTGCTAAGGATTATTATTTTAGGTTTTAGAAAAAAGTCTGAGAAAAACTTTAAGTTAAATGGACCCTAAATGTAAGGAAAACATCTAAGCACCAAGCAACTTCATACATTTTTTCTTGAGCTTCAACAGTATTCAGTCAGATTTTACTTTAGAAAAAAAAAGTAGTTTTCTTCATCTGCTTTTCTCTATTTGTATTTACACAGTAGATCCACAGGTTGGAGTTAGCTTACTTTGGATTCTTTTTTAATAATTTAATATAATTTCTGAAATGAACCCCCAAATGACTCTATGTGGCTACCATAGCTACAGTTTGGATCGGGATTTTTCCAGGATGTGTTTGTGTGTCATTTCTGTGACTTTGCCTGCTGACCCTTCATGCTCTTCCAAGATCCTTGAATGTTTGAACAAGTCTGTCCTCCTTTGTGAGTCCAGTAGACCTGGGAGTGGTAGACACAATGTCTGGGAAACTTCCCAGTTTGAGCCCAAGGGCAAATATCAGTGGTCAGGACAGGCATGCTGGTCAGTGGAGATGATGTGGCTGATGATCTGCTCTAACCGTGCAACTGGATGGGGCCAGGGCTTATCAGATATGTTTTGTTTTTTGAACTTTTCCATTTAACCCTTGTGCTATTATAGGTGACCCCACCCTACCATTGACGTGTTCTCCCTACCATGACAAAGGTGGATAAAGGTGGAAAGATTTCATGTAATCCATGGACACCAGTGAAGATCACAAATCATTGAAGAAAAAAGGTTCAGAGCACTGTCTAGTGGGTCTAGATGACCCAACTCCCAATTGTAAAGTGCTTAGGAGAGCACAAGGGTTAGTTAGTTATTTTTCCCCTTATTGCTAATCTAATTGTAAGATACATCAAAGGGAGACATTATTTTCACAGTGAAAAGAAAACGTGTCAAACAACTTTAGTAAAATAAAAAAAGAGTACACATAAAAAAGTTTTTTTTCTTTTTTTTCCTTTCTCCAAGTGGAGCTATTTGAAGAATTAGTGACTTATCTCCAGAAGACAGGTGTCAGGCATGTCTCAGTTTGGAAAGGAAGAGGATGGGATGAATTCTGATGGAAGAAACCATACCAACAAACTTTCATAAGGTGGAGTAAGCGGAGATCTATATTTTTTTCCCATTTTGTGCAAAGACTGCAGCTTACACAAATATTTGTAGTAATTTGAAAAAGCCGTTTGCCATTATGAAAAATACAGACACACATATATCCCTTTAACATTTTTTTGTGTGTGGGTGGAGCTGTAGGTTGAGACCTGCTGCCTCAGCTCTCATTCTCATCAGAGTTGTTGCAGAGCGGAAAACAACGGCAGGAAACAGAGTCAAATGAACTTACTTTTTTTCCCCATAGATGTGTGTTTCTTTGTGATGTTTTATGGCAGATCAGTGCTTTAGGATTTAAACGTGAGTTGCTATACATTTCTGTATTTTAATTCTCTACCCTGTGTGCGCTCAGTGGCAGATGTTGCTCCAAAAGGAAGCTGCGCGGTTTTTCTGTTGGAAAGTGCGCGGAGGGAGCGCGCAGACGTCGTGCTCCTTGTTGCTTTGAAGAGGAAACTTGCTCCAAAAGTTGTCTATATGGCGTTTCAAAATGACAGACTCTAATTCGAGCAACGAAAGCAACAATGGGCTGTATTTCAACGGGTCTGCTCTGGAGCTCATGCCCCCAAACATCAGCATCACAACATGCAGGAACTTCACCATGGACCCGCAGGTCGTCGGCGTGGGGATCTTCCTCTCTGTGTTTATTCTGGTGGCAATTGTTGGAAATATTCTTGTTATCCTTTCCGTGGTTTGCAATAAACAGTTGCAGACTGTCACAAACTTCTTCATTGTGAACTTGGCCATAGCAGACCTTCTGGTAAGCATCATCGTTCTGCCCTTTTCTGCGTCTTTGGAGGTGCTGGGATGCTGGATGTTTGGCCGCGTTTTCTGCAACGTTTGGGCAGCCGTGGATGTGCTCTGCTGCACAGCCTCCATCCTCAGCCTCTGCATGATCTCCATCGACCGGTACATTGGTGTAAAGCACTGCCTTAAATACCCGAGCATCATGACTGAGAGGAAGGCAGTGGCAATTCTCATGCTGGTGTGGGTCTCGTCTTTGGTCATCTCCGTGGGTCCGCTCCTGGGATGGAAGGAGCCGCCGCCGGTGGACGAGAGCATCTGCAGGATTACGGAGGAGCCCGGTTACGCGCTCTTCTCCTCCCTCTTTTCCTTCTACCTCCCGCTTTTGGTCATTCTCATCATGTACTTTAGGGTGTATGTAGTGGCCCGCAGGACTACAAAGAGCCTGGAAGCGGGAGTCAAGCGGGAAAGAGACAAGTCTGTGGAAGTAGTGCTGCGGATCCACTGCCGCAGCGTGCTGGGGGACGCGCGCCCGGCCAGCTCCAAGAGCAGCAAGAACCATCCGTTTCGAAGTTCGTTGTCGGTGCGCCTCATGAAGTTCTCCAGAGAGAAAAAAGCGGCAAAAACCCTCGCAGTCGTGGTGGGAATGTTTATTGTCTGCTGGCTGCCTTTTTTCCTCTTTCTACCAATCGGTATGTTCTTGACATTTTTATTTTGGTCCCCCTATGGTTCCGTTAAAAGCTTTTGTGCGCAATGTATCCCCGGCATTATGCACAGAACATGAACTGTTTTGGCATTAAGAATAGTAAAAGAAATCAATTTATCACACTCCAGCTTCAAGGAAAATAATACATAAATAAAACAAATGTCCCCACTTCCCGGGTCCACATTTCATTCAGCCTAGAAGATGACGTTTGCAGTGATATCACAATTATGCAATGAATTATTCATACAGTTTAAAGGATGTGGGATAATTGAATAGTTTCTATATATAAATGCTTCACATCTGGATACCTTTTTCATCTTCTGGTCCTAGTTAGGCATTTTTCTTAATGGGAGCTACATCAGAATATTTCAATAGAACCAAAACCCACATGTGGAAAGGGGCAAAACCAAGTCTGAAATTGACCCTCCTAGTGTTTCATTGGCAGCCTGTGTTAGGAATCATGCCAATAAATAATCCCCCACTCCCTCATGTGTGCCCTGACACCAGTATCTACTTAAAATAAATAAATAAAAGTAAAGAAGGAAAAACACCCTGGAATTTTTCTGTCAGTCTGTTAGGTCTTCAGATAGTTAATGCACCGTTTGTCAAAGAACAGCAATAACAAGGAAAGCATTCTTTACTAATGAGCAGACTGATGACCAGAAACAGCAATCAAAATATTTTAATAATGATATTACTTTGGGTTTCTGTTTCATGGGTTTGCAAAAGAATATTCCTTCAAATCCAAAACATTAAATGCAACTTAGACATTTTAAATCACCAGACTCTTTCCATTTAGACATACATTTTTTTTTTTTTTTTTTTGTGCAGGATATTACACAGGCTGGGGGAAAGAGCCACTAAAGTACTACTACTTTACACTATTTGTTTAACTCATGCATTGCAATTGTGCAGTTTATTGAAAAAATCTAAATGTCAATTGGGGCTACTTTCTATATTTAAAAAAACAAACAAACCATATTTTTATTGGACCTGAAGGCACAAAATAATATTTTTCTGGTGTATGAATCTGTTAACCGTTTAAAAGTAATTTTAGTGAGGGGGTGGGAAACAGCAAGTATATCATCAACAGCATGTTATTATGAGAGTAACGCCTGGAGGGAGAGGAATGCTAGAAATAAAAATTGCTGCGACTAATCACGTCATTCACTCAATAAGGGAGAAAAGGCCGAGTTCATTTGCATGCAGAGGTGTGAGATCGATCCTCTTCGAGTTATAAAAGACGAGCAGGGGCAAGGACTGGGTGCTTAGCTCCTCATTTTCATCATTTGTCACCTTGCGTCACGATAAGGACACGGTTGTTCCATTTGGATTTAATCGACAACTGATTCTTCAGATCAGCTCAGCATAATAGAATTTTTATTACTGCTATCATAGCGATCACATAATGTGGCTTGGTGAGCACATTGTGCCCTGGTGACAGAAAAACTCACACAGCCTCTCAAGAATGAACCCACAGAATACAAATGTGATATTTTCTGAAGCAGCTCAGAGAGAAGGGAGACATTTTTTAAAGTGTTCCCTCAATTAGTTACATTTAAATTAAGTAATTACATCCATGATTCTCAGTATTCATATTATTTAGATATAAGGAGAAATAAGACAAAAAATAAATCACTTTTCTTTGACTAAAGTCCAAACAAACTTACAGCTCCCAGGAGCTTCAGCTTCAGAATAGACACTATGTGGCATGCATTGTTTTTTTGTTTTTTTTTGGTCACAGATACTGTTGAATGCAGTCCCCAGAGCATGCATAACAAACCATGAAGACTCCTCTGGGACCAAATGAGTCCACACTGATGAGTCTCTGTGGGATGAGTTTACATGACTGATTGATGAGAGTGGACTTTCCGTCCTGCTCACACAAACTAGGACAGATTGACATTTCTCCACAGTTAAGACAATCATTAATGAGTAACCTTTTACCTGGCAGACGTATACATTTTGGATGCCAATGTGCCATTTTATAAATGACAATGAAAGTCCTCTTGCTGTCATCTGACTTAGATGAAGGTTTGATGGGACAGCACATGTCCATTCTTTATTAATACACCAAAACAATCAAGAAAGGTTAACAAAACACTGACAAATTTATTTTAATGAGTGTTGTAAGGCGTAGTTACTCTCTGCAGGTTGTCCCACTTGAAAGATGAGGTGTGTGTTTAATTTTCATCATCGATACATCCTGTGCCAGTCTCCATCCTGGATAAATTACATGGTTGTGTCAGTAAAGGGCATCCGGCATAAAAATCTTATCCTTTTTTTTAACTAGTCCTGTCCAACAGCTGAACAAACAGATTAGAGCTAAAAGCCTCTTATGTTGGACATATTTTACTGTTACAATAGAGATTATGAATCTTAAATGTACACAAGGTGTACATTTAAATGAACCCCTTTTGTAATTTATACTAAGCTTTAAAATTCTTTTCCAAATGTCTTGTGCTAATCAGTGAAAACGAATTCACTGTGGCGACCCCTGAAGGGATACGGTGAAAGGTAAACAACCTCAATACATATTAATGTAATCCTAGTAGTCACTGAGAGACATCATATGTTGGTCTTCAATTAGTTTGCTTACTCTGTAGCTACTATTTTGGTCCATTCTTTCATGCAGACCTTCTCAAGAGCTGTTGTGTTTTGGGGCTTTTACTGGGCAACACAGACTTTCAACACCATCCACAGATTCCCTATTGGAATGAGGATTAGAGACTGGCCCGACCATGGCAGAACCTTAAATGGTTTTTTTTTTGTTTTTATTTTATGTAACCACCACTTTGTTGCCAAGGTGACGTGTTTGGGTTGTTGTCATGCTATAAGATCTAGCCATGTTTTATACTCAATGCTTTTACCGATGGAAGGAGGTTTTATGCTCAAATCTCACCATACATTGCGCCATTCATCCTTTGCTTACTGCAAATCAGTTGTTCTGTTCCCTGTGCAGAAAAGCTGCCCAAAAAATATGATGTTTCCACTCCCATGCTTCCACGTGGGTATAGTGTGATTTTGGGATGTAACTCTGAGTTCTTACCCTTCAAACAAAGCAAGTGGTGTTTATATCAAAGAGTTCTATTTTTGTCTCATCTGATCACATGATATTCTCACATTTAACTGGTCATGATAAAAAAACCTTAGTTTTAGAATGAAATCTTGACTTACAGTCTTTTCATTGAATAATGTTCAATTAAAAACATTATTTTTGAACTTTGAATTGATTCGATAGTTTGGAATTTGTACCTTTGCGTACAATCCTTGGATATTGGTAAAATAAGTGACAGTGTCTTTAAAAGGTTGAATTTCAAGACGTCATTTTAGAACAATGCTACTCAGATTAAAAATGTAACATTCATTGTTAACATTCTGAAACTTTAGATAAAATGATAAAGGGAAATTATGCCAATTTTTGCCATCAAAATGATCAAAATGTTTAGAACATAGTATTGAAAGCTTAAAAGAACTACTATTGGCCTCCAAAATCCTCAAATGTGAGCAGATTCAACAGTAGTACATTATGTACTGCACAACTGCAGTATAACTGACTTGATTCTGTTGCTGGAAATAATTATACTGCAGGGTGGCCTTTAGGGGACACATTTAAAGAAGCTTACAAAAAATATACTGACCTTCACACAAAACATTAAATGTGAAGGAAGCAATTCTCTAAAGCTCTGTAACTGAGGGCTGCTCAGCATTCTGTCTGCTTACACAAAAGACCTGTCACAAAGCAGTGTCAGAGATAACCGACGGGTCCCTAGACTCTGGTATAGGGCTCACCCCTGTTCACTTTATAGTCATTGTTGAGATATTAGCCAATGTTAACCAAAAAAAGACACTATCAAAGAGGATTTCCAAAGGCTTCTTTCACACAGAAAAATCTAAAAATATGACAAAAGTGGGTTGAACTTTGAAGTGGCATCATCTTGATGGATATCTCCTTATTTCTTAACTATATTTACAATCCTGTTTGTGTTGCGTTCAAAGTGGTTGATAGAATTTGCAATCAAAAAGTCAATCCAAGTGAAGAAAGACATCTCGAACACAACAAACTGCCAACCTGCATGAAAAATGACAAACTGGATTATGGACTCTGCTTTATGATCCAGTAGATGGCCCATTACTGCTGTCTGCATTTGATAGGGCACAGTATGCTGCAGGTAGCTGACGCTAAAACAGCATGAAGCCATTACTTTGAAAATTACACACAAGCCTCGTTCTGCTTCCACCTAAAATGATGATAGACTTCTTTGTACCAAGGCTGAGTTCGCATTAGGACTGTTTTAGCTCTGTTTTTGAGATTGATGCTCTGTTACATCAGAAGCCCGGGGAGATGAGAAAAACGAACATAATGAGGTAAAAAAAAAACACATTCCATAAATACATTCTTGCATTGCATTCCAAAGAAAATACATAATAAAAGGGTGGATATGAGAAAGGCATCAAAACATGTTGTCACTGAAATGCACAGAAACAGTTGAAATTAAAAATCAACATTATTTTTTTCAATTTATTAGTTATTGTGCCCAAGGCAGTGTCTCTTCTTTATTAGTAGAAATGGTTCTCTGGAGAAAGCCTGCCAAGTTGTCGTAAGAGAGGACGACATACTTAGAAAAACCATCCGCAAACCATAATAAACTTTATGTTGTTGTAAAAGCATGAGAAATAAAGTGAAAAAAAGATACATTTTGTATTTTCTTTTAAATTCAACAACAGGACAATATTGAGAGAGAAAAAAGAACACCCAGCATAATGGTAAGAAGTAAAAGCACAAAAAAGAGAAATTGTAACATATACATTTAATAAAAGAAAACAAAATAAGACTTAAGAGCTTGCCAACATCCTGGACTGCCCAAGTTGATATCTTTAAATTTACTTTCTGTATGCAGTTTTCCTGTTAAGGGTCACATGGGTTGGAGCCAGACCAAAATCCTTCCCCTGTATGAGAACTGGTTTGAACTGTTAACATCACCCAAAGTCAATTCAGTCGTCATCTTTTCACTATACAGATGCCGTAATGTTGGAGCCAGATGACGTCAGTAATTAGTGATTGTTCTGAGTCAGTCTGAGTCATCATATGTGTGGCAACCACTCCTGCCAATCAGGAGTGAGCTTGTTGCAAGGCCGCCCCTACCATTTGAAAGCAGACTCAGGAGAATCTGTCACACCTTTCAAATGTGCGACGTTAGACCACAAACTTCAATGGAGGCCTCTGATTGCCCAGTTTATAATTAGAATAATTTCTACTTCAGAATAAAATATGAAAAAAAGAAATATGATTAGCAAGAACTGAGTAATGACTAAGTAATAGAATTGTTTTCGTCAGTAGAAGTCTATGGGATTTAGGCTTCTTGGAGCCAGTGGGTACCTTCTATTTGGAATGCGAGGGGGCAGGAGTCACATTGTCCAGTTCTCATATATTATCATTGGCAAAAACCCATAAACTATAACCAATACTTGCGTTTTGGTGTAAGTAAATGCGTTTGTGATACGAGCTATAATGGCACAAACAAGCATTAAAAAGTGTTTCCTCTTAGAGTGTCTGTTATTAAAAATGTCACCTGATGACCCTGACAGGTTGTTACCATGCACCTTAACAGTTTTAAAAAGTAGGTTTTATATGCTGCTTAATATTTCATTACCTCTTATTTTTACAGGCCTCAGCTCTTAAGAGTCATATTTCTGATGAACAAAATGTCCTTTTGCTTTTGTTAATAAAAATGACCAAACTTTGAAGAAAAGATTACCCAAAAAATTAATATGAGGCTGTTGAAGATTTAAAAATAAATAACTAAATCTGGCAAAATACCATAATAGGTTGCTTTGCTGGTAATGAGGTTGATGGCAGAGGACCCACTATCATCAATAATTCCAAAAATAGAAACTTTTAAAAAATTTAGATCATGGTTTCTTTATGACTTATAAAATATTTAGATTAAAAAAAAAAAAAGAACTTATCTGAATGAACTATCCAACATGTAAATCTAATGTATAAAGTGTCCTTACTCTGCAAAGATTTGGCTTCAGTTGATGCTAATCCTCATGTTTCCATCCCTTTCAAGGTTCCGTCTTCCCAGCACTGAAGCCCTCTGAAACTGTGTTCAAGGTGGTGTTTTGGCTGGGATACTTCAACAGCTGCATCAACCCAATGATCTACCCCTGCTCTAGCAAAGAGTTCCAGCGAGCATTCATTCGACTGCTCAAATGCCAGTGCCATCAAAAGCGGAGGGTCCTGCGCCGCTTCTATGACCAGAGGTGGCGGACAGCTGTGAAAGGAATGGCAAGGGATCAGAGGGGAGAATACACACCTGGCTATGCCGTGCATGAATCATGCAGCAGCTCTTTATTGCATAAGAAGAAAGGCCGTTCACTCGGCTTAAAGAGATGGAGCCTTTTTCCGCCTCTGCAGAACTCCTCCTTTCAGTTTAAGGAAAAAGTCAACAATCTGTCCAACAAGATCAAGGGAGGGACAGGAAAAGGAGCCACACCTGGCGGGGGCAGGAGGGACACTGTGGACACAGTTTCAATGGGAATCTGCAATTCTTGTGAGCAGGGCAGTTTTCAGTTCTATGATCTGGCAGAATGTCACGGCCTGAAAGAGACCGACATTTAGAGTTCTCCCTGCAGAGAGTTATTTATTTTCAAAGTGGCCATTCTTAAACAATGTGCAAATAAGACTGTGAGCAGGCACACATTCTGAGAGTTTCACAAAATTATCTAAAATTCTTCACTATGACTTTTCTTAAAATGAAATATTTTGTGAAAGCCAGGTTGTGGAGATCACAACAGTAGCAAACCTATCAGACTGGTTGTTGTGATTTTAAGGCACCATGTGTCTGTGTCATAAAATCAGTGTTTGGATTAGGTACAAAAGAAAAACACAATGAAAAACTAGAAAGAATGCACAAAAAATTCAATTTTATTTCCTTTTGTTTGAATAAAACTGTCTTTTTGGTTTCAAAGGTTAGTGTGTTGACCCTATGTGATGTGGAAATTGATTTGCTTTATATTTTTTTTCATTTAAAGACAGTAAAGCATTTTATTGACAAGACTGCTGAGTGCAATTTCTATTGTTTGTATCAAATGTGATATCAAACGTGACATTTCACACTGGACTCAATTTGATCATGTGCATTCTTTAACATTTTGAGAAGGTTTTGTGAGCAAAAAAGATTATCGAAGAATGAAAATTCTTAACTTGATTTATTTTGTAGGATTCATGGGGAACAATGAAGTAAAACTTGTAAATCCAAATAAGCTCTAATGTGAAATACATGTACTTTTTTGATGCTATGATTATGAATAATAAAAGCTAAATAAAAAAAAAGGTAAAGAAGTCCAATTAAATCAGGATTTTTTTTTCAGACAAAATACACCAAAGCACCCTGTTTAAGACATAAATCTGCCCTATCCTGAAGATAGGGCATGCACAATTCTTCCCATTGGTTCCTCCTTACCATTAAATCCAACCAATACATTTTTTTATTTTAAAATAGAGTAAATTCAAGACCTGAATGTGTCAGAGATTTTCTAACAAAAACTCAATACTGTGGGAATTGTACAACCAACTCTTTTTAGCTGAAGCTGCAAGAACAGAAAGGGCATTATCAATCAATCTTAATCGCTTCCTGTTATTAGGTTGATCCTAGCAAGAGTACTCTGATCTTTTTCTGTCCAGAGGGGGAGGAGTCAGGCTCTTACTTTGCAGTCACTTGAAATTTTTTACTGAAACCAAGACTAACATATAAAAAAAACGGTTAAATTGATAAGGGAAGTAAAACAGAATAAATACCAAGCAACAATGGACATGTTATTTGATATTAGGGCAGATGTTAGGTACAGTGCAGATAAAAGGAAATTAAAACAGACAATATGGGTTACCAGGACAACAGAGCAACCTCAACAAACTTCTTTGGCTCATTTGAATTAAAGCTGAGAGATACAAATCTCGCCAGACAGCCTTCAGTCTGCCCTTAAGGCTTCTTCCAAGGAGGACATATCTGAAACACCTCACTGCAAGGCGCCTGGGGCAAGTATGGCCAGATGACTGAACCACTTCGGCATGCTTCCAGAAATGCCCAGAAGCACCGACTTAATGCTGATATCTTCCAGTATAACTTTCCGTCTCTGCCGTTGAAGGTCAGTTTAGTCACGTTTTCTGCAGTTTGTTTTATTATCTCATTCTTTTGGATGTTCAGAGCTTATGATCCTGGGTAAGGCCATAACTGGATCCACACATAAATCTGCCCTCTATCTTGATCTTGAGTCATTTTTCACCAAAGTATATTATCTGTTGCACTGGAGATGCCCCATTCTTCTCAGTTTCTTGCTTCAATCCACCCCCACCTCCAAATAAAAAGAAAAAACAATTGTAGTGGTTCTTTTCCAAAACAGAACCAACAGGCATACATCTGTCCTTCTCCTTTTACCAGCTTCATATCTAACTGTGTGAAAATTTGGTGCAGTTTCAATAAGGAAGATCTCTCTCATCTTCAGGTACTCTGGGTTGCGGATTCTTCATTCCACACATCACTCATCAATTGGTCTTCATTCTGAGCCAATAGCTGTGGTGCTCACTTTCTCCATATCCAATCACAATCAAAATCCTGCCTTTAAAGTCTTAAGGCCCGTACACACCGTGACGAATTACGCGAACGATATTCGCTGACGTTTAACGCCTCATGACTAAACAAAGGGCACCAATGTGAGTGTGCATACCGACGCGAAAAACGCCACGCGTAAAAGCGTCATTTTACCAGCAAAGAAGATAGACGCCAAGTAGCATCTACACTCCTCCCTGGACCAACCGTGGGCCGGGTGGGTGGCTGCCTGGAGTGCAGAGAGGGTCTCCCTTGAGGGGTCCTGGCTCGTACCCGGGGTTGGGGCGGGGGGATGCCCGGAACTCCTGGGTGGTGATGGGGTGCTCGTCTGGGGCTATGGGTGCCCTTCTCGGGTGGGGCCCTGCGTTGGGCTCTTCCGGCGCGGTGGGGGGGCTGCTCTCCTGGTTGGGCTGGGGGGGCGCTCTCTTTCCCCGTGCTTCCCTGTTCTCTGGCTCTGGGGGCCTCGCAGCGGTCCTGCTGGTCCTGGCCTGGGTGGCGGATTTGGTCGCCCGGGGGGCGGTTGTCCCCTGCCTGCTGCCGTGTGGCGTTGGGGGGTTCCGGCTGCCACTGCTGCTGCGGCGGGGGTCTGGGTGTGGGGGTGGCTGGGAGCTCCTACTCCTTCTTTTCACATTCCACCATCCATTTTAGAAGAACATAAACACTCACCTGAGCACAGGTGTTAGCTCACCTTTGCACTAATAGTTTGCATGTGACAATGACATGTGGACATTTTTGCAGCTAGCAGGTGTGTCGATAACATTTCAGTGTGTGTTTGGCCCAGATCCTAACCACCAAAGACTCCGAATCATTTCATGCAGAAATTTCTGTTTTACTGTAAAATATTTCAATCACATTTTTAAGGTCTCTCCCTATTGAAATGCCAATTCGATGTATTGCTAATTAAAAATACTATTTGTAAATTAGGTCACTGCACTTCAAACTCTTTATTTGGGTATGCATGAAATAGTAACTATCTTACCTCAGGTCTGCAAAACACATGAAGACTTACGACTCACTCTTTCCTGTTCTTGGATGAAGAGCTGATAGAAGCATAAAAAACATGGTCTGACAAAAACACAAAAACTCCGCAATCTCCTCAGGTTTTACTTAATTTTAAATAGATATTTCTTACTATAATGTCTATATTCCAATTATTCTCAAATTATTGTTTATGTTAAATACAGGCATTTCAAACTAAATTGTCCGATTGTCAATATTTAACCAGAAAATGGACTAATAGATCAGTTAGACTTTTCAAGGCTTAAATCAAACTGGAATTAAAACCTTGAATCACTGCCTCGTATATTGATTACGTTTAAACAGTTTGCAGTTTCATTCATTTTCAAAGACAGCCAAAAAAAGATAACATTTTAATTGCAAAGCAGAAGTTTAAAATTGTTTTAGTAAAAAGGCATCTAGTGGTGACTTACATTTAAGAATACACTAACTCTAGTATACAACTATTTGCTCCAATTTTTCAGCGCAATGATCTCTAAGAGTTCAGGTTTAGGTTTCAAATGAGAAAGAAAAAATGGCAAGAAATTTCAGATTCCACTTCTTTTTCTTTGTTCAGTTTTATTTGTTGTCTTTTAGATGTGATTGGTTGTTGTCTTGGAAACAGTCAAATGGAAATTATTCTAAAGCAGGGGTGCTCATTACGTCGATTGCGATCGACCGGTCGATCTTCAAGGACAAGAGAGTAGATCGCGGGCCAGAAAAGATTAAAAAAGAAAAAAAAGAAAAAAGTACTTCTTAAAAATCCACCAGCCAATCAAAATACTCACCGACAAGGAACAGGACTTGATTGACATGTAGATTGGCCAATCGGACATCCTCTGATACATACGTCACTGCACATGCGTGTTTAAATGCACTGAGCGCAAACTCTGTCATCAGGAAGTCTCTTCTGCCCCGCGGGACGTCAAATCACCGGCAGAAGATCACTCCGGACAACCCGAGTGTTAATTGAAGCCGTCCAGCGTGTCTCTTCCTGCTATCAGCTCTGGAGTTTTCGCCCGATAAACACAAGCTCATCAAGGAAGCTGTTTTTCACGTAGCACGCGCTTCGTACGGAGCCAGCAGCAGCGCCTTTGAAAAGCCACGCTCCCCCTATTGCACGGTTTACAGCAGAGCATGACATACGGTGGTCGCTGCTTTCTGTCTTTGTAATAAAACGCCTCATCTATTAATAAAAAAGTATATTTATATAATCTCACTGTGTAGTTTTTAATCATCAGTACATAAACAATAATGTTCAAATAAACATGTAACAAACATGTAATATATATATATATATATATATATATACATACATACATACATACATACATACATACACACACACACACACACACACACACGTATATTTTATAGGTAGATCTTCAAGACATTGGCGATTCAAAAGAAGCTCACATGCCAAAAAAGTGTGAGCACCCCTGTTCTATAGGCCTTTGACAACTTTAACTAGTAAATCCTAAAATACTAAGAAAAGCACAAATCTAACTTCAACTTGAAAAAATATAGACAACAAAAATAAAATTGAAAGATCCGAATGAGCCCTGATTTAATAATTGGGTTTCTGTGATACTTTGGTTGTGTACAGTCCCCTCCACTCAACATTTTTACGTTCCCATCAGCCCCATTAGGTACCATTGGTAGAATTCCACATGCCCATCATTAAGAAATCTGCTGCACTCCAGAAGGGAAACCGTGCCGGGACTGCTGTGTGAAGAATTTCATCCACGTGTTCAAGAGATTCTTTGCTCGTTCCAGCTTTAAATTTTCTGTCTGTTCATTAGTCTGCCTGACATCACAAAGATAGATTTACTTTTTTTTTAATGTTTGCTCTAACAAGTTCTTGTTTCACCTGTTTAATAGAGCTAGTTTCATTGTCTTGAACTGTGCTCCTTCTGGCTGCAAAGTGGTTTGTCAGACACTGATATTGTCTGTAATTCTGTGGGAAAAAATGTAACTTAAGATCTTTTTATTATCAATAACCTGATATTTTTTGCCTATTTATTATAAATCTACTTGAGAAAAAAATAGGTTAACCCTCCTGTTATGTTCCGGGTCAAATTGACCCGTTTTAAAGTTTGAACATCTAGGAAAAATAGTTAAAAGTATTTTTTCAGCATGAAACTTCTTCTGCTTGCCTTAATTAGCGTAATCAACATATATTATGAAAATGGTTCATCTCACATATATGCAGCCCCCCTCCCTGCATGTTTATATCACATAGATGATGTTCGGGTCAATTTGACCCGGCATTCAAATTGGAGGTACAAGGATGTCTTATAATTATTAGTTTTCCTTTATTTGCACCTGTGAGACATATTTCAACCCAATCACACACATAGACACACACACACACACACACACACAGGTGCATAGGTGTTATGACTTTTGGCAGGAACCATTTATGTTCTCGCGGGAAAACTCAACCCACATTCAGTGGACACTCAACAGGGGAGGGTCAAAACATATAAAAGATTCTCTGCATGGGAGTCCTTCCAACATTACACAGGCAGACCTTTAGAAAATGAGCAGCAGAAGCAGAAAGATGACAGTCCTGGAGGCTCTGGTAGTCATCACTGATCATGATCAGAAGAAGACTATCTTGAGCTAAATTCTGATTCTAATGATTCTGATTTTGAACCAGATGAGGGAATTGCTATTCTTTTTCCTCCAAGCAAGACATTCATATCAAAGAATGGTGAAATACATTGGTCTTCATCCCCAAATATGCGTCAGACAAACCTGTCTGCAGAAAACATAATAAAGACAGTGCCAGGGCCCACTAGGATGGCAGTGACCATGTCAATTCATTCAATCTAATTCAATTCAACTCAATTTAATTTTATTTGTATAGCCCAGATTCACAACTGTTGTCTCGATGGGCTTCGTATCGGTAATTGAAAAAGTAAAACATAAAATAAAAAGGATCATGAATACATAGAATTCAATAGGAAAAAAATAAATTGAACTAACTAAACAGACTAAACTAAAAGCTAATCCATGCCCTTAGATCCCCCTTCGTGGTAAGGAAAAACTCCTAATAAAAAAAACGGATTCCGGAAAAAACTAAGAAACCTCAGGGGTGTCCACATGAAGGATGGATCCTCCCCCAGGAGGGACAGGTGATCTACAAGAACTCATAAAGAGGAATTAGTTTATCTAACCCTACAACTACATATTTAAAGTCCAGCAGACGAGCTTCATCCAGATGGAGTTGGGGGGATGGCCGGGGGCGCGAGATGAGCCGGAGACAGGATCTAGGTCAAGACAAGCATGACCTGTGCGAAATGTACAAAATTAATTTGCACAAAGCACAGTGTAATGACTGGACACTCTTGTGCTGTATATATGCACAGACACACACACACAAGTTCATATTGGGATTGCTCATCTGTTGTATTGTGATTTTGTTTTTTTCTGGTTCACAGTGCATGTATGTAAAACAAAATTTCAAGATTATGTTTCAATGTTATTTAAAACTATTTTATTTTATATGTTAGTCTTTCAAAAGTAATGCAGTAGTGAAAAATAAAATAAAAAGTTAGAACATGTATATTTTTAAGAAAAACAAGTGAATTATTTGATAATTGAACCACTACCTGTTAGAGGTAAGGAACACCATTTCACTAGGTTTTTGAAAGAATGATTGTTAATGGAGTTAGTGATGATATATTCACACTGCTTGTTAAGATTTTTTGGGTTTCAGACATTTTTAAATTAATAAAGCATGCACCGGGTCAAATTGACCCGGGAACATCATCTCTGTTCCTCACAAATGAACATAACAGGAGGGTTAAAGTAAACTATGTTTAAACAAAACATGGTTTCAAAAATTCAAAAAAACTTTAAAAAAATAACATGTATTTGTTTGATCCAATTCATTTGGCCCTATTTTTAAGTAAATTGAAGTACAATGTACTGGATAAATTTCTGCATTTAGTAAGATGCAGGTTTTAAAACTAAAACAAAAAAGTTTTTTATGGGAACATTTTGGGCACTAATGAACTCAAACTTAGTTTTTTTCTTTTGGTATTTTCTAGTTGCACAGTTGAAATGTATTTATCGGTAGCTTTCTAAATGCTCGCCTTTGATTAGATATTAATAAATTAATACAGTCTGGTGAGTTTCACAATGTTGAAACAGCTTTACACCTGCAGAGCATATTGTCAAAGCATTAATTGTTTTGGCCACTTGGGGGCAGTGTAACATGTGTCTTGCTGGTCCTTTGGCTTCAAAAAAGTTCCAACGGACTAACATTTCATACTTTTTACCGGAGAAGTTGTTGTCTCCCTTTTGTGATACAAGATAACATGTTTCTTTTTGACATCTAAATGATCCATTTGTGGTCTTTTTTTATTCTTGGTACACTGAGTGATTTTTTTAATTCCAAAAAAATAATTAAAATAAAACATGAAATCAAATTTGTATTTTATTTATTACATGTAACCAAGAAAAATACCACTTGATATCAAACACATGTAATCAATTATTCAATTAAAATAATAGAAAATTTACATTCAGCACATATATTTTCATATGCAGGACTACACTAACAGTACTTTAACCCTTGTGCTATCCTATGGGGTCAAGATGACCATTGACGTGTTATCCCTACCATGACAAAGGGGGATAAAGGTGGAGAGGATTTCATGTAATCCATGGAGATCACAAATCATTGAAGAAAAAGGGCTCAGCGCTCAGTCTTGTGGGGTCTAGACGACCCAGTGTCAAAGTGCCTAGGATAGCACAAGGGGTATACAAGGTTGCATTTACATGTGAATATCTAATATAAAATTTAATAAATTGCTGAATAAAGAACACAAACATATACATAAGCTTGCATATATTCATATACAACTTTGGGTGTTATTCACACTAAAATGTGCTAAAATGTCTATTTCCTGTTCTTTATGCCATAGGAGTTGCTTTACATTCCTATAACTTGATAGTTAATCTGTGCAATCATTAGCCTCTTTCCTGGTTTGTGATAACTCCATCCCTGGAGATGACCCTGGCAAGCAAACCCTGCAGCCAATGAACATGAGGAATGCCCTGCGGAAAGAGCGATTGAAAAACCCGTACAAAAACGGATTCAGGGATGAGTTTATATATCCCAGCCAGAGAAAAATATCCCAAACAACCACTTCAGTAGTGTATCCAATGAATGGATCTACAATGTTGAGAGTAAAAAAAGGCATCCAGAAAATGAGGAAAACTCCCATGATAATACCTAAAGTTTTTGCAGCCTTTCTTTCTCTCCTCATAGTGATGCGGTGCCATCTTTTCTTGCTGGAGTCTTTGCCAACACCGGCAGCCATCTGACTTTCCATGGCGCTGATCTGCAGAGCCTGTCTTTTTGCAGCTTTAAATATCTTCCAGTAGGCTACTAGCATGATGGCCATGGGCAAGTAAAAGGCTACTAAAGAGGCCATGACAGCATAAATACGACTGACTAAGAAAACGCATAAATCCTCAGGGATTCGGATGTCTACACCAGCAATGTGGAGATCAAGCATTATAGGGCCAAAAGAAATGAGCATCGGGACAGCCCAGCAAATGGTTATGAGGAGAGCCACTCTGCTTTGAGACATCTTTAAGGAGTAAATTAGGGGGTTGCAGACTGCATAAAAGCGGTCGAATGCAATGCAGCTGAGGTGGAAAATTGAAGCAGTACACAACATGACATCCAGGCTGGAATGGAGCTTACAGAAGAGGGAGCCAAAGTACCAGCATCCCTCCACGGTTCGGATCATACTGTACGGCATCACAACAAGGCCAACAAAGCAGTCAGCCACTGCAAGTGACATGACAAAGCAGTTCGTGGGGGACTGCAGCTGCTTGAAATAGGCAATCGACAAGACAACCAGGAAGTTTCCCACAACCGTGGAGACAATACCAATGGTGAAGAAGCTGTACAAAAAAATGCGGGAGAACTGGTTCCTCATTGTGGTGCAGGACTCAAGTTCTGATCTGTTGGTACATTCGCCCCAATCCAGGCTGCTGTTGTCCATAGTCAGATGAAACCTGTCCAACACACACATCCAGTTAGAAAATATAAGGTTGGTGCCAGTGAAGCCTTTAGAGGCAGCTTAAAACACTTTTCCAAAGTTAACTGACAGCAAAGTGCTTTACAAACCAGTCTAAAGTAGAGATTCACCTGATGATTCATCGCAGGTTTATAACTTGTTTTTAAAATTGTATTTGGAGCCCATTACCAGAAGAGAGTGTCTGAGGGTCTACCAGCTCTGAATCACAAATTATTGTACTTTGTTTTATGATAATATTCTTTTGTATCTTTAAATACTTTCTTTAAAATTCACATCTTGCCAACTGCGAACAGTGTAAGCGCTTCAGTTTTTAATATTATTTAATACTGCTTTAGGAAGGTTTTTTTTTAAATAAATAATTAGTCAATGTGTATTATTTAAAAGATTATTATATATTTAAGATGATAAAAAAAGGGTTGGAGGTCACTTGTGAGTTTTGGCCCAGAGCAGGGGTCTACTACCAAACACCAACTGCTCTAATTTCTTACTGATCAAAACCCAGCGAGAGCCGTAAAGGTCCACCTCAACATAAAAAAAAAAAAAAAAAAACGTTGTTTTTCTGGCCATTAAGATATTCATTTCTAAAGAGTAATTTTTTAAATATTGACAATAATTGAACTATAGTGATAAATAAATATAGTTTTCCCTTAAGTTATTTTTGCAGCACATCAAGGTCCTTTCAAAATAAAATACACCCCGTGTCAAGTAAGATCCTCCTGCTGCTGTAGATTGACTTGAATTAAAAATACAAAAAAGTCAAGTCAAACGTGACATTTTCAGTCATTATGGCTCTGGTGTATTTTCATTATTTTTCTCTTTTTACTTTCAAATATAAACATAACAACATTGGTTTACAATCCAATTTATTTTGAGAATAATACATGTAAAGGCAATTTCTATATTTCAAGAACTTTGCCTCTGAACAGCAACTAGACACTGTTGAGCAGCAGAATATTAGAATATGTGCTTTGTACTTCTTTTAATAATAAACCACTCAGACAGTAGATCAAACCTTTTACCAATATTGAAAATCCATAACACATGTATTTTGTCATTAAGAGCCAAAGAGCTACGATGGAGGGATAAAAGAGTGTGGCTCTAGAACCACAGGTTGCAGACCTCTACACAAACTCTGACAGTGTACCTTTGACTTATCCTCAAACACAGGAGCTGACATGATCAGATTCTTTATATTTGCATCATTGCTGCAATTCCAAAATATAGGAAGTAATATCTATAGTGGATAGACTTGTACCTTTGGAGATGTGCAGTAGCTCTTTATTACTTGTCTTCAGAACGCCTATGACAAGTACAAAAGAGATTTGGCAAACTGAGCAATTTTAAACTGTTTACTGGATTTCTATATAATTCTAAAAGGTTTTTTGGAGTCCTGAATATGTGTGTGTGTGTGTGAAAAATTGCTTTACATTGCACATTAAGGTGAGTCACAGAACTAGATCTAATTCTTTGTGCCAGTGAAGTGAGCAGATGTTTCAGCTTACATGGAAAAGATTTTAATGAACACCACAGGGACAGTGCAGTGTTGACGGGAAACTTAAAAGAAGAAGAGAAGAACAAATTGTCTTTTTATCCTTTGTCTCTTGACTTACTGCCAAAGGCAATCAGTATCAAAGAAAATTTTTTTTTGACTGATTCAAACCCATTTCTTTGCAATAGTTATTAACAATAGCTACAATAATACGCCATGTTTTTGGGATAAAATTTATTTTGTGCTGGAGCTTCCATTTACGGTATTTAAAATGTATTGTGATTGCAGAACTTTTGTTTATTTTGTATCAGAAGGGCCACATCACATAGGATGTTATAAAATCAATCTATTTACAAAGCGCTTCATTTTTTGGTGAACAACTTTGAATGTTTAAAGAATACCACATAACTTTTATTTTATTTTTTTCTTAACTTGTAATGTAAATTAAATCTTATTTTAAAGAATTTCTCACAGATATTTTGCTTAAGCACTCTTAAATGGGATGAAAAGAAATAAAAAGATATATGACCCAGAAGATCTGACAACTAGCAAGTCAAAAAGCCAAACAACTAAGTAGACTTAAGAGCAATTAAGTGAAATAGAAACAGCTGAGGATAATTACAAATTAAACCTAGTGTGTCTGAGGAATAGAAAACAGAACTATTCTGATCACCGCAAATCTTAATGAAATCCATTATCCGAAAAACAAAATTGCTTCCTTTCTTGCTTTGTTTCATTTTGTGGGTTTTTTGAAATTACGTTTAATTAATTACTCTAGATCTTGAGAAAATAGCTTTTTATTTATTGCTAACAGAAAAGTCAAGGAGGAATCACCTTTGCCATTCACTGTTGCAAACAAAGGGTTATTTTTCCTGTTCATGTCCTTGTCATTAATCATTCACGTAACAAGAACAAACAAACAAAAATTATATATATATATATATATATATATATATATATATAAAATTCACAATTGTGTTTTAAAAAGGAGCTTAATCCTTTTGCAACATTGTCGAACTGTATTCCAACAGGCATAGAAATGTCAAATCTCACTGTTTCATTTGATGCAATGCAGAAATAGAATGATGCTTAAACAGAAATAAGAGTAGTACACAAGATATTTAGAGAAATTGATAATTCTGTTACAGCAAACCGAAAGCTCCACAGAAAGCACGTCGCTAAATAATATGGTCATGTTTTTTCTCAAAGAAGCTACCAAAAATATGTGTTACTAGTGATATCTAAACAAAACCCACTTTTTTAACTATCTTTTAAGATAACATTAAATTGAGAAGTTTAGTCAGGTAAATAGAGAAACCCTTGAATCTCTGAGACATACCTGATCCAAAAAGAGGTGGCTGTATGTTGTTGTGAGTGTACCATAAAGCAGTTCCAGGGAGCGTGGTTTTGGATGAGGTGAAGCGATGAGAGAGGTGGGAGGTAATGAGTGCATGCAACAATACCCCTGGTAATGAAATACAGTTTGGTGCCAACTCCCCTTTAAGTGATTTTTAATAACTGAAGCAATGAGGGAGGTTAACATTTTCACTTTTTTTTGGTAAAATAAACTATTGTAAATTGCACAAAATAATTTTAAAAAAGTAACGTTGTTGAAGTTCAACTTTGATCTACCGGATGATAAACAAAAAACATGAACACATTATTTTTTACCATATGCAGCTTCTCACACTGTAAAAATAAAAAGTCCTGAACAACTCAACAAAAAAGGTTTCAAACCTTTACAACAGAATGTGAGAAAAATAAATATTGTATTTCCTCACATTGTGATATTGAGTAAATATTTAAAAAACTTATTCTATTATGGAGTTTCCCAAATTTTTACCAACAATGTGTGGATAGTGAAAAGTATCTTCTTCTCAACAGCCAGCCTCTTAAAAATTAAGGTCAAAACAGCAGTTTATTTATTTATTTTCTTTCTTTTTTATTCAAAAGGTTTTTAATGATAAGCTGTATCCTACATACAGTATGTTTGTTGTTTGTGCAAAGTTGTAGATTTTTAACAAAGGGTAATAGGAAATTGCTAAACTCTGAAACCAGCCTCCTGTGGTCACATGAAGTACTGCAACTTTTGGTACTTCAACTTTGCCTATAAGTTAAGGAAAACAGAAGGTGGGGGGCTTGGTTGTACCCAAAAACGCTTGTAGGTCGAAAGTGGTGTCAAATGCTCTTCAAAAATGTACAGTGCTTTGCAAAACCATTTAACCCTTGGATTTTTGTCTCTTTTGTTGTTTTCATAAATCACTCGTGATCAATAAAATTAGTCTTTCCTCACACAAAAATGTACTGGAAAAAATCATTCTATGTCAATGTAAAAACAGATTTCTACAAAGTAATGTCAGTGAAACAAAAATATTTTCAAATTTCACATTTATTTGTTTGTAGGATAAACCGCTTGAGATGTGTCATCTCATTTTCAAGGTGGTCCTCGACATACAACAAAACAACCAATTACCAAGACAGAGACAGTTGAGCAAACTTTACATATATCAAAAACAATGAAAAACTGAAAATGTACAAGACAATGAACACGCACACATACACACGCACTGACAAACACACAGACATTTATTACACCTCTTAGCAGTTAGTTTAAGGGGAAGGGGATAAAAAAGCAGGAAAGATATCAAATCCAATCAAAAACAGTTAAATGAGGGTTGAAGATGTTCTAAACAGGCATTTTTCAAATGCAAAGAATAAGGTTAAAGAGCGAATGGATGGAGGAAGATATTTCCAGTCAGAGGATGTTTTGTCATAAAATAAATATTTTCCTATTTCATTCTAAATATGACATGAAATATAATTGTTTGCATAATAATTCACCCTCTTTGGTGAGAGGGTCTAATTCAATTGAAGTCTATCCAGTTAGTGCCATTAGTCTCACACTTTAACTTTATTTCACCCACACCTCCTGATCTTTGTTGTGGGTGTGTCCCAAGTGAGTGAGTTATAAAACACCAGTGCAAGTAAGAGACTTGTAAGACCCCTAAGACCCCTACGACTACTTTGAAGGAGTTACAAGCTTTAGCTGCTGAGATGGGAGAGACTGTGCATGTAGCCTCTGCTGCCTGGGTTCTTCACTGGTCAAAGCTTTATTTGAGAATGGCAATGAGAAAGCCACTGTTGAAGAAAATACATATTAGAAGTGGACAAAAGGCATGTGGAAGACTCCATGATCAAGTGGAAGAGGATTCTTTGGTCTGATGAGCCAAAAATTAAGCTATTTGGCCTTCAAAAAAGACAGTATCTTTGGCAAAAAGCAAACAATGCACATAATCAAAAATACACTATCCCCACTGTGAAGCACGGTGGTGGCAGCATCATGCGGTGGGGACGTTTCTCAGCAGCAGGCCCTCGAAGGCTTGTAAAGTTAGAGGGTAGAATGTATATTGCAAAACATACTGAAATGGAGGACAGTATTTTTTGGTCTGCAAGAGAACTACGGCCTATTTTCCAGCAAGACAATGATGCAAAGCATACTTCAAAAGCTACACACAAATAGTTTAAAAGGAATCAGGTAAATGTTCTGTAGTGGTAGAATTCAGCCCAGACTTAAATCCCATAGAGAATCTGTGGCAGGACTTGAAAAGGCCTGTTCATGCCCAGTATCCATGCAACCTGACAGAAGTTGAGTAGTTTTACAAAGATGAATGGAACAAAATTCTAGTGTGCACATTTACAAGAGTGATTAAGACTTATCCACAAAGACTTATTGCTGCGATTGCAGCCAAACATGCATCTACTAAATACTGACTTGAAGGGGTTGAATACTTATGCAAACAATTATATTTCATTTTATATTTTTGTTTCATTGACATTACTTAGTAGAATTCTGTTTGCACATTGACATAAAAGGTTTTTTTCTAGTACATTTTTGTGTGAGGAAAGACAAATGTTGTTGACCATGAGTGGTTTATAAAAGCAACTAGAGCTACAAACATCCACGGGGATGAATACTCTTGCAAGACACTGTATAAGTCAATGTCATTGCCTATTTAAGTTTTTCGATTTTATAATTGTAATGACACTTAAAACAGTGAACTTTTATTTCTGAGATAATCAGGCTTCTTCTATTTTCATGTGATTTTATACCGATAGCTGGGATGATAACATGTTACATTTCTGCCAGCAGATTGTCAAAAATCTAAAGGACAATACTGAAACAACTCCAAGGTTATTTGTCATGGCAACCGTGTGAGTAACTTTCTACCCACATGTAAAACAGCAATTAGTGTTTATCCCTTGTATGCAATAGAGCACAGCCAATGCTGCAGAGCTACAGTATCTTGGGTATGGGCCAGTGACAGGCGTACTTGAAGTGTGGCGGATGTGTTCTAATTAAACATGGGGGAAATTTTAATGAGGGGTGCAATAGAAAGCCTAATAACTGATGTTTTATCCGACCACTCATTCATATGTGTAATGAAATGGTCCTTTACAGACTGCTGCACATCTGCTCTTTTGTTTATAAAATAGACTACCGTGATTTAGGCATGACTAAATTGATCAATCTAATTTGATTACTTATTGCATTACCATTAGTGCATTTTTTGACTCTTGTTAATTTTAACCCTAGTGATGGAACAAAGCAAGAAAGTCATTTTGTGTAGCAAAATTTATAATTATTACAGCTAATCATTGTTCTACATTCCTATCTGCTTTACGGAAGTGGAAAAAAATGTTCTGGAGAACACAATTGATAATCAGTGGTACTCTTTTTTTAACTTTGTTGTCTTTAAATTATGCAAACATGTGCCCAGGTGCTGACTTCTCCTTATGGATCAGTGGACTTGTAGATGATAAAACAAAACTCACTTCTAATCTGTCACGATCTGACCAAAAACATTTTTTTTTACAGTGATTCAGCTCAAATCAGCTTGAAGGTGGTCCAACTTCATTCCAAATCCTGTCCAGGTTCAACCCACCTGCTATTTCTGTGTATTATTGTGATCACTTCAGTAAAGCTTTAGATAAAGGTATGGTTCTTGTCAGGTCATTTTTGTGGACATACATACATGAAACTAAAATGAAAAAATTATTTAAAAAATAGCTCACATAATTTTATTTCAGTTAGACAAGTCTTGCAGTAAAGAAGATTTATTCCATATTTCTTTTAGTTTGGCAGAAGATTTATTCCATATTTCTTTCCGTTTGGCATAAGGCTCTGTTCAGATACAAAACAAAGATCAACAAAGATCTCCATAGAAAACTTTGGGTATTAAACTATCTGCTATGTTTGACCCGGCACCATTGACCATACGGCCGCTCTAGTTCTAGAACAGCGCCACGAAGGGAACACACTATCTAGTGGATCTGCTATGTGTGACCCGGCACCATTGACCGTTGGGCTGCTCCCGTTCGAGTACAGCGCCACGAAGGGAACATACTATCTAGATAGAAGAGAAAAAGAGCCAGGCGAATTGAACGTGGAGCCAATATCCGCAAAGACGCTGTAAGGAACTATAAACTTAAACCGCCATGAACCAAACCTGTAAAACGACATGAAGCTTAACATCCAAAATCTGACGCCTCCACTGGCATTCCATGATACGAGCTTAAGTAACATCCATAAATTCGACGCTTTCATCTGAATACTAAGATACGGCCTTTTACTCGATGCTTCCATTGGCATACTAATAATTCGAGCTTAAGTAACATCCAAATTTGAGCTCCATTGGCATACCTAATACGAGCTTAAGACATCCTAATTTTGAGGCTTCCACCTGGCAAAATATAGTATTCAAACAACCATAATCCAAGAAATGATTTCCTTTCTGCTGCCAACATATTGGTTGATTTAAGTCTGAAGTCTCTTTGGAACGCGAAGGAGGTCCACCGCCCATCACTTCCAGTTCAGAAATAGGTAAGTGGAGTGCAGTCGTCGTTGCGGCACCAATTCAAGGAGTGCAGGGTCGCGATCTGCAGGGAAGCTGCAGGAACGAGCAAAGAATGTGGAACTTGGAAGCTAGCCAACTTTGTCAAGGGTTTTACATCATTGAAGTGCTGACAGGGGAGTAGGGGTCGCAGGTTCAGGAAGCGATGCATAGATAAAGACAAAAGCAGTATTAGTCTTGGCAATGAATATATAAATAACTTAGCAGAACTGATCAGTTTAGAATGCTTGAGATAAAGGGAATAAAGTTGCTTTTAAAGAACAAATCTGAGAAAGTGAAATCACGTAGTGAGTTAAAAGAGAAGGTTCTATTTGTGTATTGACCACACCATAGAAAGCCATCAGAAGCACAGATTCCAACAGAGAATCGACAGTGAAATATGGAACCTGCACGTAATCTTAACACCAAAATTTTATATGCACCAATAGTAAGAGAGAAGTAACCTTTTGTCATTTCCGGAGGGATGCACCTTTTAGAAGGCAATCGAGGAGCAGGTGAAGACCAAGGACCAAGGAGATTCGTAGATGAGGAGGGTTGACATCTCATGCAGCAATGGACTGCAGCTTGGCTGGTTTTGATGCTTTGTACTTGAAATAAGCGGTTCTCAAAAAGGTGGAAAACAAAAGCACAGACTACTGAAATATCAATTGGCAAAGGGGTGTCTGGATATTGCACAGGAAGAACAGTTTGAGATCTATGAGGGATCGTAGGGCATAAACCAAAGAATTTGATCGTTCTTCTACTGAACTTGATTATAAATATTTTTTACTTGTATGGAGACATTAATTAAAAGTTCCTCTAATGGAGGGCTGGTGAAAAACAGACAGACCAGCAACCCTCAAGGACTGGGATTGGATGTCTCTGGACTTTTCTGTTACTGACTAGTAAACTAAGGTCACTGTAAAGCTGGAAACAATCCTGTAGTACTGAATAAACTACTCTATATCTCACATTAGCAAATTAAAACTAGACATTATGTAATTTACTCCACCATTGTATGAGCAAGACAGTACATGTGTGAGAATGAGAAAAAAACTTCTCCTGTGGAACGGAGAAGTTACGAAAAGAATTGGTAAAGAAACCAGTCTGTCCTGCTGTTCATTGAAACCATTGGCACCTGAGCAAATAAGTGGCACAAATCCTCAGTTTTTGCTCAATCCTCTGCAAAATATTGCTGAGCAGGAAGAGTTTCAGGTTTGAGTTCAAGTTTTCACCTCATCCAGTGTCTGAGGATGCCTAAATTGGTCAGCATGGTCAGTACTTCTCCATAAGTACCAGTTATGGTACTTCATTCATCTTCTTAACCGTTTATTCCCTTTCGGGGTCACGGGGTTGCCGGAGCCTATCCCGGCCACTTGGGCGTAGGCAAGGGATACCCTGGACTGGTCGCCAGTCTGTCGCAGGGTGGAATATCCTCAATCACACATCCATTCACTCTCACACTCACACCTATGGACAATTTAGAGTTGCCAATGAACCTATGTAGCATGTTTTTGGACGGTGGGAGGAAGCCGGAGATCCCGGAGAACATGCAAACTCCACACAGAAAGGTCCCCCATTGATGTTGTGTTTTTCATGTCCCCCAGCCGGGACTTGAACCGGGGGCCTTCTTGCTGTGAGGCAAGAGCGCTAACCACTGCGCCACCGTGCAGCCACCAGTTTTTAAATTCTGTGTAATCCATCCAAAAAATGTTTTTTTCTGTAAATGGATTACCATACAGTCTCGAGTCTTAAATTGTGCATTCTATAAAGGTTTGCATGTTCTCCCCATGTGTAAGAAGTTCTCCAGGCACTCTGGCTTCCTTCCACAGTCCAAACACAGCCTTCATAGGTTTATTGGTCAATTTAAAGTGTCTCTGGATCTGTGTATGAGGGAGTCCTTGTGTGGCCCTGTGACAGACTGGTGGCCTGTTCAGGGTGTACCCCACCTCTTGCCAACAGTAGCCGGGGCTGACTCTGGCAACCCTGTGACCCCAAAATATAGCAAGTTAAGAAAATGGATGGATGGATAGGTGAGAAGTCAAGTTTTTTCTTGTCCCATGCATACCAAAAACCTTTGATTCTCTTTGTAGTAGAGTATAAAGAACCTCTCATATCTTTAGGTATAGGTACCCCCAAAATAAAAATGCATTCCCTTTCCTTCTCTGCAAAAAGGTTAAGTATAGTTCTTTTTAAATGATATAAAGTCAATGAATAAGTAATTTAATGCACAATTTTTCAAGAACTTAACAAGCAGGACCATGTTTGCCCTTGTTGATAAACACTTTATTACAGTTTTTCTCAAATGCAACAACCCATTTCACAAACGTGTCCTCCATTTTCATAAATGTCTAAACACAACACCCTTTTCTAAAGCTACATGAACACAACCACACCTTCTCACTTCAAAACTCAAACTTTCACAGCAAAAGAGCAGCTCAAAGCTTTCATAAATGTAAACACTATACACATCATTACACACTACAGCAAAACAATTAACATAACAATGCTTAATTTGTGAGAAGGTTCTTTGTTTCACTATTGCTAATGCATAGTTTTAGAAACTTTACAGTAATGGATGTTCTCAGATTAGGCATTTAGATTTGTGAGTTGGGAAAATTGTATTGTGAGTTGTATAAATCTACAGTAAATTGTACGGTGGCCCAGAAGGGTCACAACATCCTGCTGGAAATGTGTGAAGAAAGGGGGGGGGGGGGGGGCAGCGGGGATACACTTCAACTGTTGGTCGCTTCCAAATGAAGTGGCCAGATGGGGGACAAGGGTGGGGGGTGGAATCTACTTTATAAAACTTTTTTTAAAAGTCAGTCATACAGTGACATTTTATTACCTATTTTAATAAAGGTATAAACAAATCATTGTTTTTTGGGTTAATTTTGTGTGAAATGCCCAAATAAAAAATGGAAACACAAAACAATGTTGTCACTAATGTGACAGTTGGTTTAGTCGACGGAGTTGATGCCTTCGTGAGGACATTTATTGCTAAATGCAAAAAATGCACATCAGAAATATGCTGCTGCTACTGCTGCCATAACATGCTAATGGGCAAATAACTTCAGATTGGCCATTACTTTAACAATCATTTGTGGCAGCCTAAACTATTTCACAATGTTTTTTTTTTTTTTTAAACAGTTAACCGAGGATTTAGGGGTTCATTTTGAGCCTGCATTATTGAAGTTTATTTTTTGTTTATTTACAAATGTTGGGTTATATTATTAGTCAATAGAATTTTCATAAATCTGTTTTGGGAGTTTTAAAGATGAATATTTACCATTTACTGCAACTTTATGATGACAAAACATAATTTAACAGGGGATAACTAAAAATGTACCAGACAAAGGATTGAAGACAGCAAACATGAGCTAATTTTTCTTTTCTGAAGTAGAGATCGATATAGATCATGATAATTTAAATTTCCAATTCATAAATGTTTTTTATAAGGCCTATATTGCAGATGAGGAGCTGACAGAGCAATGCGAGGCACTAGACGACATAATGCATTTTGAAGGGAACAGTGATTTGGACAGTAGAGAGCTTGTTCAGGACTTGTTCAACGACTCTAAGTCTCCTTGAGTTTATCACTTTCATATCTGACAAGGATCTATCAGAAATCCCAACTTTTGGACTGCTCTGGGGATTGCACTCACCTTGCCAGTCACTGTGGCTCAAGCGGAGAGGAGCTTTTCAAAACTCAAGTTGATCAAGTCGTACCTAAGGTCAACAATGTCTCAGGAGTGACTCACTAACCTTGCCGTTGTTAGTATCAATCATTCAGTGGGGGAGCAGATTTCATATGATGATGTTATTGACGAGTTTGCATCAAGGAAGGCTAGAAAGGTTAGATTTTAGTTAGTGTTTTCTGTTCTTAATGGTGCTGCAGTTATATTTATTTTAGCCTGTTATTTGTGTGATAAGAGATCTGTGCTTTATAATATTTATTTTAAATTAGTTTTTCAATATAGGGTTTGATTTAATATTTTTTTCTTAACTGTATTTTTGCCATACTTATGGTCTTTTATTTTTTATGTTCTGATAACTGTTCTAATGCGGTGCAGAATTTTGAGCCTGAGCCGGGGGTGTCCGTGTCCCTTTTGTGTGGGTTCTGGTCCTTTCCCCTGAGTGCTGGGCCTCACCAAATTTCCAACAGTGGCCGAGTCTGGTTGGGCCAAGTTTACAAACCCCCTTTTCTCCTGGGTGCCCCCCTCCTGGGCAGGGACGGCTGGCCCCTGCCTTGCTGCTTCCTGGACCAGCCGTGGGCCGGGTAGGTGGCTGCCTGGAGCGCAGAAAGGGTCTCCCTTGGGGGTCCTGGCCTGTACCTGGGGTGGGGCGGGGGGTGCCCAGAACTCCTGGGTGGTGATGGGGTGCTCGTCTGGGGCTGTGGGCACTCTTCTCGGGTGGGGCCCGGCCGCTGCCGTGGCTGCTGCGGCGGGGGTCTTGGTGTGGGGGTGGCTGGGAACTCTCCCTCCTTCTTTTCACAATCACGGTATTGTTAGACCCAAGGACAGCATGCCGGTGGACAAGCCCCTACAAGCCAATAGCCACACAAAGAGTAATATTACCCCCCCCGTTGGCCAGGAACCTCAGTGATGGCTCTTTGCCAATGATGTTACAGCATCTTTGCCTTCATTTCTGCAGGTTGAATGCCCTGATAATGGTGGCCACGGTGAACCTACTAAAGTTTGGACAGACTCTTAGTTCTGATTCAGCCATTGTCATGCTATGGACAATGACATGGTCAAAGACTGTTGCTCGCATCTCGTCTGTAATGATGGTGCGAGGTTATCTTGCTCTCCCTCCTGGACCTCCTCCTCTCCCTTGTTGGCCCGCTCCTCTTCCTCCTCTGATTTGAACTCCTCTTCCTCATTGGCCTGCTTCTCTTCTTCGATGGCCAGCTCTTCTTCCTCCTCTGACTCGAATTCCACTTCCCCTAACTCATCCTTTATCCATTGTATTTGTTTGAAATCTTCAGTAAACTGTGCTCTCTGAACTTCTCTTTATAAATGTGGTCACAGCATTAGAAACAAGTGTCTTCAATTTTGAGTTGTTGTGAGTAATGAATGACGTCAGGTGTGTTCATTGTGTTCAAATATTGCTGACTGTGGCAAGCATTTTGCATCACATGAGCTTTCATTTGAGAACATGAGCAGAGTCCTTTTGCAACTTGTGTTTTAGCAAAGAACAATGTGTCAAGATTTATGAGAATGGAGGATTGTGTTTTGTGAAGTGTGTCTTTATGTGAAATGTGTTTATGCTATTGGAAAATGATGGCTAGATTTAGTAAATGTGTTTGGACAATTGGTCATTTGGTTTAAGGGACTGGCTTTTTGTAACGGTTTCAGTTCCTTTGTGTTTTGTTCCTTGATTTCCTGTTTTATTTTGTAGTATTTCCTGTTTTGTTGTTATTTCGAGTTTTACCTTGCCCCATCAGTCCTGAGTGTTTCCACCTGTGTCTTGTTGCCTTGTCTGTATTTAAGTCCTGTCTTTTCCTTCCTCCTGTGCTGCTCCATAGGTTAATGTTTCCCCGTTCCTGTGTATTTCGAGTTTCGAGTTTGAGTGTTTCTAGCCTGCTCTGCAGTGGTTTTTGGTTTTTCTTTAGTTTTGTTATTAAACCCCGTTCCCCTGCAACCTCCTGCCTCCTCTCCTTCTCTGCGCCTGGGTACTTTCCATTCCCCCCGTAACACTTTTGTGCTTTAGCATTTGAGAAAAACTGTAATAAATATTTATGACTGTTTTTTTCAGATATGGAGTCATAAAAGGTACTCTGATATCATAGTCAATTGAGAAACTGCATTATTATTGCAACCTTGTATAAGAATAAAATTTGGAGGCTTTCCGGTTCCGGGTTATACAGCAGGACGCGTGGCGTGCCTCTCTGCGAATACAACTATCTTCAAATTACTTAAAAAGTTGATTTTTCTCCAAAAAAGAGAGCTGACCATGCCCCCGAAGAAACCCCAGGAATATGAAGAGCTCAAAAAGTCTCTTGACATTATTCAAGAAACGCTGAAAAGTTTTATGGATCAAGTGTCGGCTAAGCTAACACCGCTCTGGGAGATGATGGAAGAGTTCCGAAGATTTCGGGCTCAAAACGAGCAGCGAGAAAACCGGGTCGAGATTCTGGAGAAAAGACTGGACGATGTGGAACAGCAAGTAAGGATGAATAATGTCATTCTCACTGGAGTACCAATCAAGCCTCGAGCGAAGCTGAATGCAGCAGGAGCTAGCACTGCTAATGCTAGCGCTAGCGTAGCTAGCAGTTCTAATACGGAGTTTGGTGCAGCGTCGCTGGAACAGCAAATACTTTCATTTCTCACATCTAAAGGGATTTCCCTGTATCTCAATACCATCGAGACCTGCCACCTGCTCCCCAGGAGAAAGGAGACGGATAAACCAGCGATCCTCATCAGGTTTGTGAATCACAAACACAAGCTAGCTTTGATGAACCAAAGGAAACAACTGAAAGGTTCGGCTGTTTATCTGAACGACCATCTGACCAGAAGGAATGCTGAAATCTCAAAACATGCACGGCTTCTCAGGAAGCGTAAGCAGATTGAGAACACTTGGGTTAAAGGCTGCAGGATTTACGTCAAACCGCTCGGTCCAGAGGACCGGTCCAAGGTTCTGGTCGTGAACACCATGAAGGACTTTGAGAAGTGCTTGATTACGGTTGTCTGAAACAACGTGGAGTAATAAATCAAAGAGCCAAATAATTTCAAGAAATATGACACCTGGGATCATCACTTTCTCTGTATGTCTGACGTAACCTGAATAACAGCAGAGTTCTGACCTGCAGACAACTTGACCTCAACTTTCACCGCAGCTGATATCAGCTGAAGAAGGATATGGACCTGAATCTAATGTCTGCAGACATAACATGGAAGAAAACTATTAACTGTTTAAACCAAGAGAATCGGCTGTTATCAGTAAAAGAAGAAATGCCAACCTTGGACAATTCGACAGTTTATGGACCCTTTTTATTTTTCCCCCACAGCATTACTTTATTATATAAAAAAAGAAAAAAAAAATACAAAAAAAAAAAAATACAAAAAGAGTAAAACAAATGATTAATCACCTTTGAAAATTGTTAAATTGATTGACTTTTGATGATAGTACTTCACTAGCTCCTAAAATTGATAAATTGATTCAAAAATCTTTCCTAATGTAGCATAACTTTGCACATGTTTTTAACTTTTGATACTTGATGAAATTTTTGCTATGAAAATTCCTGAAACAGTGTTGTGTCTATTTTACTGATATAGTATTATGTTTTAAAGCATGACTTTTAAAAGTAACATAATTTGCATATATTTCAGATGCTGCATTTGCCATGTTGATTTCTAAAATAGTTATTTTTGACGTAGTACTTAAGTAATTCATCTTTGGCATGTGCTTTATTGATACCTTATGACTATTAATTCTGTCTGATAAAACCTAGGAACCGGATATTGATAAATCATGTAATAAAATGGTTATAGTATAATGGGGTGGGATTATATAAGTTCGCTTCCTTCCACTCCCTTTCAAGCAATATTTATTAATTATGTCTAATTATCCTAAGTTTGATTAGTTACTGTATAAATGTATAACTGATGTTTATATTGTTTTTGTGTATTATTTCTATTTGATTGCTTGAAATAAACCATTTCAATATCAAAAAATCAAAAAAAATGTTGTTGAAAAAAAATGCAAAGAAAGTATAAAACAGTCAAATGCAAAGAAGTTTTTTGAATGCTTTTTTTTAATTGCTCAGTTGATTAATAATACAGTTTTATTACCCCCCCTCAATAAGACATATACAGAAATAATTTAGTAAAATCTGCTAAAGAAGAAAATGCTTACAAATAACTAGAATGACAGTACACTGACATTTTAGACAAGCAATAAATACCTGATTTAAAGGCAGTGCACATTCTTTCAAAACTGCTTTGATCCTGCAAAAGCAACACATTTAAAATTATTTACTCACTTAATCTCTTTTTTATGGATGTAGCTTCAAAATAAATATTTGAAAAAAGCAAAGAGAACAGTTACTCTAAGATGTTGTCTGGGAATTCCAGGCATCCCTGTTTTTAGCATCAGTTGTTTGAGTTATGTTGTAGTCTACATCCAAATCTAAACTCCTGTTCTCTTTCAGAGTGCACAATGCCTCTAGATAGTTAACTGCAAAGCCCTTTTAAATAAGAAATAAATATTTTGTTCACTTTCATTGATACATGTGCATTTTTCAATGAAATAGCTTTCATTCTCAAAACAAAAAAATAATACATAATGTGAACTTTTTTTATCACAGAGAACTGATTAGTAATATAAATAGCATATGATATTAAATCTAAAAAATACTGTTAATTTGTCGTGATTTCTGACTAATTGCATTCATCCCTTTACCATATGCTGCAGTTGCAAAATTCACAACACACATATTTTCTTCTGCTCTTTAGTATACATTTCAAAAAAAGACTGTGGGATAAGTCGGTTGAAGTCAAAGCTTTGGTTCTATATGCTGATAAGCATCTGTGCTACAGCGAGCACAGTCAGTGAAAAGAAGGCCAATGTGCCCATGGTGGGTTGAGGAGGGCTGCTTGATGTTGTTGTTGACTCTGAAACAATTGAATAGAAGATCATTTGGTTAATTCAGATGATCCTTAATGCCTAATATTCTTTAAATTTAAGGACACAGCACTACAGTCTGTATGATGATATTTTTATCCTACATTTTTATAGTTTTCCCATTAGTACCCCAAAAAAGTTATTAAACATATACATAAAGAATATTGCCGTAACTTACCTGCAGACGCAGTGCCTTTTATGAAATCTAAGCTTGAGCTTTGCAGTTGAGTTTCAAACAGTCGACTAGTCGTGGCTGCGTCAGGAACTAAGTTTTTAGAGTAAATAAGATACCCGTCTGCAACCGTGGATCCACTCCTGTAGTAAAAAATACATAGAACTTCTTTAATATACGTAGTCAAATGACATTTAAACAGTTGTTTCTGTAATAACTTACGTGAATGAATTAATAATGAACCGTTTGAAGGCTGATGGATTCAGCAATTTGCCAATTCTGTTAATCTGAAAGACAGTGAAAGTGTCAGACACATGTATGCAAAAACTTTAAAACAAAGAGAAAACAAGAAATTGCGTGTTTTCTTTTGTTTACTAAAATTAGGGTTTTTTATTAGTATTTGGCAGTTTGCAATAGGAGAAAGTTGCACTATGCTGGATTATTACCTCAGTGATAACTTCTAAAGCTAAAGCCTTGTAAGCTGCTGAATCTTTGTTGCCATAATCTGCTTTAAACGCTCGGACAAGACTAAATCTAAGCCTAAGGGTTCCCTCTGTGGAAGTTGGAGGGTCTGTTGCTGGTGTGGTTGCTGTAGTAGAAGTAGTGGAGGACGCTGTGGTTGCAGAAGTGTTTGTAGCAGCAGAGAGAGTTGTTGAGTTTGTTGTAGCAGGGACAGTTGTTGAGATTGTTGTAGCCGGGATGGTTGTTGAGATTGTTGTAGCCGGGATGGTTGTTGAGATTGTTGTAGCCGGGATGGTTGTTGTGGTCGTTGTACTTGTGGGATCAATGTAGTTGGCTGCATCAAAAACAATATGTCAGTTTTTTCAGATATAAAATGTGGAGGTATTCAATTCATTAAATTACAAAAGAAACATAAAACAAGTCAACCGGTTTTCTTGCACACATACTTGCATTAACACTGCCAGCTGAAATGTTCAGACCGGTGTTGTTGCTGGTAAGTTCAGCGTTAAGTACTGTTGTTGCATTTGCCAGTGTGGGAATTGAGCTGTTATCTCTAAACACTAAACCCATTTCAGGGAGCACTGATCCACTCCTGTGAAAAAACAGAGAAATCACTTTTTGAAATGTAGGTAAAGACCAAATGATTTATTAAACAATGAAAAATATTTAAAATAAATAGATTTTAATGTAAAAGCATGCACTCTTACTGGAACGCAATGACATAAGACCGAAGGAATAAGAATCCATAGACTCTTCTGCACACAATGTTTACCTAAAACAAAATGTCATGGAAAGTAATGAATAAATGTGTAATATATACATAAAAGTATAATAGTATAGGGAAAAAAGATGTACCTGGATGATCACTACTTGAGCAAGTTGTTTAAATCTCGCAGAGTTCCTATCTCCAAGATCTGATGTAAATGTGTCAAGAAGACGGAAGGAAATTCTCAAGGCTCGTTCATTGCCTGTGGGAGGATCTGTTGGGAGAACAGTTGTGGGTGCAACAGTTGTAGGGGTGGTCACATCAGGTTGGGTGGTGACTGGTTTAGTAGTTGGAATTGGAGTAGTCTGAACCGGTGTTCCACTTGTAGCATTGGTTGACGGTGCTGTATGAAGCATGGCAGAAAAGAAAGAACATATTAAAATCTTTTATATGTTCATGAATAAGGAATGGCAAATGTTCAAAAGATATTTTTTCAAATGAAAAATGAATATACTGTGTAGAAAAAAGTGGGTCTGCTTTAGTATTTTTTTTAAAAAAGCCCATGTTACCTGGTGAAAGTGTAGTAGATATGGTTCCAGATACAGTAGTTTGGACTTGGAAGGTTGTATTTTGCTGTGGCAATGTTTTTGTAATTGATGTTGAAGTTGTATTATTTGGTGAGGGAGTTGCAGTGACTGGTGGGGAAATTGCACCGGATAGTGTTGGAGAAGTGTTGACAATTGTTGTGGACACTGTAGTGTTTGAAGAAGTTGGAGTGACTGGTGGAGAAGTTGCAGCGGTTGGTGTTGGAGTTGTGCTCACAAACAGGGAAGATGCTGTTAAATTTGGTGAAGTTGCAGTTACAGGACGTGAAGTTGAAACGACGGGAGGTGAAGTTGCAGTGACTGGAGATGAAGTTGAAGTTGTTGTTAGTGAATTTAAAGTGACTGGAGATGAAGTTGCAGTGACTGGAGGTGAAGTTGCGGTGACTGTAGATGAAGTTGAAGTTGTTGTTGGTGAATTTGAAGTGACTGGAGATGAAGTTGCAGTGAATGGAGGTGAAGTTGCAGCGGTTGGTGTTGGAGTTGTGCTCACAAACAGGGAAGATGCTGTAACATTTGATGAAGTTGCAGTTACAGGAGTTGAAGTTAAAGTGACTGGAGATGAAGTTGTAATGACTGGATGGGAAGTTGCAGTGACTGGAGGTGAATTTGCAGTGAATGTAGATGAAGTTGATGTTGCTGTTGGTGAATTTGAAGTGACTGGAGATGAAGTTGCAGTGACTGGAAGTGAAGTTGGAGTTGCTGTTGGTGAATTTGAAGTGACTGGAGGTGAAGTTGCAGTGACTGTAGATGAAGTTGAAGTTGCTGTTGGTGAATTTGAAGTGACTGGAGGTGAAGTTGCAGTGACTGAAGGTGAAGATGAAGTGACTGGAGATGAAGTTGCAGTGACTGGAAGTGAAGTTGCAGTTGTTGTTGGTGAATTTGAAGTGACTGGAGGTAAAGTTGTAGTGAATGGATGTGAAGTTGCAGTGACTGGAGATGAAGTTGCCGTTGGTGAAGATGAAGTGACTGGAGGTGAGGTTGCAGTGACTGAAGGCGAAGATGAAGTGACTGGAGATGAAGTTACAGTTGCTGTTGGTGAATTTGAAGTGACTTGAGATGAAGTTGCAGTGACTGGAGGTGAAGTTGTAGTTGCTGTTGGTGAATTTGAAGTGACTGGAGATGAAGTTGCAGTGAATGGAGGTGAAGTTGCAGTGACTGGAGATGAAGTTGCGGTGACTGGAGATGAAGTTGCAGTGAATGGAGGTGAGGTAGCAGTAATTGTATAAGTGCTCTCAGTAGATGATGTTTTGCTTAGTGTTGGAAAAACTAGTGGTGAAAGCAAATTGGTTAATTTAAAATGTGGTGTTCAGTTTAAAAAAGTTCAATGTTGGACTGATTATTAATGAAGTTTTACTTGTTGCTGATGTGTTAGCTGATGCTGTAGGTACAGTGACTGATGATGAAGTTGCACTAACTGTAAGTGAAGTTGCAACAGCTATGGGTTAATTAAATAAAATTGTGTTTTACATTTTCTCCATTAAAATATTCCCATTATGTCACATGCCAAATCTTCTGGAAAAAGTTATTACAGTGCTGTATTATCTCACCTTAAAATAAGCCTGTTAGACGCCAAAAAGAAAAAGAGTTTAACCGTCTATATTTTAATTACCTGCTGTGGGTGTTGTAGTAGGGACAGTTGTTGATATTGTTGTAGCCAGGATAGTTGTTGTGGTTGTTGTGGTTGTTGTAGTTGCGGGATCAATGTAGCTGGCTGCATCAAAAACAATATGTCAGTTTTTACAGATATAAAATGTGGAGGTATACAATTCATTAAATCACAAAAGAAACATAAAAAATTCAGCCGGTTTTCTTGCATACATACTTGCATTAACACTGCCATCTGAAATGTTCAGACCGGTGTTGTTGCTGGTAAGTTCAGTGTTAAGTACTGTTGTTGCATTTGCCAGTGTGGGAATTGAGCTGTTATCTCTAAACACTAAACCCATTTCAGGGAGCACTGATCCACTCCTGTGAAAAAACAGAGAAGAAGTCACTTTTTGAAATGTAAGCAATGAAGAAATGATTTATTAAAATATAAAAAAATAATTTAAAATACATAGATTTTAATGTAAAAGCATGCACTCTTACCGGAACGCAATGACATAAGACCGAAGGAATAAGAATCCATAGACTCTTCTGCACACAATGTTTACCTAAAACAAAATGTCATGGAAAATAATGAAGAAACGTATAATGGATATATAAAAGTATAATAGTGTAGGGAAAAAAAACTTTACCTGGATGATCAATACTTGAGCCAGTTGTTTAAATCTCGCAGAGTTCCTATCCCCAAGATCTGATGTAAATGTGTCAAGAAGACGGAAGGAAATGCTCAAGGCTCGTTCATTGCCTGTGGGAGGATCTGTTGGGAGAACAGTTGTGGGTGCAACAGTTGTAGGGGTGGTCACATCAGGTTGGGTGGTGACTGGTTTAGTTGTTGGAATTGGAGTAGTCTGAACCGGTGTTCCAATTGTAGCAATGGTTGACGGTGCTGTATGAAGAATGGCAGAGAAGAATAAAATATTAAAATCTTATATACGTTCATAAATAAGGAATGGCAAATGTTCAAAAGATATTTCTTCAAATGAAAAATGAATATACTGTGTAGAAAAAAGTGGGTCTGCTTTAGTCATTTTTTAAAATAGCCCATGTTACCTGGTAAAAGTGTAGTAGATATGGTTCCAGATACAGTAGTTTGGACTTGGGAGGTCGTATTTTGCTGTGGTGATGTTTTTGTAATTGATGTTGAAATTGTATTATTTGGTTGGAGAGTTGCAGTGACTGGTGGGGAAGTTGCACCGGATAGTGTTGGAGAAGTGTTGACAATTGTTGTGGACACTGTAGTGTTTGAAGAAGTTGGAGTGACTGGTGGAGAAGTTGCAGCGGTTGGTGTTGGAGTTGTGCTCAAAAACAGGGTAGATGCTGTAAAATTTGTTGAAGTTTCAGTTACAGGAGTTGAAGTAAAAACGACTGGAGGTGAAGTTGCAGTGACTGGAAGTGATGTTGCGGTGAATGGATGTGAAGTTGGAGTGGATAGAGGTGAAGATGAAGTGTCTGGGGATAAAGTTACAGTGAGTGGAAGTGAAGTTGAAGGGACTGGAGGTGAAGTTAAAGATCCTGTTGGTGAATTGGAAGTGACTGGAGATGAAGTTGCAGTAACTGGCGATGAAGTTGCAGTGACTGGATATGAAGTTGCAGTGACTGGAGGTGAAGTTAAAGTTACTGTTGGTGAATTTGAAGTGACTGGAGATGAAGTCGCAGTGAATACAGGGGAAGTTGCAGTAACTGAAGGTGAATTTGAAGTGACTGGAGATGAAGTTGCAGTGACTTGATATGAAGTTGCGGTGACTGGAAGTGATGTTGCAGTGGATGGAGGTGAAGATGAAGTGTCAGGAGGTGAAGATGCAGTGACTGTAGGTGAAGTTAAAGTTACTGTTGGTGAATTTGAAGTGACTGGAGATGAAGTCGCAGTGACTGGAAGTGACGTTGAAGTGACTGAAGGTGAATTTGAAGTGACTGGAGATGAAGTGAATCCAGGGGACGTTGCAGTGACTGGAGAGGAAGTTGCAGTGAAAGGAGGGGAAGTTGCAGTGACTGAAGGTGAATTTGAAGTAACTAGAGGTGAAGTTGCAGTGACTGTAGGTGAAGTTAAAGTTACTGTTGGTGAATTTGAAGTGACTGGAGATGAAGTTGCAGTGACTGGAAGTAATGTTGGAGTGGATGGAGGTGAAGATGAAGTTGCAGGAGGTGCAGTTGCAGTGACTGTAGGTGAAGTTAAAGTTACTGTTGGTGAATTTGAAATGACTGAAGGTGAAGTTGCAGTGAATGCAGGGGAAGTTGCAGTGACTGGAGATGAAGTTGCAGTGACTGGAAGTAATGTTGGAGTGGATGGAGGTGAAGATGAAGTGTCAGTAGGTGAAGTTGCAGTGACTGTAGGGGAAGTTAAAGTTACTGTTGGTGAATGTGAAGTGACTGGAGATGAAGTTGCAGTGAATGCAGGGGAAGTTGCAGTGACTGGAGATGAGCTTGCAGTGACTGGAAGTGATGTTGGAGTGGATGGAGGTGAAGATGAAGTGTCAGGAGGTGAAGTTGCAGTGACTGTAGGTGAAGTTAAAGTTACTGTTGGTGAACTTGAAGTGACTGGAGATGAAGTTGCAGTGACTGTAGGGGAAGTTGCAGTGACTGGAGATGAAGTTGCAGTGACTGGAAGTGATGAAGGAGTGGATGGAGGTGAATTGGAAGTGACTGGAAAAGAAGATGCAGTGACTGAAGGTGAATTTGAAGTCACTAGAGTTGAAGTTGCAGTGACTGTAGGGGAAGTTGCAGTGACTGGAGATGAAGTTGCAGTGACTGGAAGTAATGTTGGAGTGGATGGAGGTGAAGATGAAGTGTCAGGAGGTGAAGTTGCAGTGACTGTAGGGGAAGTTAAAGTTACTGTTGGTGAATTTGAAGTGACTGGAGATGAAGTTGCAGTGAATGCAGGGGAAGTTGCAGTGACTGGAGATGAGCTTGCAGTGACTGGAAGTGATGTTGGAGTGGATGGAGGTGAAGATGAAGTGTCAGGAGGTGAAGTTGCAGTGACTGTAGGTGAAGTTAAAGTTACTGTTGGTGAACTTGAAGTGACTTGAGGGGATTTTGATGTGACTGCAGATGAAATGAATGCAGGGGACGTTGTAGTGACTGGAGATGAAGTTGCAGTGAATGGAGGGGAAGTTGCAGTGACTGAAGGTAAATTTGAAGTAACTGGAGGTGAAGTTGTGGTGAATGGAGGTGAAGTTGCGGTGACTGGAAGTGATGTAGCAGTAATTGTTGAAGTGTTCTCAGTAGATGATGTTTTGCTTAGTGTTGGCAAAACTAGTGGTGAAAGCAAATTGGTTAATTCAAAATGTGATGTTCAGTTTAAATAAGTTCAATGTTCCACATGTTGTAGTTCTGCAAATCCTTTTATGAGCAGTTTGTATATGACAAAAGAACAAAATGTCTTCTACATGTAAAAGAAGACCGCAAGATTTATGTATAACTGGTTGTGTTTAAATATTACCTTTTGTGGATGGCTCATTTCCTGTCGTAGAGAGAGCACTTGATGTGACAGCACCTGCAACATAATGAAAATGATCAAATTAAAACATAAAACAGGGAAAATATTTCTTACGTCTCGACCTGTAAAATAAGTTGATGTTAGGTATTAGAAAGAAATGGAATCATAAATTCGATTCAAATTCAATTATGTTTTGTTTCAAATCAAAACAACAATTACATAGAATAAAATAAAATGTAAAAAAATATAACAAATAAAAAACTGGTGGAAGTGGTAAGACCAAAGTGAAAAAAATTCATGATATAGCAGTTCAGAGTAATGTGCTTGACTATGTGCACTTTTAAAGATTGGGAAAATGGGAAGGTTCAATGATTTCTACCTCTGTGGTAAGAAGACCTATGTGTTTGCACAATAATCAATAAACATACATGGTGTAACCATATTAGAAATTACTTTTCTACAAAACTTTGATGCTTAATATTTATTGAACTCTCAGTTTCTTCAGAACACAATTTACCAGCATAGATGTGGTTGGTTTAACTTGCTGTGTCGTTATATTTTGCTGTGGTAAGATTGTTAAAACTGGTGTAGTTTCTTTAGCTGTTGCTGATGTTGCAACTAGCTGTTGATAAAGATTCTTGGACTGGTGCTTATACAGTGACTGTAGCTGAGGTTCCACTAAATGTATGTGAAGTTGCATTAAATGTTAGTGAAGATGCTGCTGGTGAAGTTTGATTTGTTGGTATTAGAGATGCGATGGTTGATGGTTTAGATGCAGTGACTGATAATAAAGTTGTACCAACTGCAGATGAAGTTGCATTAAATGTTGGTGAAGATTTACCAGCTGTTGGGGAAGTTTGACTTGTTGGTGTTAAAGATGTGTTGGCTGTTGGTGAAGATGCAGTGACTGATGATAAAGTTGCACTAACTGCAGGTGAAGTTGCATTAAATGTTGGTGAAGATGCATTTATTGGTGTTGAAGTTAAAGTGATTGCTGGAGAAGTTCCACCAGCTGCCGATGAAATTTTAATTGTTGGTGTAAAAGATTTGTTGACTGATGGTGTAGATGAAGTGACTGATGATGAAGTTGCACTAACTGCAGGTGAAGTTGCATTAAATTTTGATGAAGATGTACTAATTGGTATTGAAGTTGGACTGATTATTAATGAAGTTTTACTTGTTGGTGTTGTGTTGGCTGATGCTGTATGTGCAGTGACAGATGATGAAGTTGCACAAACTGTAAGTGAGTGGCAATAACTACTGGTAAATTAAATAAAATTCTGCTTTACATTTTCCCATTAAAATATTCCTAAGATGACACATGTCAAATCTTCTGGAAAAGGTAATTCTAGCGCTGTGTGATATTAACTTAAAAAAGTCTGTTAAATGCCAAAGAAAAAGAGTTTAACTGTCTATATTTTATTACCTGCTGTGGGTGTTGTACCAGGGACAGTTGTTAAGATTGTCGTAGCCGGAACAGTTGTTGTGGTTGTTGTGGTTGTTGTAGTTGTGGGATCAATATAGTTGGCTGCATCAAAAACAATATGTCAGTTTTTACAGATATAAAATGTGGAGGTATACAATTCATTAAATTACAAATGAATGAAGAAACAAGTCAGCCGGTTTTCTTGCATACATACTTGCATTAACACTGCCAGCTGAAATGTTCAGACCGGTGTTGTTGCTGGTAAGCTCAGTGTTAAGTACTGTTGTTGCATTTTCTATTGTGGGAGTTGAGCTGTTATCTCTAAACACCAAACCCATTTCAGGGAGCACTGATCCACTCCTGTGATAAAACAGAGAAGAAGTCACTTTTGAAATGTAAGCAATGAACAAATGATTTATTAAACAATAAACTATATTTAAAATACATAGATTTTAATGTAAAAGCATGCACCCTTACCGGAACGTAATGACATAAGACCGAAGGAATAAGAATCCATAGATTCTTCTGCACACAATGTTTACCTAAAACAAAATGTCATGGACAATAATGAAGAAATGTATAATGGATATATAAAAGTATAATAGTGTAGGGAAAAAAAACTTTACCTGGATGATCAATACTTGAGCAAGTTGTTTAAATCTCGCAGAGTTCCTATCCTCAAGATCTGATGTAAATGTGTCAAGAAGACGGAAGGAAATTCTCACTGCTCGTTCATTGCCTGTGGGAGGATCTGTTGGGAGAACAGTTGTGGGTGCAACAGTTGTAGGGGTGGTCACATCAGGTTGGGTGGTGACTGGTTTAGTTGTTGGAATTGGAGTAGTCTGAACCGGTGTTCCAATTGTAGCAATGGTTGACGGTGCTGTATGAAGAATGGCAGAGAAGAATAAAATATTAAAATCTTATATACGTTCATAAATAAGGAATGGCAAATGTTCAAAAGATATTTCTTCAAATGAAAAATGAATATACTGTGTAGAAAAAAGTGGGTCTGCTTTAGTCATTTTTTAAAATAGCCCATGTTACCTGGTAAAAGTGTAGTAGATATGGTTCCAGATACAGTAGTTTGGACTTGGGAGGTCGTATTTTGCTGTGGTGATGTTTTTGTAATTGATGTTGAAATTGTATTATTTGGTTGGAGAGTTGCAGTGACTGGTGGGGAAGTTGCACCGGATAGTGTTGGAGAAGTGTTGACAATTGTTGTGGACACTGTAGTGTTTGAAGAAGTTGGAGTGACTGGTGGAGAAGTTGCAGCGGTTGGTGTTGGAGTTGTGCTCAAAAACAGGGTAGATGCTGTAAAATTTGTTGAAGTTTCAGTTACAGGAGTTGAAGTAAATACGACTGGAGGTGAAGTTGCAGTGACTGGAGATGAAGTTACAGTCACTGGAATTGATGTTGCGGTGAATGGATGTGAAGTTGGAGTGGATAGAGGTGAAGATGAAGTGTCTGGGGGTAAAGTTACAGTGAGTGGAAGTGAAGTTGAAGGGACTGGAGGTGAAGTTAAAGTTCCTGTTGGTGAATTGGAAGTGACTGGAGGTGATGTTGCAGTGACTGAAGGTGAATTGGAAGTGACTGGAGATGAAGTTGCAGTGACTGGAGATGAAGTTGCAGTGACTGGAGTTGAAGTTGCAGTGACTGTAGGTGAAGTTAAAGTTACTGTTGGTGAATTTGAAGTGACTGGAGATGAAGTCGCAGTGAATGCAGGGGAAGTTGCAGTAACTGAAGGTGAATTTGAAGTGACTGGAGATGAAGTTGCAGTGACTGGAGATGAAGTTGCAGTGTCTGAAGGTGAATTTGGAGTCACTGGAGATGAAGTTGCAGTGAGTGCAGGGGAAGTTGCAGTGACTGGATATGAAGTTGCGGTGACTGGAAGTGATGTTGCCGTGGATGGAGGTGAAGTTGCAGTTGCTGTTGGTGAATGTGAAGTGAATGGAGGTGAAGTTGCAGTGACTGGAGGTGAAGTTGCAGTGGCTGACGGTGAATTTGAAGTGGCCGGAGATGAAGTTGCACTGAATGCAGGGGAAGTTAAAGTTACTGTTGGTGAATTGGAAGTGACTGGAGTTGAAGTTGCAGTGACTGTAAGGGAAGTTGCAGTGACTGGAGACGAAGTTGCAGTGACTGGAAGTAATGTAGGAGTGGATGGAGGTGTAGATGAAGTGTCAGGAGGTGAAGTTGCAGTGACTGTAGATGAAGTTAAATTTACTGTTGGTGAATTTGAAGTGACTGGAGATGAAGTAGCAGTGAATGCAAGGGAAGTTGCAGTGACTGGAGATGAAGTTGCAGTGACTGGAAGTGATGTTGGAGTGGATGGAGGTGAAGATGAAGTGTCAGGAGGCGAAGTTGCAGTGACTGTAGGTGAAGTTAAAGTTACTGTTGGTGAATTTGAAGTGACTGGAGATGAAGTTGCAGTGAATGCAGGGGAAGTTGCAGTGACTGGAGATGAGCTTGCAGTTACTGGAAGTGATGTTGGAGTGGATGGAGGTGAAGATGAAGTGTCAGTAGGTGAAGTTGCAGTGACTGTAGGTGAAGTTAAAGTTACTGTTGGTGAACTTGAAGTGACTTGAGGGGATTTTGATGTGACTGGAGATGAAGTGAATGCAGGGGACGTTGCAGTGACTGGAGATGAAGTTGCAGTGAATGGAGGGGAAGTTGCAGTGACTGAAGGTAAATTTGAAGTAACTGGAGGTGAAGTTGCGGTGACTGGAGGTGAAGTTGCGGTGACTGGAGGTGAAGTTGCAGTGACTGGAATTGAGGTAGCAGTAATTGTTGAAGTGTTCTCAGTAGATGATGTTTTGCTTAGTGTTGGCAAAACTAGTGGTGAAAGCAAATTGGTTAATTCAAAATGTGATGTTCAGTTTAAATAAGTTCAATGTTCCACATGTTGTAGTTCTGCAAATCCTTTTATGAGCAGTTTGTATATGACAAAAGAACAAAATGTCTTCTACATGTAAAAGAAGACCGCAAGATTTATGTATAACTGGTTGTGTTTAAATATTACCTTTTGTGGATGGCTCATTTCCTGTCGTAGAGAGAGCACTTGATGTGACAGCACCTGCAACATAATGAAAATGATCAAATTAAAACATAAAACAGGGAAAATATTTCTTACGTCTCGACCTGTAAAATAAGTTGATGTTAGGTATTAGAAAGAAATGGAATCATAAATTCGATTCAAATTCAATTATGTTTTGTTTCAAATCAAAACAACAATTACATAGAATAAAATAAAATGTAAAAAAATATAACAAATAAAAAACTGGTGGAAGTGGTAAGACCAAAGTGAAAAAAATTCATGATATAGCAGTTCAGAGTAATGTGCTTGACTATGTGCACTTTTAAAGATTGGGAAAATGGGAAGGTTCAATGATTTCTACCTCTGTGGTAAGAAGACCTATGTGTTTGCACAATAATCAATAAACATACATGGTGTAACCATATTAGAAATTACTTTTCTACAAAACTTTGATGCTTAATATTTATTGAACTCTCAGTTTCTTCAGAACACAATTTACCAGCATAGATGTGGTTGGTTTAACTTGCTGTGTCGTTATATTTTGCTGTGGTAAGATTGTTAAAACTGGTGTAGTTTCTTTAGCTGTTGCTGATGTTGCAACTAGCTGTTGATAAAGATTCTTGGACTGGTGCTTATACAGTGACTGTAGCTGAGGTTCCACTAAATGTATGTGAAGTTGCATTAAATGTTAGTGAAGATGCTGCTGGTGAAGTTTGATTTGTTGGTATTAGAGATGCGATGGTTGATGGTTTAGATGCAGTGACTGATAATAAATTTGCACCAACTGCAGATGAAGTTGCATTAAATGTTGGTGAAGATGCATTTATTGGTGTTGAAGTTAAAGTGATTGCTGGAGAAGTTCCACCAGCTGCCAATGAAATTTTAATTGTTGGTGTAAAAGATTTGTTGACTGATGGTGTAGATTAAGTGACTGATGATGAAGTTGCACTAACTGCAGGTGAAGTTGCATTAAACTTTGATGAAGATGTACTAATTGGTATTGAAGTTGGACTGATTATTAATGAAGTTTTACTTGTTGGTGTTGTGTTGGCTGATGCTGTATGTGCAGTGACAGATGATGAAGTTGCACAAACTGTAAGTGAGTGGCAATAACTACTGGTAAATTAAATAAAATTCTGCTTTACATTTTTCCCATTAAAATATTCCTAAGATGTCACATGTCAAATCTTCTGGAAAAAGTAATTCTAGCGCTGTATGATATTATATTAAAAAGTCTGTTAAATGCCAAAGAAAAAGAGTTTAACTGTCTATATTTTATTACCTGCTGTGGGTGTTGTAGCAGGGACAGTTGTTAAGATTGTCGTAGCCGGTACGGTTGTTGTGGTTGTTGTAGTTGTGGGATCAATGTAGTTGGCTGCATCAAAAACAATATGTCAGTTTTTACAGATATAAAATGTGGAGGTATTCAATTCATTAAATTACAAAAGAAACATGAAACAAGTCAACCGGTTTTCTTGCATACATACTTGCATTAACACTGCCAGCTGAAATGTTCAGACCGGTGTTGTTGCTGGTAAGTTCAGTGTTAAGTACTGTTGTTGCATTTTCCATTGTGGGAATTGAGCTGTTATCTCTAAACACCAAACCCATTTCAGGGAGCACTGATCCACTCCTGTGATAAAACAGAGAAGAAGTCACTTTTTGAAATGTAAGCAATGAACAAATGATTTATTAAACAATAAACTATATTTAAAATACATAGATTTTAATGTAAAAGCATGCACCCTTACCGGAACGTAATGACATAAGACCGAAGGAATAAGAATCCATAGATTCTTCTGCACACAATGTTTACCTAAAACAAAATGTCATGGACAATAATGAAGAAATGTATAATGGATATATAAAAGTATAATAGTGTAGGGAAAAAAAACTTTACCTGGATGATCAATACTTGAGCAAGTTGTTTAAATCTCGCAGAGTTCCTATCCTCAAGATCTGATGTAAATGTGTCAAGAAGACGGAAGGAAATTCTCACTGCTCGTTCATTGCCTGTGGGAGGATCTGTTGGGAGAACAGTTGTGGGTGCAACAGTTGTAGGGGTGGTCACATCAGTTTGGGTGGTGACTGGTTTAGTTGTTGGAATTGGAGTAGTCTGAACCGGTGTTCCAATTGTAGCAATGGTTGACGGTGCTGTATGAAGAATGGCAGAGAAGAATAAAATATTAAAATCTTATATACGTTCATAAATAAGGAATGGCAAATGTTCAAAAGATATTTCTTCAAATGAAAAATGAATATACTGTGTAGAAAAAACGGGTCTGCTTTAGTCATTTTTTAAAATAGCCCATGTTACCTGGTAAAAGTGTAGTAGATATGGTTCCAGATACAGTAGTTTGGACTTCGAAGGTTGCATTTTGCTGTAGTGATGTTTTTGTAATTGTTGTTGAAGTTGTATTGTTTGGTGGGGGAGTTTCAGTGACTGGTGGGGAAGTTGCACCGGATAGTGTTGGAGAAGTGTTGACAATTGGTGTGGACACTGTATTATTTGAAGAAGTTGCAGTGACTGATGGGGAAGTTGCAGCGGTTGGTGTTGGAGTTGTGCTCAAAAACAGGGAAGATGCTGTAAAATTTGTTGAAGTTGCAGTTACAGGAGTTGAAGTAAAAACGATTGGAGATGAAGTTGCAGTAACTGGAGGTGAAGTTGAAGTGTCTGGTGGTGAAGTTGCAGTGACTGGAGGTGAAGTTGCAGTGAATGGAGGGGACGTTCCAGTGACTGGAGATGAAGTTGCAGTGACTGGAGGTGAAGTTGAAGTGACTGAAGGGGAAGTTGCAGTGACTGGTGGTGAGGTTGAAGTGACTGAAGGGGACGTTTCAGTGACTGGTGGTGAGGTTGCAGCAACGGTTGAAGTGTTCTCAGTAGATGATGTTTTGCTAAATGTTGGCAAAACTAGTGGTGAAAGCAAATGGTTGTGTTATTTATTTTTTCATTCTGTTTGAATAATTACTACATGCCAAATGTTGTAGTTATGTAAATCCCGTCAGAAGCAGTTTTAAGATGATAAATGACAAAAGGGTTTTTCACATGTAAAATAAGACAGACATAATTATGTATAACTGGTTCAGTTTTAATATTACCTATTGTGGATGGCTCATTTCCTGTTGTAGAGGGAGATGTGACAGCACCTGCCACAAAATGTAAATGATAAAATGAAAACATAAAACAGGGAATATTTTTATGGCTCCACTTTTAAAAAAGAGTTGATGTAATGCATGGAAAAGAAATTAAATACATTTTAAAAAGTAATCATTTGAAAAAAATGGTAATATTATTTTTCATGACCTAACTTACCTTCTGTGGTTATAGAAGTTATTGGCTTTGAAGTAAGTATTGTGGAAGTCAAGCTTCCTGGTGTTGTTTTAACTGATGTTGAAAATGAATTAAATGCTTCAAATGTTGTGCTGGCAGTTTGTGATGATGGGCTGAGTGGTGTAGAAATTGTGCTGGCAGGTTGAACTGATGAACTGAGTGGTGCTGTAGTTGAACTGGCAGGTTGAGATGATGGACTGAGTGGTGCAGGTTGAGATGATGGATTAAGCGGTGCTGTAATTGTGCTGGCACTTTGTGAGGATGGACTGAGTGGTGCTGTGGTTGTGCTGGAACTTTGTGATGATGGACTAAGTGGTGCTGTTGTTGTGCTGGCACTTTGTGAGGATGGACTAAGTGGTGATGTAGTTGTGCTGGCACTTAGCGATGATGGACTAAGTGATGGTATAGTTGTGCTGGTGCTTTGCGATGATGGACTGAGTGGTGCTGTAGTTGTGCTGGCAATTTCTGAAGACGTACTATGTGATGCTGTAGTTGTGCTGGATCTTTGTGAGTATTCACTAAGTGGCGCTGTAGTTATGCTGGCACTTTGCGATGATGGACTAAGTGATGCTGTAGTTGTGCTGGCACTTTGTGAGGATGGACTAAGTGGCACTGTAGTTGTGCTGGCAATTTCTGATGATGTACTATGTGATGCTTTAGTTGTGCTGGAACTTTGTGAGGATTGACTAAGTGGCACTGTAGTTGTGTTGGCACTTTGTGAGGATGGAGTAAATGGTGCTGTTGTTGTGCTGGAACTTTGTGATGATGGACTGAGTGGCACTGTAGTTGTGCTGGCAATTTCTGATGATGTACTATGTGATGCTGTAGTTGTGCTGGAACTTTGTGAGGATGGACTAAGTGGTGCAGTAGTTGTGCTGGCACTTTGTGAGGATGGACTAAATGGTGCTGTTGTTGTGCTGGAACTTTGTGATGATGGACTGAGTGGTGCTGTAGTTGTGCTGGCAATTTCTGATGATGTACTATGTGATGCTGTAGTTGTGCTGGAACTTTGTGAGGATGGACTAAGTGGCGCTGTAGTTGTGCTGGCACTTTGTGAGGATGGACTAAATGGTGCTGTTGTTGTGCTGGCACTTTGTGACAATGGACTAAATGGTGCTGTTGTTGTGCTGGAACTTTGTGATGATGGACTGAGTGATGCTGAAGTTGTGCTGGCACTTTGTGAGGATGGACTAAATGGTGCTGTTGTTGTGCTGGAACTTTGTGATGATGGACTGAGTGGTGCTGTAGTTGTGCTGACAGGGTATGATGATGGACTGAGTGATGCTGTAGTTGTGCTGGTACTTTGTGATGATGGACTAAGTGATGCTGTAGTTGTGCTGGAACTTTGTGATGATGGACTGAGTGATGCTGAAGATGTGCTGGAACTTTGTGAGGATGGACTAAGTGGCACTGTAGTTGTGCTGGCACTTTGTGAGGATGGACTGAGTGATGCTGTAGTTGTGCTGGTGGTTTGTGATGATGGACTGAGTGGTGCTGTAGTTGTGCTGACAGGGTGTGATGATGGACTGAGTGGTGCTGTTGTTGTGCTGGCTCTTTCTGATGTTGGACTAAGTGATGCTGTAGTTGTGCTGGCACTTTGTGAGGATGGACTGAGTGGTGCTGTAGTTGTGGTGGCACTTTGTGAGGATGGAGTAAATGGTGCAGTAGTTGTGCTGGAACTTTGTGATGATGAACTAAGTGATGCTGTAGTTGTGCTGACACTTTGTGAAGATGGACTGAGTGGTGCTGTAGTTGTGCTAACACTTTCTGATGATGGACTGAGTGGTGCTGCAGTTGTGCTGGTACTTTCTGATGATGGACTAAGTGATACTGTAGTTGTGCTGGTGGTTTGTGATGATGGATTGAGTGGTGCTGAAGTCTCAGTGACAGGAGGTGAGGTTGAGGTGACTGGAGCTGAGGTTGCAGTAACTGTTGATGTGTATTCAGTAGGTGATGTTTTGCTCAGTGTTGGTGTTGGGAAAACTAATGGTGAAAGCAAATTGGTCATTTAAAAAGAATTGTGTTCTGTTAAAAAAAATACAATGTGCCACACTTTGTAGTACTGATAATCTTGTTATTAGCAGTTTTCAGATGATAAATAACAAAAACTTATTTTATATTTGAAAATAAATCTACGATTAGTATATGTAACTGGTTGTGTTTTAATATTACCGGTTGTGGATGGTTGATTTCCAGTAGTAGAGGGAACACTTGAAGTGGCAGCTCCTGCTAGATAGAGAAAATGATCAAATTTAGATATAAAAAATATCAATCATTTTATTTGGCTCTACCTGTACAGCTAAATTGATGTCATGAACAAGAACATTTTCTTAATCTTTTTCTCTAAATGTGTGTGCACATTTGTGATGAGGCAGGTTTGTTTTATTTTAAACTGCTTTAAAATGCTTTTCCAACATTAAAAAATGTCTTGACACTTGTCTGCAAAGAAATTGGTCATTGGTAAGACAAAAGAGACTAAAAAAACATGAAATAGTTATTGAGAGTCATATGCTTGGCTATATTGTTTTCACAATAATCTATGATCAAACATAGTGTAACCGTTTTAGAATGTACTTTATACATAACTTTGATCCTTAATGTTAACAATCATCAAAGAAACACAGTGTCACTGCCTATATTTATTACCTGTTGTGGGTGTTAAAGTTGCGGTTGTAGACGGAACAGTTGTTGTTAAAACATCTTTTGTCAAATCTATAAAAATAATTGAAAAAACAGCACAATTTCAAATTAATAAAATGGAAAAGCTTTTGTCATGGCTTTCCCTGCAAGAATAAATTCCATTGTGCTTTGCTTATTTCTGAGAAACAACCAGATAAAATAAATACAACCAACATTCTTTAGTGGTGTAATGATAAAAAGGTAGTATTTTAAAACATTTAATGTGACCTCTGAGTTATCATTTAACCAGAGTTAGTTTAATACATACTTGCTGCAACACTGCCATCTATGATATTGAGAGACGTTTTGTTGCTGGTAAGCTCATTGTCAAGTTGCAATGTTGCATTGTTCTCATTGGGAACTGAGTTGTTATCCTGAAACACCAGAGTCATATCTGCGACCACTGAGCCACTCCTGTAACAAAAAACGCACAAACACACACAATTAGATTGAAAATAATTAAAACTCTACAAGAGAAAAATGTAAATATTCTCTCACCTGAATGCGTTAATAAGAGACCGCAGGAAAGATTGTCCAAAGATAAGTCTGCATACTCTGTTTACCTGAAATATAGCATCAAAACTGTTGAAGTTGTGTTCATGTGTTGTGCTAGCACATGTAAAAACATAAAAATTCCCATATTTATTAAATAGGTTTTGGTTTATAACAGTAAGAGAGAAATAGACATAAAAGTATGAAATCTTTATCAATTTTTAAAAATTTATTATGTTGTATGTATTTATTAATTTTCCTAATAAATGTGTATAATTTTATTGAGGTAAATTTGTTTGTTATAAGAAGATTTGTCACGAAAAAAATAAATGTTTAAATGTACATAGTCTTACCTCTATGACCACTTTGTTTGCCAAAGACTTAAATCCCGGAGAACTCTTATCAGAGAGTTCAGCTGTAAATGTGTCGCTTAGACGGAATGTAATATACAGAACTCCCTCATTGGGTGAAGGTGGATTGGTTGGTGGGGCAGTAGTGATTGGCACAGTAGAAGGTGTGGTGCCAGGTGTACCACTGGTTGCAGCTGTGGTGGCTGTCAGAGTTGTCACTGCTGAATAACAAGAACGTTAAATAAGTACTTCTGGTTCATAAGTGAAACATGAGTTGCAAAATTTTATAAATAACATACAGAATACAAAAATTAGGATCAAGTATCCTATATAATATTATTTTTCATGACCTAAATAACCTTCAATAGTTGTAGAAATAATTGGCTTTGAAGTAATTACTGTAGAAGTTGAACTTAGTAAAACAAGATGTTAAAATTGAAGTTGAAATTAGTGATGTTGACGACAGTGTTGTGGGTTGTGTAGTTTCTGACACAGATGTGTAATGTTATTTAAAAGAAAAAAGAAGAAGAACAACTTAAGTTCCTATGGCTATTGCTCTAGCTTTCTATATTTGATGTATGAGAAGACATCATTTGACCTGTTAAACAGTGAGTACATTTTAAGTTATTTCAACAGAATCTTACCTTGTGTTGAACCCAGACTGAATGGTGGTACTGTAAATGATGTTGAACTAATTGGCATGGAAGTTGTGCTGACTGATGGTGATGAACTTGTTTGTAGTGAACTTTCACTGATTGGTTGCAAGGTCGAAGTGACTGGTGTTGTGATGGTTGCAGATGAGGTTATTTCCAATGATGTTGTTGGTAGATTGACTAATGGTGGAATTTTGATAAAAATGATGTAAACACTCATATCAAATTGGAAGATTATTTTTAAAAACATATCTTAAATTTTAAGAATTTGCAGATGTTAACATTTTGAAAAAGAAAACATTACATTTGGAATTGCATCAGCAGAAGACACAATTGCTCTATATTGACATTTGACATATAGGTTCTTATGTGATTTGGTTATCAGGCATCTGACTTAAAATAAAGTGAATTGAAGCCATTTTACCTGATGAAGCAGTTGAAATCACTGATGTTGGAATTGCAGTTGTTGCTGAGGCAGTTTCTGCCAAAGAAAATGTAACATTATTAAATAGGACAAAACGGGATATAAATGAGTTAACTAAAGTAGCTTATATTAACACTTTCTTTTCAAATAAAAAACATCACAAAATTAAAATCCCTTATCTATAGGTCATAGTATACATATAGGCTGAATGCTAAATCTATATGTTAGAATAAGTTTCTCATGTTTTATATTTTAGTGTTCTATATATCAACTTATTAAAAATATATTTTTTTAAGAAGTCACTCCAACAAAATATTACCTCATGTTATATCTTTTAATGTTCTTTATATACGATTATATAAGATATAAGATTCAACTTGCTAAAAGAACATTTTTTTTAAGAAGTCACTCCAACAAAATATTACCTTGTGTTGAACCCAGACTGACTGGTGGTACTGTAGGTGATGTTGAAACAATTGGTGTGGAAGTTATGCTGACTGATGGTGATGTTGGAATTGTCTGTGGTGAAGTTTCACTGACTGGTTGTGCCGTTGAAGTGATTGAAGGTAAAACGGTACTGACTGAGGCTGATGTTGAACTGGTTTGTGGTGAACTTTCACTGAGTGGTTGTGTTGTCATACTGATTGGAAGTAAAGATGTGGTGGCCGATGGTGATGTTGGACTTGTCTGTGGTGAACCTTCGGTGATTGGTTGTGAAGTCAAACTGATTGCTGGTAAAGCTGTAGTGACTGATGGTGACGTTGGACTTGTTAGTGGTGAACTTTCACTGATTGGTGGCGAAGCTGTGGTAACTGTAGGTGACGTCAAACTTGTATTTGGTGAATTTTCACTTTTTGGTTGCAAGGTCGAAGTGACTGGTGTTGAAGTGATGGTTGCAGCTGATGAGGTTATATCCAATGGTGTTGTTGGTGGTTTGACTAGTGGTGGAATTTTAATAAATATGATGTAAACATTCATATCAAATTGGAACAATATTTTTAGAAATGTGTCTTGGCTTTTAAGAATGTGTAAATGCTAACATTTTGAAAAATAATATACATTACATGGAATTGCATAAGCAGGAGACACAATTATTCTATATTGACATTTGACATATAGGTTCTTATGTGATTTGCTTAATAGGGATCTGACTTAAAAGAAGGTGATTTGAAGCCACTTTACCTGATGTTGAAGTTGAAATCACTGATGTTGAAAATGCAGTTGTTGGTGAAGCAGTTTCTGCAAAGAAAATGTGACATTATTAAATTGGACAAAGTGGGATAGAAATGAGTTAACCAAAGTTCTAGTAGCTTGTGTTAACACTTTCCATTAAAACAAAATACATGAACAATTTAAAATCTCTTATCTCAAGGTCATTATGTATAGGCTGTGTGCTGAATGTATATGTCAGAAGAATCTGCTCATGTTATATCTTTTAATGTTCTTTATATACGATTATATAAGATATAAGATTCAACTTGCTAAAAGAACATTTTTTTTAAGAAGTCACTCCAACAAAATATTACCTTGTGTTGAACCCAGACTGACTGGTGGTACTGTAGGTGATGTTGAAACAATTGGTGTGGAAGTTATGCTGACTGATGGTGATGTTGGAATTGTCTGTGGTGAAGTTTCACTGACTGGTTTTGCCGTTGAAGTGATTGAAGGTAAAACGGTACTGACTGAGGCTGATGTTGAACTGGTTTGTGGTGAACTTTCACTGAGTGGTTGTGTTGTCATACTGATTGGAAGTAAAGATGTGGTGGCCGATGGTGATGTTGGACTTGGTTGTGGTGAACCTTCGGTGATTGGTTGTGAAGTCAAACTGATTGCTGGTAAAGCTGTAGTGACTGATGGTGACGTTGGACTTGTTAGTGGTGAACTTTCACTGATTGGTGGCGAAGCTGTGGTAACTGTAGGTGACGTCAAACTTGTATTTGGTGAATTTTCACTTTTTGGTTGCAAGGTCGAAGTGACTGGTGTTGAAGTGATGGTTGCAGCTGATGAGGTTATATCCAATGGTGTTGTTGGTGGTTTGACTAGTGGTGGAATTTTAATAAATATGATGTAAACATTCATATCAAATTGGAACAATATTTTTAGAAATGTGTCTTGGCTTTTAAGAATGTGTAAATGCTAACATTTTGAAAAATAATATACATTACATGGAATTGCATAAGCAGGAGACACAATTATTCTATATTGACATTTGACATATAGGTTCTTATGTGATTTGCTTAATAGGGATCTGACTTAAAAGAAGGTGATTTGAAGCCACTTTACCTGATGTTGAAGTTGAAATCACTGATGTTGAAAATGCAGTTGTTGGTGAAGCAGTTTCTGCAAAGAAAATGTGACATTATTAAATTGGACAAAGTGGGATAGAAATGAGTTAACCAAAGTTCTAGTAGCTTGTGTTAACACTTTCCATTAAAACAAAATACATGAACAATTTAAAATCTCTTATCTCAAGGTCATTATGTATAGGCTGTGTGCTGAATGTATATGTCAGAAGAATCTGCTCATGTTATATCTTTTAATGTTCTTTATATACGATTATATAAGATATAAGATTCAACTTGCTAAAAGAACATTTTTTTTAAGAAGTCACTCCAACAAAATATTACCTTGTGTTGAACCCAGACTGACTGGTGGTACTGTAGGTGATGTTGAAACAATTGGTGTGGAAGTTATGCTGACTGATGGTGATGTTGGAATTGTCTGTGGTGAAGTTTCACTGACTGGTTGTGCCGTTGAAGTGATTGAAGGTAAAACGGTACTGACTGAGGCTGATGTTGAACTGGTTTGTGGTGAACTTTCACTTAGTGGTTGTGTTGTCATACTGATTGGAAGTAAAGATGTGGTGGCCAATGGTGATGTTGGACTTGGTTGTGGTGAACCTTCGGTGATTGGTTGTGAAGTCAAACTGATTGCTGGTAAAGCTGTAGTGACTGATGGTGTTGAACTTGTTTGTGTTGAACCTTCGCTGATTGCTTGTGAAGTCAAACTGATTGGTGGCGAAGCTGTGGTGACTGATGGTGATGTTGGACTTGTATTTGGTGAACTTTCGCTGATTGGTTGTGAAGTCGAACTGATTGGTGGTGAAACTATGGTAACTGTAGGTGACGTCAGACTTGTATTTGGTGAATTTTCGCTTATTGGTTGCAAGGTCGAAGTGACGGGTGTTGAAGTGATGGTTGCAGCTGATGAGGTTATGTCCAATGGTGTTGTTGGTGGTTTGACTAGTGATGGAATTTTAATAAATAAAGTAAACATTCATATCAAATTGGAATTTAAAATATAAGATTCAACTTGCTAAAAATTTTTTTTTTTAAGAAGTCACTCCAACAAAATATTACCTTGTGTTGAACCCAGACTGACTGGTGGTACTGTAGGTGATGTTGAAGCAATTGGTGTGGAAGTTATGCTTACTGATGGTGATGTTGGAATTGTCTGTGGTGAAGTTTCACTGATTGGTTGTACTGTCGAACTGACTGGTATTACAGCTGGGCTGACTGATGGCGAAGTTGGACTTGTTTGTGGTGAACTTTCACTGATTGGTTGCAAGGTCGAAGTGACTGGTGTTGAAGTGGTGGTTGCAGCTGATGAGGTTAGGTCCAATGGTGTTGTTTGTGGGTTAACTAGTGGTGGAATTTTATAGATAGTTTGTAAAAAGTCCAAATAAATTAAATATTTTTTCTTAATATCTGTCTTAGCTTTTAAACATTTGTAGAGGCATGCATCTTGACAAAAAAAAAAGCATGAATATCGTGCAATAAGCAGACGGCACAGTTACTGTATAATAGTGATTAGTATTTTTAAAGGTTCTGATATGATTTGGTAAACAGTGATCTGAATAAAAAAAAGTTGAGTGCCAGTTTTACCTGATGTGACAGTTGAAATCGCTGATGTTGAAGATGTTGTAGGTGATGCATTTTCTGCCACACAAAGTATTAGAAAGTATTAAAAAGAAGAAAGAAAGGGATTCCCTAAAGTTCCTCTGACCAGTTTTTAATTTCATCTTTCATTTCTAGTTCTCTTCTCAGGGCTGCAATGTACTTATTGGCAGTTTCCTGTATTGTTACTTGGGGAAAGAAAAACTGCTTCTGTGTTCAACCTTTTTGTAATATTACACTAACCCTAAACCACACTGAACCACACTATAGAGAGGCACTCCAACAAAAAAAAAATATCCTAATTGAACCAAGGCTGACCACATTTGAGGTTGAACTGATTGCTATGAAATTTTCAGTGTCTGCTGATGAAATATTGGGCACCGGCAGAAAGGTTTTGTTCAATGTTCTTGCCAAAGGATGCACAAGAATCATAATATATACGTAAGTCTGGAGTCTGTGAAATATGTCTTGACAAAATAACAATAATAACCATTTAAACGGAACAAATCTAAAAACATTGATTGAAGCCCACAATTACCTGTTGTAGGTAAATCCATTGGTGTTGTAGGTGCAAGGGTGGTTGTTTCAATTCCTGATAAATAAATATATTAGTTTATTTATTCTTAATAAGTTTTAAAGCAACCTCTAAGTAGGTAACAAGTAAAGCTTACTTGAAGCAGCGATGCTTGTTGTGTTCAGTGTGTAGTTAAAGGTGGAAGTGTTGTATGCATCCACCAGGGTGGTCTCTACAGCGTTAGCTGGTGGTACCGAAGTAGCATTATTAAACTCCAGCTCCGAATCTACCACAACTGAACCTTGTCTGCAAGAGAATACATTGTTATTGTCTTTCATAACAGGGTGATTTTATAGCCCAGGTATTATATGTAACATAAAAACATAAAATAAAAGAAAAAAAATACATATTAATTTTGATACACCTTAAATCGTTAAAGCATATTTAACAACTGTTTTATGATTACCATTTAAGACAATATGCTATTTACCTGAAATACTTGACTCTCGCTCGCCGGAACAACCCTGAAAATCTTTCTGAATAAATGGCATAAAGCTGTGGAAAAAGAAAACTTATTGTCAGTTTGACAGGATTTTACCACTGCAACGCTTCAAGGATAAATTCAACTCCAAGAGATGACGGAATTTCATCAAACTTACAGCTTGTTCAATGCCCCTTGCAAGACTGATAAATTCTGGAGAGGTATTGATTTGCAGAGCAGGGATAAATGTCTGTTCCAATTTAAAAACCAGGACAATTATTGAGTCAGGTTGTGGAGCAGCAGTTGTAGTTGTTGTCGGTACAGTTGTTGTTGTTGTTGTTGGAATTGCTGCTGTTGTTGTAACTGGTTGTGAAGTTTGTTTAGTTTCTGTTGAAAAAAAATGTATACATATTTATAGCCAAAACACGTTTTAACAAAAGTTTTCTTTTTGAAATATTTGAGAAGCATTTTTATTGCTTGCCTTCAACAACATACAGAGTTTGTAGATTGTTTAGTGAAAAATACGTCTAAAAAGTGTCCAAGCTCCATGAAAACATAAAACCACAATTGAGTGTATGAAAAATTAAATATAGTGCTCTGATCAAAAACCACTTAATTATATTGCAGTTACCTGAGACAAAACTGGTTTTTAAGGTGATAGTTGTTTTAAAGATTCTAAAGAGGCCAATGACTGTACTTAATGGTTAGTTTTAAAAATAGACATATACATATATATATATTGTGTTGATCTCTTTTACAGGCAAACTGTTTTTTTTCTTTTCGTTTCTTTTATTTTGTATTTACCAAGTCATCTGTTGAGGTGCATGTGATTACCTGCTGTGGGAGTCAGCAATAATGATGTTGCCGAAGTCAAATTTACTGATGGTGTGGTCAGACTGACTGATTGTGAAGACGTACTACCAGGTGGCAAAAATGTACTAATTGTTGGTGAAGTTGTTGAAAATGCTGACGAGGACAGACTGACTGATGGTGTGGATGCAGTCATTGATGGGGTCGTTGTTGTAAATGCTGCTGAAGTTGTGGTGGCTGATGCTCTATTCACTGATGGTGACGTTGTACTAATTAGCTGAGTTGGGTTGACTGTTGCTGAAGTTGCAGTGGTAGTTTTTGGTAAACTTGAGCTAGTTGGTGTTAAAGTTAAACTGACAAGAGGTGATGTACTGGTTGCCATTGAAGTGGAACTAAGTGAAGAACTTAATGGGGCTGCTGGAGGAGTTACATTGACTAGTTGTGAAGCAGTACTGACTGTTTTTGTAGTTGTGCTTAATGAAGGTGAATTTCCACTGACTGGTTGTGAGGCTGTACTAGTTGGTGTTGAAGTTGCAATAACTGATGAAGAAGCTGAAAGGACTAGTGTTGAAGTTGTACTTATTGATGATAAAGTTTCACTTACTGGATTTGAGGCTGTACTGATTGGTATTGAAATTGTATTGAATAAAGGTGAAGTTTCACTCACTGCCTGAGATCCTGTACTAGCTAGTGTTGAAGTTGTATGGATGGAAGGTGAGTTCCCAATGACTGTTTCTGAGGCTGTAGTAACTGGTTTTGAAATTGTACTAAGTAAAAGTGAAGTTCTGCTGAAAGGTTGATAGGGTGAAGTGACTGGTATTGAAGTTGTACTAAATAAAGGTAAAGTCCCACTGACTAATTGGGAGGTTTTACTGACTTGTGTTGAAGTTGTACTGATTGATGGTGACGTTTCAAATGCTGGTTGTGAGGCTTCACTAATAGGTTTTGATGTTGTACTGATTGATGATAAACTTGAGCTGAATGGCTGTGAAGTTTCTGTGATTGATAGTGACGTTGAAATGATTGGTGGTAAAGTTGCAATGGCAGTTTCCTTCACTTGTTGTTGGGATGTTCTGACTTGTGTTGAAGCAGCACTGATCAATGGGGAAGTTTCACTGATTGGTTGTGAGGCTGAACTGATTGGTGTTGAAATTGTACTGATTGATGGTGAGCTTGAGCTGACTGGCAGTGAACTGGATTTGATTGATTGCGATTTTAAAATGGTTGGTGTTGAAGTTGCACTGACTGATGGTGAGGTGATGGTTATAGCTGGTGAGGTTATGTTTGATGGTGGTGTTGCTGGAATAACTAGTGATGAAAGTCAGAATAGATAATTTAGCCATTCATTAATCAACTAAATCTGACTAAAATTCTGTCTGGGTGCTATTAGGCACTTTTTCATATATAGTAACATAACAAAAATGTTTTTTGTTTTATTTGAATGCATAGTTTAAGAGGAGTAAACAGGACATAATTTTACCTGATGTTGATATTGTAATCCCTGTTGTTGAGGGTGCTGTTGTAATTAATGCAGTTTCTGCAATGAAAAAGAATGATTTGATTGAATAGTGAAAAAAAACAAATGACCTTGACTTTTATTGACAAATGGAATTAAAATATTTTAAAAGATATACATTTTTACAGTGTTTGATGTAGCCAAAACATTTTTTGGGTGAATTTTCACTGAATGGTTGTGATTTTGAAGTAATTGTTGGTAAGACTGTAGTGACCGATGGTGACGTTGGACTTGTGCTTGGCAAACTCTCTCTGTGTGGTTGGATGGTCGGACTGATTGATATACTTGTTATCAGATTTTAACAAGTCACTCCAAGACAGCATTACCTGGTCTTGAACTTGTAGCAACTGGTAGTACATTCCCACTGACTGTTGAACTGCCTAATGCTGTTATTGTATTGATTGATGGAGAGGTTCCATTAAATGTTGGTGATGTTGAACTGACTGGTGTTGAAGATGAACTAATCGCTGGTGAGCTTGAGCCTAATGTTACAGATGTTAAACTGACTTGTGTTGAAGTTGTACTGACTAATGGTGAAGTTGCACTATCTGTTTTTTTCTTCTAGTCTTGTCCAACAGCTGAACAAACAGATGAGAGCTGAAAGCCTTTTGTGTTAGACATATTTTACTGTCACGAAAGGGGTTGTGAATCTTTTCACACTAGGTGTATATTTGAATTAACCCCTTTTGTAATTTAGGCTAAACTTTCTTCATTTTACTTATATTTATAACATGTTTTAGTTGGACCGAACGGAAAAGAAAAGGAAAAAGAAGAAAGAGGGATGTTGGAGGGGGGAGGATTATTATAGAAGGGGGGTAAAAAAAGTATAAAGCAACAAGTTGCTGGATGAATATAATCATTACGGTTAGGTTTAGAAGTAATGCAAAGCTAAAAGGGGTGGAGCATGTCCACACACATACTCAGATGCTATAAATATACCTGTCGGCTTCAGAAATTTTCACACACAAACATGTCAACATGTACACAATACAACTAATGTTCACACATATTTACGCCTTCATAACAACACATGTGAAACATTTCAATCAGTCACGCAAACTATTTGTGCAAAGGTGAGCTAACACCTGTGCTCAAGTGAGTGTTTATGTTCTTCTAAGGTGGATGATGGACTGTAAAAAGAAAGAGGGAGAGTGCCCTGTCACCCCCACACCAAGACCCTGCAGCAGCAACAGCAACAGCCTGCGCTAGCTGTTGTCAATGTTGAACTGACTGGTGTTGAGGTTGTAGAAGACAATGTTGGACTTGAGCTCAGTGGTGCTAAAGTTCAAATAGTTGGTTGTGATGTTGTAGTCATTAGTGTTGAAGCATCACTAACTGGTTGTGAAGTTATTTCCACAGCTTGTGAGATTATGTTTGATGGTGTTGTTGCTGGGTTAACTAGTATTAAAAATAATAATAATATATATTTTTTAGCGTTTATGTTAAAAATACAATACAATGTAATATAAAAATAAATAAATACAATAGTATTTAACAAAAAATGTACTTTCAACAAATGTCAAATAACTAAAAGCACAAGTGAATTTTAACTTAACGCAATTTTACCTGATGTGGATGTTGAAGTCCCTGTCTGTAATTGTGCTGTCGTAGGTGGTACAGTTTCTGCTGAAGAAATATTTTTTTTTATTATTTAAAAAAAAATTAAAAAATAATATTCTAGTGACATACGCCATATTGTTATGTATATTTTTTTTTCTTAGACACTTGATTAAAAAAATCATAGGAAAAATATTGTTAAGCTGATATTTCCTTCAGGCAGTGTGATCAGATTTGAGAACAAACTGAATCTATTGTTTCATGGTGTTTGACGTGGTAAAATCTTTTTTAAAATATTGTTGACAGAGATCAAATTTGAAAAAAAGTCACTTCTCCATAACCTTCTGTCAAACTTGTAGTAACTGGTGATAGACTACCAATGACAGTTGGTGATGCTGAAATGACTGGTGTTGTACTTGTACTAATTGATTGCAAAGTTCCACTGACAAATGGTGATGTTGAACTGACTGGTGTTGTAGTTGTACTAATTAAAGGTGAAGTTCTGCCAACTGTCTGTGATGTTGGAGTAACTGGTGTTTAAGTTGTCCTAGATGATGAGGAACCTAAGCTGACTGTTGGTGAAGTTGAACTGGCTGGTATTGTAGATGTACTGATTGAAGGCGAAGCTCCACTGACTGTTGTTGGAACTGGTGTTGAAGTTATAGTAAACAAAGATGAACTTGAGCTCACTGTCGGGGAGGTTCCAATGATTAGTGTTGAAGTTGCACTGACTGGTAGTGAAGTGATTGTCACAGCTTGTGAAATTATATTTGATGTTGTTGTTGCTGGGTTAACTAGTAGTGAAATTACAATAGATATGTGTATGCATTAATTTAGGTATTAAAATCTACAAAAAAACTTAATTTAACAAAGAACATAAATACATCTTAAAATGGTTTTTGCAAGTAGAATTTCCTAAAAAGTAAGAAGGACACACTTTTACCTGATGTTGAAGTTGAAATACTTGTTGTTAATGGTGAGGTTGTGGGTGGTACAGATTCTGCCGAAGACATAAAAAAAAGCAACAACATTTGATTAATATAAACAAAATAAATTCCAGAGACACATTTAAGTTTGTTTTTCCAAGAGACTTGATTAAAAAAATGTGGTTCTTATTGTAAAGTTCCCTTTTCCTACAGGCATTGTCATTGTATTTAAGAATGAACTAAATCCCCGTTTTTATTGTGTTTGTTGTAGTAAGAGACTTTTTTAACTAGTTGACAGGGATCATATTTTAAATGAGTCACTTCAACAAAAAATTACCTGATGTTGAACCTGTGGCAATTGATGATAGATTCTCATTGGCTGTTGGTGATGTTGAACTGACTGGTGTTAAAGTTGCACTGATTGATGGTGAAGTTCCACTATTAGTTAGGGGTGTTGAAGTTGTACCAATCGTTGTTGACACTTCTATGGCTGCTTGTGAAGCTAGACTTTCTGGTGTTGAAGATGTACCGATTAAAGGTGAAGTCCCACTGGCTTTTGGTGATGTTGAACTGACTGGTGTTGATGTTGCACTGATTGATGGTGAAGTTTCACTATTAGTTGGGGATGTTGTACTTTCTGGTGTTGAAACTGTATTAGTTGTTGTTGAGACTTCTATGGCTGGATGTGAAGCTAGACTTTCTGGTGTTGACGATGTACCGATTAAAGGTGAAGTCCCACTGGCTTTTGGTGATGTTGAACTGACTGGTGTTGATGTTGCACTGATTGATGGTGAAGTTCCACTATTAGTTGGGGATGTTGTACTTTCTGGTGTTGAAACAGTACTAATTGCTGTTGACACTTCTATAGCTGGTTGTGAAGCTAGACTTTCTGGTGCTGAAGTTGTACTAATTGATACTGACGTTCCAATGGCTGTTGGTGATGTCGAACTGACTGGTGTTGATGATGCACTAATTGATGGTGAAGTTCCACTATTATTTAGAGATGTTGTACTATCTGGTGTTGGAGTTGTAGCAATCGCTGTTGAGACTTCTATGGTTGGTTGTGAAGCTAGACTTTCTGGTGCTGAAGTTGTACTGATTAAAGGTGAAGTCCCACTGGCTATTGGTGATGTTGTACTGATTAGTGTTGAGGTTGTGCTTATTGATGTTGAACTTGAGCTTTCTGGAGGTGAAGTCTCAACAAATGGTTGTGATGTTGAAATAATTGGTGTTGAAGTGATTGTCCCAGCTGGTGAGGTTATGTTTGATGGTGTTGTTGCTGGGTTAGCTAGCAGTGAGATTATGAAAGATAATTAAAAAATAAGTTACGTATTTAATTATACATTTAAATGTAAAAAATTAGACACTTACAAAAATGCAACTTAGCATATAACATAAATGTATGGTCTGATTTGCATGCAGACTTAAAGAAGGTATGAAGGACACAATTATACCTGATGTGGAAGTTGAAATCCCAGATGTTGTAGAGGCTGTTGTTGGTACTATAGTTTCTGCCAGAAAAATAGTTAATTTTAATATATAAATGTAAAAAAAAAAAAAAAAACTTAGTGACCGTAGTCAATATTTTTCTCTTTTAAAGATACCTTAGTAATTTACTTTTTTGATTTATTTTGATGTAGAACAAGATCTGAATTGAATAACAGTATTAAAGTAAAAAATAAATCCAATTACCTGTTGTTGTAGTGTCCAACGTCACAGGTGAAACTGTGGTTGTCTCAGTAACTGTCAAAATAAATATTAGAAAATGTAGGTATCTATGCTTTCCTTTGTGTTTCTCAGTAGGTTTTACAACAGCTTACCTGAAGCAGAGATGCTTGTTGTGTTCAGTGTGAAGTTAAAGTTGGAACTATTGTATGCATCAATCAGGGTAGTTGCTACTTCAGCAGTTTGTGGCACTGAGGTTGCATTATTAAATACTAGCTCAGAATCTACTTCAATTGAACCTTTCCTGCAAGAATTAAGAGGGAATAACAGTTGTTATTGTCACACATAAACCACCAAAAAATGTTACTATTGATTGTTACTTCACAATTTTTAGACGGTGTGAAATAAATCAAGTAATACCAATGATGAATCAAATAATTAAAAAGACATAAATGCTGAATCCTTTCACAATATTACCCATCACTGAAGTATTAAGTTGGTGCATTGCATCCTAAAAGGGTTAATAAACAAGATCTAACCTATATGTGGTATATTGTCATTTACCTGAAACCATTGATTATCACTCTCAGAAATCGTGTTCCAAATTTCAACCTATAAATGCCGTCAAGCTGTAAAAAACACAAAGGAGATTTACATGAGCAATGTTTCAGAAATCTCCTTGTTATGCTTTTCATTTAAACAAGCTAACCATCGACTCTTAACCCAGGAATTTTACTTAATTTTGCAAAATAAAAAGAAGAAAGAAAAACGAAAAAAAACAGCTAAGCACACTTACTTGGTTTTCAAGGTTTGCTGCGAGACTGATGAATTTTGGTGAGGCATTGTTCAGAAGGTCGTCAGTAAATGTTTCCTCCAGTTTAAAAACCAGTTTAATCGTCTGTTTCGGGTTTGGAACAGCTATTGTGGTTGTTGTCTGTGTAGTTGTTGTTGTTGGTTGTAGAGCAGCTGTTGTTGTTGTATGGTCCGTTGTTGTTGTAGTTGGTTCTGATGGTTTAATTGCTAGCGGGGGGAAAAGACCAATAGATAGAGGTGAGGTCTTGGTAAAAGAAAGTGAGGATGCTTTGAGTATTCGTCAGGCTTTAGTGGTTGTTTTTGGTGTCCAGCTGTTGTATTGTCAGGAGGTTGATTGAGATCTGCTGCTAATACAACTATATTTTACTTTTTAAAAATGTGGCGTATGACAGGGATTGACCTACATGTATTTGTAGCTTTCTTCATTTTAAACATTTCCAAAAATAGGGTGGGAGATTTTCAAAAGGTTTTTGATAATTTATTATCTGATAGTAGATATCAATAAAAATAAAAGGAAAAAAAATATTTCAACTTAAGACTTCATTACTGTACCTGATGTGGTTGTAAACTTTGTTGTTATTGTGGTGTTTACTGTTGTAGATGCTGTACTGTCAGGTGGTAAGGTTGTAATGGCTAAAGTTGATGCCTGGCTTTCTGTTGTAGATGCTGTACTGACAAATGGTGAAGCTGTTGTGACTTTTTCAGAGTTCTGTGTTTCTGTTGTAGCCAGTGATGTCCCACTGGCTTTTGCTGATGTTGAACTGACTGGTGTTGATGTTGCACTGATTGATGGTGAAGTTTCACTGTTAGTTGGGGATGTTGTACTTTCTGGTGTTGAAACTGTACTAGTTGCTGTTGACACTTCTCTGACTGGTTGTGAAGCTAGACTTTCTGGTGCTGAAGATGTACCGATTAAAGGTGAAGTCCCACTGGCTTTTGCTGATGTTGAACTGACTGGTGTTGATGTTGCACTGATTGATGGTGAAGTTTCACTGTTAGTTGGGGATGTTGTACTTTCTGGTGTTGAAACTGTACTAGTTGCTGTTGACACTTCTATGGCTGGTTGTGAAGCTAGACTTTCTGGTGTTGAAGATGTACCGATTAAAGGTGAAGTCCCACTGGTTTCTGCTGATGTTGAACTGACTGGTGTTGATGTTGCACTGATTGATGGTGAAGTTTCACTATTAGTTGGGGATGTTGTACTTTCTGGTGTTGAAACCGTACTAATTGTTGTTGACACTTCTATAGCTGGTTGTGAAGCTAGACTTTCTGGTGTTGAAGATGTACCGATTAAAGGTGAAGTCCCACTGGCTTCTGCTGATGTTGAACTGACTGGTGTTGATGTGCTTATTGATGTTGAACTTGAGCTTTCTGGAGGTGAAGTCTCAACAAATGGTTGTGATGTTGAAATAATTGGCGTTGAAGTGATTGTCCCAGCTGGTGAGGTTATGTTTGATGTTGTTGTTGCTGGGTTAGCTAGCAGTGACATTATGAACGATAATTAAAAATAAGTTAGGTATTTTATTATACATTTAAAAGTAAAAATTTAAGAAAATGAAAAATCTACACACAATTAGACACTTTTGCAAAAATGCGACTTAGCACATAACATCAATGTATGATCTGATTTGTATGCAGACTTAAAGAAGGTATAAAGGACACAATTATACCTGATGTGGAAGTTGAAATCCCAGATATTGTAGAGGCTGTTGTTGGTACCACAGTTTCTGCCAGAAAAATAGTTAATTTTAATATATAAAAGTAATAAAATAGACAAAAAATCAGTGACCTTGGTCAATAGTTTTCCTCTCTCAAAGATAACTTTTGTAATATACTTAATATGACAAATGTGTGGAAGGGCTTCAATTTAATGATTTTTTAATATTCAAATCTCCCTTTTAAAAAAAAAAAAACAAATCAGTCAATATCAAATCACTCAAAACACCAACAATTACCGGGTGAAGACAGTGTGGGCAGTGTAGATACTGATGTCACACTGAGTGTTGGTGATGTCATGCTGATTGTTTGTGAAGTTTCTTCAACACGCTCTGCCATGGTGGTGGTTGATGGTAAAGATGAACTGACTAGAGGTGAAGTTGCAGTGACTGTTGGTGTAGTTTCAGTGGCTGGTTGGGGAGCCATGGTGGTTGATAATGAGGCTGTTTCAAGTGGCGTTGAAGTTGTAGTAGGTAATGGTGAAGACGTGCCAACTGTTGACGAAAATATAGTGGCTGTTGTTGTCTGCCTCATCGATAGCAAAGTAGTAGTCTCTGGTGATGAAGTCACATAGACAGACTGGAGGGTTGTACTGGATGGTGTCATCATGGTTATTGATGGTGAGATTGCACTGTCTGCTGATGAAGCTGTGGTTTCAAAATGTGGGGTTGCACTGACTGTTGGTGATGTCAATATTACTAATGTTAAAAGTGAGGTTGCGTGTAGTGTTGTTGAGGTTGAGGTGGCTGGTGATAAAATATTTAGATTAATAAGAAAATGTTCCTCTTAATATTTTTTTTTAATTTCAAGTCAATTTTCTGTATATCTGTATATTTAATGTCAATACCATTAAAATGCCAATATTATATTAATGAGAGGAAATAATCTGATCTGTTAATTTAAATAACTAATAAATAATTTCTGTAACAAACAATAATCAGTAAGATTTTGTGTTTTCTAATTAGCTGACATTTGGTAAATGTGTTTTAATAACTCCTTTATTTGCCATGTTTTAGTGGAAAGGAAAAAAATGTTTTGTTTGTGAAAAATTTGAGATATGGTGTAGATTTACCTGCTGTTGGAGCTGTGGAACTTTCAATTGTGGCTGTTGTAAGTTCTGAAACGGAATAAGTAAGCATATGTAGTCATATCTCTTCAGACTGCATAATGAGGGGAATAACATTCCAGTTAATTTTCTTTTTTTTATTACTTTCTAAAAGTATGTTGTGTTTTCTTTCAACTGACTGTAACAATATATCAATTGTTTTGCAGTTGAATGACTCATTTTATTGTACTTGGTAAGTAAACATTTATGACATGATTTTGGCATTGTCGTACCTGGTAGGGTAGTTAAATTAATTGTTGTGGTTTCAGTAAGGGTTTCTTGTTTAGGCTCTGTGAAGACAGCTGGAAATAAAACATACCATTAATTATCTTGTGCCATATAAATTGTGAATGCTTTTATGTGAGCAAAAAAAGTCTTACGGGCTGCTGAAATTGAAGATGTGTTGACACTGAGGGTAAAGTTTGGACTGGTTACAGCCTCCGTCAAAGTTTCAGTCACAGAACTAGAATTTGGTAGTGCTGTCACATTATTGAAGATCAACTCAGCATCCACTACAATGGATCCTTGGCTGCAATAGAAAGTGTACTTTTATTTTCCATTATAGTTTGTTAAAGTCAGAAAAATTAAAGAATGACTTCAAATTTCAACACATTTGATCATTAGACAAACTATGAACAACAAAAAAAATGGTTTTACATGCTCAAACAAATTACTACTTTGGGACAAAGGTTAGTAAATCAACAACTGGTGAAAGGCAAGTTTCATACCTAAATTTCGTGACGACCGTTCTATTGAAGAGGGATCCAAATTTATCCGTATAGACCTTGTCAAGCTTTTAAAAGTTAGAAAAGAAAAAATAATGAGAATTTCCATTCACCTATGCGTACCCTATATATATATATATATATATATATATATACATATACATACATATATATATACACAGCATATATATTTTATATATACACAATGCAGTATACTTACTACATACTTTATTATAAATGGAGAATAGATGAAAAACTTACTGCAGTGGTAACTTCAATCTCCAATTTCTTGAATGATGGTGAACTTGAGTTTTCAAGGTCTGAAGAAAACTGTTGTTCCACCTTAAATCCTAGCTTGATTACAGGCTCTGGAATTGGGGCAGCTTTAGTAGTTGTAGTTGTGGTTTTGGCTGTAGTTGTAGTAGTAGTTTTAATAGCTGTTGTGGCTGTTGTGGTTGTTGCAACAGTTGTGGTTGTTGTTGTGGTTACTGGTGGAGTAGGTGTGCTAGCTGTCGAAGTTTCCCTGGCTGGTTCTAAAGTTGTTTCAACAGGTGATTTGGTTGTGCTTGCTGTTGAGCTTTCCTGGGTGGGTGCTGAAGTGTCTGGTGGTGAGGCTTTGCCAGATGTTGAGCTTTCTTGGGCGGGTGCTGAAGTGTCTGGTGTTGAGGCTTTGTCAGCTGTTGAGCTTTCTTGGGCAGGTGCTGAAGTCACTGTTTCTGGTGGTGAGGTTGTGCGAGTTGTTGAGCTTTCTTGGGCGGGTGTATTTGTGCCAGCTGTTGGGCTTTCTTGGGCGGGTGTGTTTGCACCAACTGTTGGGCTTTCATGGGTGGGTGTGTTTGTGCCAGCTGTTGAGCTTTCTTGGGCGGGTGTATTTGTGCCAGCTTTTGAGCTTTCTTGGGCGGGTGTGTTTGCACCAATTGTTGAGCTTTCATGGGCGGGTGTATTTGTGCCAGCTGTTGGGCTTTCTTGGGCGGGTGTGTTTGGACCAACTGTTGGGCTTTCATGGGTGGGTGTGTTTGTGCCAGCTGTTGAGCTTTCTTGGGCGGGTGTATTTGTGCCAGCTTTTGAGCTTTCTTGGGCGGGTGTGTTTGCACCAATTGTTGAGCTTTCATGGGCGGGTGTGTTTGTGCCAGCTGTTGAGCTTTCTTGGGCAGATGCTGAAGTAACTGTCTCTTGTGTTAAGGTTGTGCCAGCTGTTGAGCTTTCTTGGGCGGGTGTATTTGGGCCAGCTGTTGAGCTTTCTTGGGCGGGTGTGTTTGCACCAGCTGTTGAGCTTTCTTGTCCGGGTGTGTTTGCACCAGCTGTTGAGCTTTCATGGGCGGGTGTGTTTGCACCAACTGTTGGGCTTTCATGGGTGGGTGTATTTGTGCCAGCTGTTGAGCTTTCTTGGGCGGGTGTGTTTGCACCAATTGTTGAGCTTTCATGGGCGGGTGTGTTTGTGTCAGCTGTTGAGCTTTCTTGGGCAGATGCTGAAGTAACTGTCTCTTGTGTTAAGGTTGTGCCAGCTGTTGAGCTTTCTTGGGCGGGTGTATTTGTGCCAGCTGTTGAGCTTTCTTGGGCGGGTGTGTTTGCACCAGCTGTTGAGCTTTCTTGGGCGGGTGTGTTTGTGCCAGCTGTTGAGCTTTCTTGGGCAGATGCTGAAGTAACTGTCTCTTGTGTTAAGGTTGTGCCAGCTGTTGAGCTTTCTTGGGCGGGTGTATTTGGGCCAGCTGTTGAGCTTTCTTGGGCGGGTGTGTTTGCACCAGCTGTTGAGCTTTCTTGTCCGGGTGTGTTTGCACCAGCTGTTGAGCTTTCATGGGCGGGTGTGTTTGCACCAACTGTTGGGCTTTCATGGGTGGGTGTATTTGTGCCAGCTGTTGAGCTTTCTTGGGCGGGTGTGTTTGCACCAATTGTTGAGCTTTCATGGGCGGGTGTGTTTGTGTCAGCTGTTGAGCTTTCTTGGGCAGATGCTGAAGTAACTGTCTCTTGTGTTAAGGTTGTGCCAGCTGTTGAGCTTTCTTGGGCGGGTGTATTTGTGCCAGCTGTTGAGCTTTCTTGGGCGGGTGTGTTTGCACCAGTTGTTGAGCTTTCATGGGCGGGTGTGTTTGTGTCAGCTGTTGAGCTTTCTTGGGCAGATGCTGAAGTAACTGTCTCTTGTGTTAAGGTTGTGCCAGCTGTTGAGCTTTTTTGGGCGGGTGTATTTGTGCCAGCTGTTGAGCTTTCTTGGGCGGGTGTGTTTGCATCAACTGTTGGGCTTTCATGGGCGGGTGTGTTTGTGCCTGCTGTTGTGCTTTCTTGGGTGGGTATGTTTGTGCCAGATGTTGAACCTTCTTGGGCGGGTGTGTTTGATCCAGCTGTTGAGCTTTCTTGGGCAGAGGCTGAAGTAACTGTCTCTGGTGGTGAGGTTGTGCCAGCTGTTGAGCTTTCTTGGGATGGTATGTTTGTGCCAGCTGTTGAGCTTTCTTGGGCGGGTGTGTTTGTTCCAGCTGTTGAGCTTTCTTGGGTGGGTGCTGAAGTCCCTGTGTCTGTTGAAGCAACTGTTGAGGCTTCCTGACCTGGTTCTACGGTTGCAGTGACCAGTAACATTGTTGTGTTGCTTGTGAAGACATCCTGCATTGACTGTGTTGTGACCGGGATTATAGTCATGTCAGCAGTTGATCCTATATTTTCTAGTGAGGTTGTGGTGGCTGTAGAGTTTTCTGGTGATTGAGTTGTTTGTGCTTCTGGAAATAAAGGGATAAAAAGAATGTTGACAAGTTCTAGAAAAAAAACATGTCTTCGTGGAAGAATTAGCTTAAAGCAGTGGTCCCCAACCTTTTTGTCACTGCGGACCGGTACAACGCAAGACACGTTTACCGTGGACCGGGGGGGGGGGGGGGGGGGGGGTGTTGAGGTGCAGCGCAAGGCACGTTTACTGCTGCCTGTTAAAGGCAGATTTCCGGATTTTCCAGATTTTTTAGCGGGTGCAGGTTCCTCTTCTGTCCCTTCATTGGACCGTTTCCCCTTGTTTTTAGCTCATTTTGGTTGTTTGGGTTTAATTTTAGCGGGGTGTATCACATGATGTTTGGTGTGTCGCGACTTTGACGTGCGTTAAGTGTGACGGATGTAACAGAGAGAATCTGGTCACTTTTCAAAATAAAATGTTTTTTTCGAGAAAAACAATAAAATGGAAATTATTTTTTCTTTCTGTTCGTCCCGGTGCCAAGTGTCCCGCGGCCCGGTACCGGTCCGCGGCCCGGTGGTTGGGGACCACTGGCTCAAAGAATCCTAATCCTTATATTTAATTGTAACAAGGTAGGACGTTTTCACTGCTAGTTTTTAATTATAACTTTTATACATTTTTTGTCTTAAAATAAAGAATTAAAGTTTGGTTTAAATGTTGTTGGCGGTGGAGTAATTGACTGTTATTTATTAAAAAGCGTAATCAATGTTTGGGTTAAAAAAATCCTGTTGTATGTTAAGCCATGCTAGATAAAAATAAGGTTTTAGATAAAATCAGGAGACCTGAAGTAAATAACTCTAGACATAGATATGATGTGTCTAACAATTTAGGAATGTGAGGCATGAATTTGCCCAGCATCCAAATTTTTCTAGGTTCTTGTAATATTCCTGCCATCTGGTGACAGATGTGGTGAACTGCAATATATTATAAATGATATAAATTATGTACAATAAATACTGCTTAAATTTCAAAGCATCAAATAATACCTATTGAAAAAATCTCTAAACTCATTTTTTTCGAAAAATATCTAAAAAACAGAAAATGAACTTTTTTTTTTTTTAGCAAATTAGGCTAATTAATGCTGACATTCTGGAGACATTGTTTTGATGCAGCTCAGTTTAGCTGTAGTCATAAAATTGTATTTTATACATCATAAACTTCAAATTCAATGTCTTAAGTCCTGTGATATATAGATATGTTACCTGATGCCCCATTTTGAAGTGATCCAACTAGCCCTGTGAAGAAGAAAAAAATATTTCTGATCAATAACTAAACCAACTTTTTAGTTTTAGAATACTATCATACAACACTTGCAAAGAAAAGCAACACTCCCAACAATTACCTGCTAGTAGGAGAATGACTGTAACAGGTTCCATCCACAGAGAGTCAGTCCACTTCCTGTTAAAAAGTTACCAATTAAATTTTGAATACTTTTTCATATACACTTGCTGAGCTCTTTTAAGAAAGTTATAACATACTGTTATGTTTGCTGAATATAGTATTCCACATTCTCATCTAAAACTTAATGTGACAAAATTAAGGGCCGTTTGCTCATGCCGTTCTGTAACAGTTTGTTCACATAGCAACCTGCCTACAATGTAGAAGAAAATAAAAGTAACTTCTTCATGACTTGAAAATAGCAGCTAATAGTTTTTAAAAATGTCACAAAAACAAATGCTCCTTTCATCAACAACCAAAGCTTGCCCCTACCTTGTCCTTAAATTGACTGACTCACAACTTATGTCCGACTCTTAGAAGAGCATTTACACAAACACACACTGTGATTGTGACATTCTCTAAATAGAGTATTCCCAAATTCCAGTGAGACAAGTATGTAAAACCTTTTCTCGACCAGATAAAGCAGTCTTGCATTTCCAGTTGCAGTCAAAGATTCCATCCACAGGTGTATCGATCTCCACATCATACCAAGAATTTGACTGAACATTCCCACAAAGAAAATCAAGATCTCTCCATTTTGTTCTGTTTGCCTGATCATACACTTTAAATTAATGTATTTATTTTAGTGCGTTTCATAATCATTTTTTTTTGTAAGAATGAGCATGTTAAAATTAAACGTACATATATTTGATATTTTCCCCACTTAGCTCAAAACATTTTTTTCAGTAATTTGTTGCAATATTGTTTTGTATAAACCTATTTTTATCTGAAATTTAGATTAGAAATCTATCAGAAAATATGAGGTTTTCTTCATTTGTACATATTTTCATAAGAAAAAGCATTTTGCAAGTATTTTTTAAATATGTTTTCCCGAAAAAAAAAATATATATATATTGTGTCATCTTTGTTACAGCAGTTCTGCCTCTGATGCTCAGATGCTCAAATGGTGGAGCCACACCCAAAAAAATTCAAGCTAGATAAATAAAACTTTCAGTTTAAACAAGTTCATTTGACATTTTTAGTGATGATTTGTAGGGATGATTATCTATTTTAAATAAAAAGTGATATATATTCGATGTGCAAGTTTACCATTGTCAAACAGTGGAAAAGAAAGAAAAAAAGTTGTTTCTAATGAGTAAAAGTATAAAAATAAAGTAAACCTTTAATATATCAATTGACACAACTTCCTCTTATAATTTGTGTGATTTCTGAACAGATATCCATATGCAAAAGAAAATAATAACCTAAAATTAATTAAAGTTTTCTTACCCTTGTTGAGTATGTAGTTGCCTCCTTAAGCTCACAGGAATAGGTACCAAAGTGCAAAGAACAGGACAAGTGGTGCTTTTACTCCTGAAGTCCAAAGATGTACTGAGCAGTTATCAGCTTGCAGGGTTCTGTTAAGGGGAGGCTAGGAATTTGTCTTATTTAAAGTGCAGCAAAACCTGTATGACTTGTTTTGTTGTACATCATTTCCTGTGGAAAAAAAAAAATTTAAAAAAATGAACCGGGTTTAGGGCAGTCTGAGAGTGTGTATGAGGTGTGTTTGTGCGTGTGTGGGGTAGGTATTGACGTGAACTAGTCAAATGAAGTGAGTAATGATTGAGGCATCCATTCTATTTCATGGATACATCATACCTTTCAAGTTTATCAAATTATACATTTTATAATGCAAATTGTAGGAAAAATAAAAATAAATTATTTGAAAATCTTTAGACCTTAATAGAAATGAATTTACACTATAAACAAGGACATTTTGCAGAGTTTTGACTGAAAATAGTTTAACTAGGCTTTGCAATACTGCACAACATCATCATCTCTTTTTTTTACATTTTACAGACTTAGTTTTCACTGACCAAGAGAGTTATGGCAGGATGTATAGGTGCTAAAAATGTATTTGTTTCATGCAAATGTGCTTTGAATTTGAATTCATAATCCTAGTGTGGAGCAGCAAACAGATCTAATTTTAGAGGGAGATCCAATGAGATGCATTACAGTGTGGCCGCTTCACTCCGTCACACCTACCATGACGCAAAAGATGACTGACAGCTGTACAAAAAAAAGCCACAGCAGTTTACATTTTCTAGATACTTTACAACTGTTTTCACAATAACCAAATATTTGTTTTCATTGCTTAAGTTTATGTCTAACCAACCATTTAACCAACTGAACAGAGTAACATAAAACACGGTGACCATGAAAAGGAATCAGACTGATTGACTTGCGTCAGTTGGGGGTGCAGAAATTCCTTCTTAAGTTCAATTTTAAACCTCATGGCTGAGCCACTGAAACAGCACATCACCTTCATTTAGCATTATAGACAGGGAATGTGTATAGCTTCATGGAAAAGCAGGTGAAAGCCTTGCAGTTTTTGAAAACAGCATATAAGCTTGCAGTAAAATCCTTTTTAGTTGTTAATAAAATATACTTCAGATTGCAATGTCTGATTTCCTAAATCCAAATGTACATGCAAACAAGAAAACAGTTTTTGTGCAATTACTTGGGATTTTTAAAAGCAAAAGACTGATAATTTGTTTATTTGAAAGTTAAATTAAATGTATCAACCACAACTCCATGCCAGACATTTTACATTGTTAGGGGACCTTTCCATACCAGTACTTCTAATCAAATCAAATTTTCCTTAGTCACCTAATTAAGGAAAACTAGTTTCTTTCAACAACTCCCAATTATGGTTACCCAAACCAAAGCAATTAGAAGATAAATCTGAAGAGGTTTTATGCACTTTGGGATGCAACCAGTCTATGGCCAAATTGTATTGTGCCAGCAACTTACTAATATGATGTCTAGAGGGGTGGGTCAGACAGGGAGGTCAATAAAATTGACCACCTTTGACAATTTGTCTACAGAATAACTGACAAACAAAGAAAAAAGAATTCAGTTTATTTGATATACACTGCTCTAGCCAAGGTTTCAAATCTAGTCAAAAAGCAGAAATTCTGCTCAGCTGGCACAAAGAGAAAGACAGCATAACTCTTCTTAAATTACTGTGTACTGGTGTTTTTTGAAAAGTATTGTGACCTTTACTACCTTTTTTCTACTGTGTGGTGTTTAATAGAATAAAGCTTATTGACTATAATGAAGCCATCTCCTGGTCCAGTCACCAGTGTATCAACCAACAGAATTAGGCAGTTTGGGGCTGATTTGAAAAAACATAATTGGAGCCAATTCAAGTCACCAGATCCTGGGTGGGTGGTTTATAATGCAAGAACATAATCCTCCATTCACTGCAATGTCTATAAAATGAACACGGTTTCAGAAAAAAGCTCTTTCTGACTTAAAACAAAATCATAATTCAGTTACAAGTTACAGTTAAAGTTCACAATTATTTATTTAGGGAATTTGATATATATTTTATATATATTTATAACATCTTATGTTTGAGATGTCTCTGAAACTTCAGAATTGTTAATGTGCTAAGAAGTAAGATGCTTAGAGACCCAGATTGCCACTTATTTGCCCAAAACAGACACACATATGCTGTCGACATTCGTACAGTCATCAAGTTTAGCCGATGTTTAAATTTAAGGGAAAACGCTACAATAACTGCCAAAAACAGATTAATCTTAGGCCGCATTTCCAAGTGTTGTTTCAACAAATAATGTTTCCAGTCGCTCTCTTTCGGTTGGGTCTCATTGGTTTCCCGATTACACTTGAAAAGAGAGCTTGTGTTTAATTTAGATTCCATTTTAGGACCTTTTTAGAGTGTGCACAAGAAAATGTTGACAAATGCACCTACTTTTAGATTTTCTGTAAAACATGTTTACCAACAGCACCATGACAGACTGGTGACCTGTTCAGGGTCTACCAAACAGTAACTGGTAAATGTGCAGGACGTAGAGGTAGGGGGGTGAACGCATTGTGTATGTTTTCACGATTTTTTTTTTCTTATATGAAAGTCTTTGTTTTGGTATTTATTTTGCAAAGAACGTTGTGTTTTATAAATAAAGTTTGATTTAATCCTAGTTTGTGCAAAACATGAATGAATAAATAATGTGTATTTTATTACTTATTCTGTGCTCATTTTATTTGAGACAACAAAAAATGTTCAAATTTTAAGATTCAAAATCTTGTTGTTATATGATATCGATTATCCTGCAGGTCCCTTTAAATTTGGAAATTCTACCAGTCTCTGGGTGTGAGTCTAAAAAAAGAACTGGTTTGACTACATTACATAGTTTTTCTTTCTTTTTTTTGTTTGTTGTCCCTAAAGAGCCATTCCAGGATGTGTGTCATCTTATTGAGACTAAACTAAAACAAGACACATGACATTTGTTACTTAATGTAAAAATCGATGTCACAAATCTTTACCTTGATCTTCTTTAAATTTCTTTTTATTTAATTTACATTAACCGGGCCGCATGATAACATTGCATTTAGCTCTCTTGCCACCCAGCAAGAAAGCCCTGGTTCAATTCCCCGCTGGATTCTTTCTGTGTGGAGTTTGTATGTTATCTCCGTGCATATGTTGGATTTCTCCAAGCCTTCCAGCTTCACCCACAGTCTAAAAACATGCTTCATGGGTTAATTGGTGACTCTGAGTTGCCCCTAGGTTTGAATGTGAGTGTGCCGTCTTCTGCTTCTGTGTTGCCCTACAGTAGAGAGGCAAACCATCCAGGGTGTACCGGCCTTTAGCCAAGAGTTGCTGGGATAGGCTCCAGCAACCATGTGACCCCTCACAGGGAAGCCCAAATTTAGGACTTGAGGGCCCGCCTCCTGCTGGTTTTCCAGAAACCCAGCTTTATCTGCTGCTGATTACCTGGAGCAGGTGTGTTTAGCCAATAAGGAACTACAATGGCAGGTTGGTTTGAAAACATCAACAAACTTTTTTCAATCAGCTTCATTGAGCTTCATCAAATTGATTAAAAGCTTCATTAAAAGTGTGTTAAAACGTCATCAAAATTTTTTCTTATGAATATTTTTTGTAATGTTGATGTGTTTATATTTAAAAATGAACAATGGCAATATTTTACATTTTATAACTGTAAGGTTCAAAATAAAACTAATATATATATTCAATGTGGACAAGTATATTGCTATCTCTTGCTTTATTCTCACTTGATGTATTACTTTACGAAACCCTTACTGTTTATATCATCACCTTTTGTTAATATGCAATTTAAATTCTTTGCTGGTGTCACACCCAATCCAGTTATCCCAGAGGCACGTTGTTAGTCACTCTTACCAAAGACTATGCTTGCAATCGCTCAGTGGTACCTTTCGCGTTATGGTGACTGACAAAAAACTCCTACAAGACAAAAGACTTAATTCCATTACAGGCTGTTTAAGACTCAAGTCTAGCCGGTCCAGTTAGTGTCTAATGCAGTTCCAGAAATGGTCGTGTTAGATTACAGTTTTTCTCAGTAACTTTAGTACAATTCTCGGATCAGAATTGAAGTTTGCAAATACGTGTGTGCATTTCTCCAAACAATTTGTACAAACAGCAAAACACTATGGATTTCTTGCAAAAGCCTGTAACTTTCTCAAAATCCTTAGTTCATCTCTCAAAACTAAGTCTTTATGTCATTGAACATGTCAGTGCCATCAGAATGTCAAGTCCTTGTGTCATTGTCTACGAACAAGACAGTCAAAAGACTTAGTCATGTTGTCAATATAACTGTGTACTTTAGAGGGAGGTTCTGATGGAAACTATGGCTAAAGTTTGGATGACAATTATTGTAAAATGGAAGTTACACCTTTTTTGTTTGATTGCAAGAGACTGGACAAGATTCACATTTACACTATTATTGTTCATATTATAATTTGTTGACAGACCATGTCATACCAACATAGAAAAAACCCACTGCAAACAGTAACACAAAGGGAAAAAAAAGATAGGACAATATTCTGTCCAACAGGACAGGCAGTGCAGTAGGAATTGGTGTGGTCTTCCTACACCTCTTGTCGTTCCTGTATGTTAGGCCACAAATTCTCATCCACATCACAGCGAATTTTTCTCTCTTGGAATGCAGCGAAATATGTTTGTCACATTATGCCAACTTGGTCAACCATTTTGCAGTTAATGACTTATACGATGAACTAATGACTAGGTGTTTTGAGGAGTAAGACTATTGCACAGTGAACTATATAAGACATTTTGATCAACATGACATAAACGATTGATAATGTAGCAAAGAGCAGAGAATTGTACATAATCATTTGCATGGATGTACCAAAGCAATTGCAACTTGTTCAAAGAAGTGAGAAACTGCTTATATGATGTGCACAAGTGACATCATGATGTGAAGATTGAACAAATAGTTTTGGGAATTTCATTCTGATCTGAGAATTGTACTAAAGCGAATGAGAAAAACTGTAAGCTTCAAAGCACAAGGAAACACCGGTGGTAAATATGTAGATTTATTACAACCAAATATATAGTATAGTACTTCTGGAATTTAATAAATACAATGTTTCTGCTTGCTTTTGTATTTGTTCTTTTATGTTATTTTTTTGTTTTAAAGTTTTAAAAGACGGTAGAGGCAACTCAGCATAAAATGGAAAAGTAAGAGCAGAGTGGTCTTCAGCTAAGGCTCACAGTTTCTGGTCACATACAAACAAGCAAGATTTCTGGCTCTCACAGACCTGTCATGTCTTCTGTATAAGAGAATCCTCTGTCCTCCACACGTTACCTGGATTAATGGCATCTGTTTGAACTGGTTATCTATACAACCCTAAATTGTTGAAGCAGTCATTGACACTGAAATTAGATCAGTTTGACAAACAGTAACCGTAAGTAAAAATTCAATCAAGTTCTCTTTCTTCAATACAAAATCATCAGATTAGAAATCTGTTTTGTTTAATAGATTTAATAGTATCTAAAAAGCCGGATGTATCAAAATTCTCAGCATATTGAGCAACTAAGTTGCCCATTTTAACAGAGCAATCTCACCCTGCACAGCAATGTAATGTCAGAAAGGAGGAAGGTTTTTACAGAGGATCTCTTTCTGTAAAATAAAATAAAAATATTTAGAATGTTTTATACTATTAAGAAATTTAATAAATAAATTCAATAATAACCGGTTAAGACCTGGCATTAACATGCGTGGACATGTGGTTATATTATTTATCATTTAGTTCTCCATGCCTCTGTTTGGTGCAGTGAGATTCATGTATTGTCCCTCTTTTCCTCTCCCCTCCTGGGGAGTGGGAGTGCTTCCAGACTCCAGTTGGCTCATCCGTGCTCCAGTTCCTGACCGTTTACCTCGCCTTTGCTCCTGCTCCTACACCTGGCTGTGGATCCTGCCTCTGGCTCATCTCTGGCTCGTCTCTGCTCTGTACCTGACCGAGTACCTCATCTCTGCTCCTGCTCCTACACCTGGCTGTGGTTCCTGTCTCCGGCTCGACTCGCGCCTTTAACTGTCCCCACAACCACGGCTGGATGAAGCTCGTCTGCTGGACTTTTATATATGTAGTTGTAGATTTAGATAAGTTAATTCTTCTCTAAGATTTCTGGTAAATCGCCTGTCCGTCCTGGGGGAGGATCCCTCCTTCATGTGGGCACCCCTGAGGTTTCTTCGTTTTTTCCGGAATCCGGTTTTTTTGGGAGTTTTTCCTTACCGCGAAGGGGGGTCTAAGGGCAGGGATGCCAGTATAGCTTAGTCAGTTTGTTAGTTCATTTTAGTATTTTTCTATTGAACTCTTTGTATTCGTGATCCTTTTGATTTCATGTTTTACTTCGAAGCCCATCGAGACGACTGTTGTGATTTTGGGCTATACAAATAAAATTGAATTGAAATTGAATTGAATTATCACAGTGGTTAATCCTACTGAACTGAGGCCCTGTGACAACATTTTTAATTCAATTCAATTCAATTTTATTTATATAGCCCAATATTACAACTCAGTTGTCTCAATGGGCTTCACACCATTAATTGTACAAAAAAACAAAATCAGTCATAAAATACAAAAGGTGATTGCTAAACTAAATTATACAGACTAAGCTAAACTGGGCATTTCTGCCCTCAGACCTTCCTTCTTGGTAAGGTAAATAAAAGAAGAAACCTCAAAGATTTCTACATAAAGGAGGGATCCTCTCCTAGGACAGACAGGCGATGTACCAGGACTGTTAAAGAAAAAAATAGTTTATCCAACTCTACAACTACATGTTTGATTAGTGTAGCAAATGGGCTTCATCCTGAACAATCGGAACTGGGGGACAAGTTGTTAAAGTTGAACATGGGGCACATGTTTAAAAGTTTAGCTCTAAAATGTGCCCGGGTCTTAAAAGGTTAATATAGAATGTTCTTATAAAAAACTTATAGCTGATGCTTCCTTGCTACAAAAATATGTTTTTGTCGATTGAAGTTCATTTGGTTCTACAAACGTAACATTTTTAATACTTTTAGACAATAATCAGCAACATCCAAAAGGTACTGGGCAGAATCATAATGTTTATATAAACCCGTGCAAAAAAAACAAAGACACAATTTAATTCGAAACAAAACTTAACATCAAGTTGACAAATGTGCCATAAATATAAAATCAAAACTTAACCATAGACAGACAGACAGACAGACAGACAGACAGACAGACAGACAGACAGACAGACAGACAGACAGACAGACAGACAGACAGACAGACAGACAGACAGACAGACAGACAGACAGACAGACAGACAGACAGACAGACAGACAGACAGACAGACAGACAGACAGACAGACAGACAGACAGACAGACAGATAGATAGATAGATAGATAGATAGATAGATAGATAGATAGATAGATAGATAGATAGATAGATAGATAGATAGATAGATAGATAGATAGATAGATAGATAGATAGATAGATAGATAGATGCACTGTGGCGCAGTGTTTAGCGCTCTTGCCTCACAGCAAGAAGGCCCCTGGTTCAAGTCCCAGCTGGGGGACATGTAAAACACAACATCAATGGCGGACCTTTCTGTGTGGAGTTTGCATGTTCTCCCCATGCATGCATGGGTTTCCTCCGGGATCTCCAGCTTCCTCCCACCATCCAAAAACATGCTTCATAGGTTGATTGGCAACTCTAAATTGTCCATAGGTGTGAGTGTGAGAGCAAATGGATGTGTGATTGAGGATATTCTGCCCTGCGACAGACTGGCGACCAGTCCAGGGCATCCCTTGCCTACGCCCAAGTGGCCAGGATAGGCTCCAGCAACCCCATGACCCCAAAAGGGAATAAACAGTAAAGAAGATGATGAATGAATGTTTCAATAAAATGTCGAATGCTATATAAAATAATTTTAACTTATAGCACAGTCCTCTACTTACTAAAATCCCAAATAATGAGTGCAAAATTATTTGGACATGCAACAAGTATTTAGTTTGGATATGAATATTTACTAAAACAGATTGTGCAAGGGATTACAGCTGCAAACTGCTTTATTTTAATGGGTATTTTATCGTGCACACAATAAGTAATGCAGTGGAGAGAATGAGGGCAAGAACTGATTAAGGCGTTCAGATTCCACTGTTGGAGAATAGAGTAGTCTGTATCACTCTGGTCCACCAATTTTAATAGCACTTCTTTAGTAAACAATCATGTATGCACACAGCGAGAGGGGGATGGTCACCAGACTGGGTGGGTAATGTTTTTAACACCCCTCTCCAATAATGTTGGAAATGCAGATCTTGTGTGTCTCTGTGCATAACTAAATTTCAGTCAGTGCGCCCTGTGAGATACACTTAAAACCAGTAAATTGTTGTGTGCCTACTATTTGTTAGTGTGTGTATGTGAGAACTAAGTCATGCAATTTACTTATGACACTATCATGTATGTATTAACTAACTGCTCCCACCCCCTTCCATCTCACCTATCTTAATCTTTTTCTTTTTTTTTTTGTTCGGTCCAACAGGAAATGCATATAAATATAGTTATTTTAAATAAAGCTTAGCCTCAAATACAAAAGGGGTTTACACTAAAATAAATATTGTATGTCTGAAGATTCTTAACCCCCTTGTTGCAAGTAACAGTAAAATCTGTCCCACACAAGACGCCTTCTGGTCTTATCTGTTTGCTCAACTGTGTCTTTCTGAACGAAAAAAAAATTATACATTGCTAGAACTGAACAAGACAAGTAAATAAAAAACTGAAACAACAGGAACAAGTGAAACAAGCTGCTACCCTTAAGTGTGTCAGAAGTCTGTCATGCATGAGGTAAATGTTTTTTTCAGAGGTTTAATGTGAAATGCCCAAGTCATTGCAGCACATACTTATTTGTTGAGATCCCTTTTTAGTACTTCAACCAAAAAGTGTTAATGTGCTCAGGGAATATTGGTGTTCAAAAAAGTCAGTTGCCTTAACTGGGATAGACATTAAAGGTCTTTCTTTTGTCTTCTGGTACGCTCTTAAATCCAAAACAGAAAAACGTGTCACACTGGAGCAATTGCAGAAGAGGAAGAAGTGCTGTGAATTTACTCACAACACAGGTTGGAAAAGGTTTAAGGAAGAGAATTTCCTTTTCAGAAATGTCCTCTACCGATTGTGCCAAAACTCAAGGATGTAATTACCATCTATTGAGTGGTTGCTGATAAGATGCAGGCTTACTCAGTTCACATTCTTTTTTTTCTTCCTCATGAACTTCTGGTGCAAAGCAGTGTGGGGAAACTTACTGCACAATTTAAAATTTTTAAGTTCCTGTATGGAGATCTAACACTACAATTTAATAATAGTACTGATCTATGTAAAGGTTCTTTTTAACACAACTAAAAATGTAAATGAACAAAAATTTCACCTAAAATATTCAATCTAGTAGGGGTGTAACAATGAATCAACGTAACCCTTGTGCTATCCTAGGCACTTTAACATTGGGAGTTGGGTCATCTAGACCCACTAGACAGTGCGCTGAACCTTTTTTCTTCAATGATTTGTGAACCTCACTGGTGTCCATGGATTACATGAAATCTTTCCACCTTTATCCACCTTTGTCATGGTAGGGAGAACACGTCAATGTAAGGGTGGGTTCATCTAAGATAGCACATATGATCTCACAGTCCAACCAGATTGATCTGTCTGAGGCAAGATGTTAATAGAATCAACCTTTGCCATTAAAAAATTGTTTCAAAAGTATATTAATTGGCGGTGTGTTTATTATAATAATAAAAATGAACAAGTGCATCACAGTGGACAACACACATGTAATGTCAGCAAAAAAATGATCAAGCCATCATTGTTACAGTGTTCTAGAATGTTCCAATAATGTTCTGTTTGTATTATTTTCATGTGGAAAAACATGGGCTGAACTTTATGGAACTAAAATGTGAATGGATTTGCCATTCAGTTTTGTTTACGTGTTTGTTTGTACACATATGTGATTTATATTTGATTATCTTGCAAGAAATACAAGAAATGTGGAAAAACTTCCGCTGCACTGTTCAGTACCCAGGTATTTATCTCTGAGTCCCACTGGCTGGACCTTTGACTAAAAATGTCCCGGATTGATTTTAGGTCAGTGAATCAGATTGTATAAAATTAACCAATATGAACTATGAATTGGATCAACAACTACTAAATATGATATCAATCAAATTGTTGAGATGAGTCATTAGACAAAAACAACCTTACAGATAAAAGTACACATTTCAGGTAATAAAGAGGCACCTTTCTCTAGAATCTTGAACAGATGCTCTAATGCGCCACTGGCTTACTTGAAAACGCAACTCTGTCATCTACACACCTTCAAAGCTTTGTACACATAATTCACTAACGCTTTCATGTTGACAAAAGCTATGTGCAGACAGACATATGCCAAGCTATTAAACCTTCTATTGTGGTAGTTTTTCATATAATAGGGAAAGACAGTGCTTTGTTTCGCCAGGATAAGAACAACAATACCATCCATGCCATCCCTCCTCATGAAGACAAAGTTTGCTCGGGGGATAATCCGCCCAGGAGATCTTTTTTCTTTTCTTTTTTCATTCAGTTCAGTGTTTCTGTGTGTTTGTCAAGCTAAATATAGCTGGGCTGGGCTGAATGAAATGTAGGTAAGAGAACTAAAGGCAAATGGGACATAACAAAAGATTATGCAAGGTAACCCTGAGCAAAATAAGCAATATCTACTTTATCTTTTTAAGTTTAATCATTTTTTATTAATGCATTTAAATCAGTTTTGGACACTTTTGAGGATTTCAGTTTCTTCTTGTAAATTCGGCACCTAAATTTGATTTTTTTTGTCCTGATTAGCAAATTTCTGGATTATAAATATGTACTAAAATGTACAAAAAGAAAAAAAAAAGTTTTTTTTAATACTTGATGGTTAAAATGGACTCATTTGGACTCATCTTTTTTGTTTCATTTTGTTTTGTCCCTTTGATCATGCTGGATGGGGAGTGTCAGTACTCAGATTTCACTATGTTGCCCTGAGGTTCATCCTGACAGTCTGGTTTAGTGTAGTGTTTTAACCGACTTTTCTTTTCCATTTCTGGGTTTTCTTGGAAGTAACTTTGTTGACATTTTAAAGCATTAAAGGGAGAAAGGAATCTTGCGGTATAAAGAAACATCCCTGTTCTGGCGACTAAAGGGTTGCTGATTGGAGCAGAGTGAGACGTATCTTTAGCAAATATGGCTGCAGCATTCTGTAGCTTCATGTGCTTCGTGAGGTGTTCATACTGCAGCAAGGTGATGACCGCAAACATAAGTCCAGATTTGAGTAGAAAGACCTTGAAAACAAACCAATTAACTCTTTAACGCCACGGCTTTAGCTCCACTGTTTACATTCTTTTGATCATATAACTCTTCAACCTTAATGTATTTCCAGCGGATTCTGAAGAGGAGAAAAGCAGCCTTGCACTGCTATGCCACGCTGTACAGTGGTGAAGTCTTGTGTCGAGTCTTGAAGCAATCAAGATAAATCAGCAGATTTTTATATCGGCTTTGGACCGAAATGCAAAGTATTGTGTTTTTTATTTCTTCAAAAACCGTTCATATTTTTTGCTCATATAAAGAATGTTGTGCTTAAACAACATTAATTTAAGAAATAATTTAAACGTGTTTGTGTGTGAATTATCCAAATAAAAAAACCTTTAGTCTGACTTTTTAAACTAACAAATGTTCCATTTTGGGCCACAATGATGATAAATCAGCATTCATTGTATTGACAGCTGCTTCAGTCAGACTAAAGGGCAAGCAAGTCATGACACGCAATGACCCAAAAATAACAAACACGAATTAACATCTTCGTAAGAAGATAATCCAGGGTGTGAGACTGCCTTCTGGTGTGCTAAATGCTCAACAATTAAATGAATGTAAAATTAAACTTTATTGTATCCTGTGATGAATCCCTTTTTTCATGTTATCTAAGACTGAGCCTCTGTAAACTTTACTTACCTCTTTATTCAAGGAAATCCTATAAGAACCTCGGCCATACATTATTTGTAGGTTTTAGTGCAAATGTTTATTTATGCTTTCTGATGGTGATTAACTGCAGTATTCATGAGTTTATACTATCCAATAACTTTTGAAAAATGTTATACTGTATATCCTTTAAAAAACGTTTCATTTTGCTACAACCTTTTCATCGTTTTTACGGTTAGAAGTTAAATAAAAGTATTTGTTGTATTCCTTTTAAATGAAAAGTTGAACCACTCAAACACCCCAGATCAAAAGTCTACATCCCCTTGAAGGCTAAATATATCCTCTCAACTCTGTAAAAACAGCTAATATACGACTGTCCATTTACTGTTGGTAAAAAGTCAGTTAGTCTGATTTCTCTTTCCTTCCCATTACACTTTTTTTTTAACTGGTGTTAAACGGACTTTACTAAATTTTAAGCTGCAAGAAAAACAATAGAACTGCCAAAAGATCCTTGCAATTAATTGTTTTAGGTTTAAATATATCCAAACTTTTAAGAAAGCATATATCCGAATTTGGCAACTATACTTTTACTATTCTTCACGTCTGCTTTTCTTGTGCAGTATGTGCCACAGCAGAGGACTTCATATGCGACAAATTTAGCAATAAATTCACTATTTTCATGTTTTTAGTTGATATAAACCTTCATAGAGCAAGAATTCTACATTAAAAGTGTATTCTATTGTAAGCATTTTTACAAAACATGAAAAAATACCATATTTGAAGGTGAGTGAAACAGAATAAACATTATTGTTTGTATACATAATACTAACATTTAACCAACCTCTCATGATTAGAACACTTGCAGAACAATTAAATGTTTTGAGCGACAAAAACTTTGGCAGCTAGTAATTACTGTCAATCATCCACCCTTGTGAGCGTCTGAGAAAAAAAAAAAAGTTTGGTCTGACAGCTAGCCAGTAGCCAGTTCCACAAGATGCTCATGTGTCACTCCTTTTCCTTGTCACATTGCAAAATAACTCCCAGTGCCTGAAGGTACATCTAACAAAGTGAGCTTTATTGTTTAATGTAAAACGCACTTGGGCAACGATGCAGAAGAAGTTGCTAACAGGGAGCTAAACTCATTTACAGAAAGCAGGCTGTCGATACGGCATTTTGCTAGATAAATGATATAAAAGACCCGAGATTGAATTTCTAGACTGACAGGACTTTAATCCCTCTGAGTCATCTGTGATGTAGCGTGACTTTACTGTTTTCGTTTGACCTATGACGTTTGCTCTTGCCCGTCAGTATTGAAATGTACAAAAACACAAAACAAAGAAGAAATCCTAACAATACAATTAAGCTGTTGTTATGACTTACTGTTTCTATTCAAAACTCTTATTAAAAACATTTAATGTAAAGAAAAATTCTTGTTACGGCTAAAAGGCAAGTGTCAGACTAGTGGCAAAGTTTTACTATTCTTTTTTTGGACTGGCTGCTGAAAACTTTCTGTGTTGGATCCAAATTTCCTCCTTTCAGTTTGGTGGCAATCCCTTCTAACCATTACTTCTCCCCCCAAAAACATGCAAAAATGTTCTATGCTCCAGTAAAGATAAGTTTAGGTAGTTTAGAACTTAAACAACATGAACAACTACCTATCTGGTACCCGAGAGGGAAGGGAACATAGTCCAGATTTCATATAGAGTCAAAGGTGCCAACCACCTCAGTAAACAATAAAATTAACCCGTCAATTGGCAGCACTTTTCAATTTAGACAAATGTGAACAGGGCTTTTCAAAGTGTTTGTAATTTATAGTAAAGTAATTTTGGTGTTAGGGTTCACTTTAGGGCAACAGTCTTTGACACTCCTCACTGATTCTTCTCTTGAATACATTCTCCTTTGATGTGTCTGTCGATGAGTTAAAATCAGACTGAAATGATTGTGGGGAATGAATTTTCTTCCTGGCCAATTTTGATTTTGCTCACACAAAACAAAATTCGAATAAAAGTTCATTTTTTTTAGATACTTTGCTCAGAAAATAATTAGAACATGTTAACCCTTTAAATGCCTCCTCAACAAAGTGGAAGAGCACATTTAGAAAAGATTTTAAATACATTGATTGTGTGCATTACTATAAGCAGCAGATTATTATTATGTTTTTTGTTTATTCCTGGTTGGGTAGGTAAAGTGTCAAAGAAGAAGAACATGAAACAGTGTGGCATCAATATGAGAAAAAATATAGACTTTTCCTAAAAAACATTGAGTGAGGTCAAAACCAACAACACCTTTACCCAGCAAAAGCTGTCGCATGGTGTTATCTCTGATGGTTGAAGACATAAAGGACAACGGAAGCTGCAACAGGACAAAACGGTTTGTTTAAACAGAGCTCTACACCACTCCAATGTTTGGTATAGTACAGGACAGACAGCTTCAGAGGCCTTATCCATTTCTGAGCTTTCAAGGATTAGTGGCTCTTTTGAGAATAGAAATGTTCACGTCAGATTACTGAATGAGAAACAGTTGTTTTTTTTAAGTTAAAAAAATTGCATCAACGTTAAACGAGATAAACTGGACAAACCAAAATGAGACAGAAGGACTTTTGTGACCTCACACATCACCTACTTGACTTTTTCTTCTTCCGGGCAGTTTAGTAACTATTTCCAGCTCACAGCATGACCCACTATGTCAGAGAGAAAGAAAAAAAAACCTGAACGTTGACAATACCTAGCAGGATAGGAATTTCCTTGAGCAATTGGAATTTTGTTTTTCAATAAATTACAAAAAGATTGCAACAACAAATTTCCCCAGTTTGTCTTCTGTAAGGCTGGGTTTTCACTGGGTCAAGTGGAGTGGGTAGTTTAAAATGTAAGTTTGTCTGATATCAACAAAAAGGGTAACAATTGCTTTAAATTGAGACTGAGGAGTGAGGAGTATGAGTGGCTGTCTTGTCTGTGTGTGGGCCAACGATGGACTGCTGTCCTGTCCTGAGTTCACCCCGTCTCTGCCCCACCTTACCTGGATTGGCTCCAGCAACCCCATAATCCAGGATAAAGTGTCTACTATATGTGTGTTATCTTTTCTTTTTTGTTTGACAAATCTAAAAAAAAGGCATTTACAGTAGGCATTGGTTGCTTTCAGGCAATCATTTAAGCCGTTTTAACAATTTAGTTTCAGTTCATCCCCCGCTGTGCTGTTCTTTCCCTGTGAGTTAGTACCAGGAATTCAAATCATGTGAAAACATCACTTTATGAAGCATACATTTAACTGATTGGGTTGAATTAATGGTTAAACAGGAAACTAAAGAAAACAGTATTCTTTGGCTATGTGTAGATAATAACAGATTCTCTATTTTGCTTTTTCGTTTGCAAGTATATGGGAAATCACTTCATCGATGGTACTTCCTCCTCTGTTAGATATACAAATAGAATAGAATAGAATAGAACTATATTGTTTACCTTTTTACCATAGCTTACAATAACTATATTTAAAACAGCAGTTAGATCATAAATAAATTAAAGATAATTCTGATGAATATTGCCTGTGAAACAAAGACATCTTAAATTGCAGATTTTTCATGAAAAAGATATTTTTAAAGAAGTTAAAAATTATTTTTGGAATATTTCTTCTATTTTGACAGCAGTTATGACATTTGCAGTCCTTTTAAAACATTTCCAAGTCACAACAATGGCAGATACTGAAGTAGTTCATGTCCTTTTTTTCGTATTTTTTCTCTTTCTTTTCTTTTATCTAACTTTTAAATCCCCGTAATTCCCCTGATTGAACTCGCTCTTGTTTCTGTTCTTGTTTTTGAACAGCATAACAATAGTGTGTAGAAAATAATGCAGCACGTCGGTGACATTCCCCGTGGGGAGCCACTCCTTTAATCTGACATTTTCAAAAGTTGCAGCATGCAGGAAATGCGTGAACACAGGCATGCAGCCAAATAGCTTTAAATCAAACCTATCTCCACTGGCAGAAAGGCAAATGCTTTCTGAAAGATTGGGTGGGGAAAATACTTTAAAGACAGCTCTTCAAATAAAAGTTACTTTTAAATTATAGTGTACAATGTTTATTTCAATGAATACTATTGCTTTGACAACACCTGCTGCTTCTTTTTGACCCTCTTTGTGTGTGATGAACAACTGCTCTTGTATTTATAACTGTTACGAAAAAAAATACTTTTTACAATTATTTATAGTCTTCTGCTTTTTAAAAACAAAAGTATTACATTATTTTGTTGTTCTTATAAAGCAAATTTGCTTGTTTTATTTTACCATCCGACTGAGAGGCTATAATATGTTCAAGGAAAAACCCGGTTCTACAGAAACATTGAGTCAGGTAAAAAAAAAAAATCCTTTTTAAAAACTATTTATTTTACAAAATTTGAGTCTAGTTTGCTAATTTATGACACCAAAACACAAATATTAGACGACTTAAAAATACTTTTTTAAATGTTAAGATGTTAAACAACCTGCTTCCACACTGGAAATCTGATAGAGTTCATCCAAATTCCATAACATCAGCTTATAAAGATGGTGTTTTGTGTGACTCCTAATTGTCTTTCGCGTGTTTGTGTGCTGGACTTCCTATTCAAACTGTTCTGCCTCTTTCTGAGGCGCCTGGGGTCAAGTACTTTAAACAAATTGTAGCTGACCTGCCCATCTTTCTATACAACACAAATGCATTAAGAACAGCATTTGCAGATAGAATAAAACATGAAATTGCATTTTTTTAACTAAATTTTTAACATGAACACAAATGACTTTATTTTTTGTTTATTTTCCCTTCTTTTAAACCTGGCTGCAAGACGCCACCTGAAGCTCCAGGGAGGTGCACCATTCCCCAAATGGGCCACTCCTTCTCCAACACGTAAAAATACCTAGAGCATGCAGGAAGTGCATGAACAGGACAACACCCATAGCTACTAATCTAAAAAGTTCAAAAGAGTTTAAAAGAGCTTTAGAGATTGCTAAAAATACAATAAATTATATATATATATATATATATATATATATATATATATATATATATTCACAAACAGCCCAATGTTTTTATTTAACTACCGTAACTCTTAGTAAATGGGCGTAATGATAAAAACCTGTTAAAGAAAGAAAGGAACGCTGAAGCTTAGCATAAAAACGTTTATTTAGGTCCTAATATGTCTGACCCAGACCACAATGAATTAAGAAGATTATTCACATTAACTGTGATAGAAAAGAAAAACAAAATCCTGTGTAACTACTTCAGTCTTCCTCTATCGAGGTTGAAACCCTCTATGTAGCCCTCCCCTTCCTCGGAACCCCCCCCTGTCACCCCTGAAATTTGGACGGTTTCTTTCTCGTCCCCGGTCTCCGCCCCTTCCAGCATTTGGTCCTCCACGTCCGCCTCTGGGCGCTCCGCCCCCACGGTCAGACTTCAGCTTCACGGGAGACTTGGGCCGCAGCCTCTCGATTTCCTCGGTGCAGCCGGACAGGTAGGAGTCGGGCGAAGCAAAATGCGACGCGTACGTCTCTGGGTTAAAGTTGGTGTTTGTCAAATTAGGACCAACCGTTAGCCAGCCTGGACGTAAAAGAACCCAACACAAAAGGATGAGTACAGAACAAAAAAATGGGAGCGTTTTCACATCTCTTCGTTTTACCTGGTCTGATGGTCGAGTCTCGCCCAAACAAATGCAGCCTTCTGCGGCCCAAACAGAAATGCTCGATGATGTGAAAGATCTCAACGGGCTTTTCAACATTTCCCATCTCTGGCTCCTCCGTGATGATTAGGTCAATATCCACATTGGCATGGATAAAGTCTCCATCCGTACTCCTGCGGACTGTTCCTTTGATTCCCATCAGGCAGTGCTCCTGAAAGCATATATATATATATTTGATATGTTGTAGTGATGCACCACATCTACACAGAGCTGTCAGCTTAACTTGACATTTTAGAGAGAACAGTATTCGTTCTGACGTCACTGAAATAACTTAAACACCTTTCTTGGAAAAGAATATTCACACAAATTTGTTGTTTATGCAACACGCTGTTGCTGTTTGGCTCAGAATATGACAAGGAAATCAAGACAGAAACCAGAGTAAACAAACTACCAGATACCAAAGAACCGCCTGCTACCCCTATGCCTGCTTTTCCTTGTTGCCATTTGTAGCCGTTTTCCCCCATCGATGCAGTGTCTTTTTCTTGTTATGTTTTTTTCCTCCACGCACGTTATATAAAAAAGGTTGAAACACTCTCTTAATTACTAAGTAATCAGACGTGAGAAATGCAAAATGATTCGGTTAACTTTTGTGTGGCGTTTGTGCCTTTCATCTCTAGTTCTTTTGGGAAAACAAATGCAAAAACAAAAAAAAAAGGTTGTTTACAGAAAAAGAAAATTATGATTATCAAAATTTTGCCATCAATTATGGATTTCATCATTTTAATATCCCCACAAGTACAGGTGATAGGAATCCTCGACGTGTAGATGCAAACATGCAGCATGTGAGTTGTTGTCATGGCAACAACTCACATGCTTAGTGACTAGTTTTATGGTGACGACTTTGCGGCCCAACTTTGCAGCAAAATTACATAAAGCCCACTACAAATGACATTGCAAAATGCATGAAATACAGTTGAGACTAAATTACATCTATTCTACTATAAGGACAGGCTGATTCAGACCATTAGGCTATAATATTATGGTCTGGCAGCTAAGGTTTTTTTTTTTGGTCAGCAGTTAATCTTTAGCATTTGCCATTACATATTTCATTTCAACAGAAAATTTGCAAGAATAAAACTTGCCACACAGTTATGTCCAAGTCACTTTTGTATGACAATTTCCATTTCTAAAAGCTCTTCTTAATCACATGCAACTGGGATGATTTTCTGTTTCTTAACAAGACGGCAGATGAGTAAAACTAGGCTACAAGGAATGTTACGTCTTTATGCAACCGTGCACTTCACAGCAGAAAAAAAAGGTATGTCATACACTAGTTCTGATTGGCCACATGTATTCTAGAACTTTTTTCTATCCTTATATTCAATATCAATTCAGAGATGGATTGATGCTTTTGTTTGGCATCATTATACATTTGTTTTTGTAGTCACGGTTTTGTTTTTTCTGCGACATTTCACCTTGGTCCTCTGGAAGACTGCCTTTGGATCCAGGGCTTTGGTCTTGCCAGGATTGTTCTTATTGGTCTTGATCCAGCAGATGTCCTCACACCTCCTGAACCCCCATTTTCGCAGGCACTGGAACAAGAACAAGCCATTAAAATGTACACATGAAGAATCCAACGACATACAACAAGAAACCTGCATTCTCTTCTCCGTATCCACTTTATTCTGGTTGGGGTTCATAAACTAAATACATTTGGTTTTAGATCAAATAGAAGTGAAGCTGCAGTAAATTGATATTATTGAAATGCAGGTGTCAACACGACAGCTATAGCATCTGTTTAAAGAAAAACAAAACTGGAATGAAATTCTTTTGTTGTTTTTATTTTTATCCAAGTTCAGAATTTTCTGAATCATTTCTGAGAAAACAAATGACTTCTAATAAAAAAGTACTCTATTCAAAGGTCTTTACTTTTGCCGCCTCCTTAAAAGTGAGACTTCGTCATTTGAATTGCCCTTCTTCTAAAGCCGACATCTCCACAGGTTTGACATTTGACTTTGACATTAACTTAGGCATTCTTAGAATTTTTTTTAGCATGAGGCGAGGTAGTCATGCCGTCTCACTGATAAGTTCTAAACCTCTGAGTATCAGTCATGTCAAAATAATGTCTTTGTTTTTTCATTTTCCCTGCTTGTTTGACATGAGGCTGGATGGTTTCAATAGAGTACATCACATGATGCTTGAAAGGCCAGCGGGGAACATGTAATTTTCATACATACCATTCTGAGGGATCTGTTCACACCTTTATTTAACTAATTTACGGGCAGAAAGAATTTCAAAGACGAATAAATGGGCGTGACTTATAATACCTGTCAAGGAACAAGGAAATTAAAAAAAGGCATAAATAGTTCCCATTTATAACTTGGTAATCCTCTCTTCTCGTAACAGGCGTGGGGTGTTCAGTGCATTCATTTGGACGGTATTACCATTCTGCCCAAGTCCAGTCCCTCCCCAGAGCCACACCACAGGAAGACGAAGGAGCGCAGGTCCGATATCTCCTCAATCTCTAATCTCATGATCTGCAGCAGGAAAGAGATGGGTATGAGATGGCCTTAAAGGTGCTAAAAAAATACAACTTGCATTGATAAATAAATAAAAGGATGAGAAAAATGTGGGGCCTCCTCCTGGAATTGTTGGACTTTAACCTGATCCTCAGATTCACATTTGAATGATGATGAATAGAATCATTACTGATCCTTGTAGAAGTCCAGAAACTACAATATTAGCAGAAAGAAAAATTAACTAAACGTACATCATCCCAGGTCCAAAAGCGCTCTGTGTGGCTGATGCCTGATTCTCTGTAATATTCCTCTAAAGGAGGCTCAAGCAAAATCACATCAAACTGGCTCTTCAGTTCCCGCAGGTCAAAATGCTCGGGATCAGCCTGGAGGTACCTGAAACACACAGACCCACGCCCTGAGTAATTCTCACCAGACATCTCACCATAAACATTACAGGTTAAAAGAAGTGTGCAAAAGGTGACATTCATGTCATCGTGTGACATACATGGGAGGGGTGTTGGTGCTGGCGATCAGCTCGTCTTTGAGTCTTATCAACTCCCGCAGTTTGGGGTATTCTTCAAATCGGTCAGCCAAACCTTCCAAACCACAAGTCCAAAGTAATAAGCGGACATGCAGACGATTATTAACACTCAGGAAGAGGTAAATACGCACCGACGTCTCTTATGAAGTTTTGTGGTCTGTGTCCGGTGTCCACAAAGTGCTGACAGTAATCATTGTGAGGGTTCAGACTCTGGGTACCCTGAGGATGAAGGGAGGAGAAGAGAGAAGAAAGGATCAAAAGAAAAAAAATGTGAACCTTTTTAAAACTTGAAAGAAAGTCAATTTGTGTAAAGTTTTCAACTAAAAACTCTACAAAAACAAGTCATTGTCATAAATTCCCAATGTTTTTTTATTTAGCATCTATGCAAAAGAGAAAACAGTGGAATAAATGAATTTTATTACAACTAATGTATTCTCTAAATTCCATAAACCAGTTCACAAGCTCATTTAGTTTCTGAATCAAGATGATTAAATTAAATGTTGATCTTGAATTTCACTTCTAAAACCCATTTTGATTAGCTACGAAAAAAGGTTTTCATAACTAATTTAAAAATAACTAAATTTTGAGTTCTTAAATATAAGAATGGTCAAAAAATCTTTTATTTTTACCCTTAACTTTTATTCTTTAATTCTTCAAAAGAAAATCATAAATTTGATGAATCGATTTAGGATTTTTAAGCTCTGATTAATACATGTTCAAGTAATCTTTTCTTTTTTTTTAATCAATCTAGCCCAAAATCCTTCAAATATTTTTACAAAGTTTGGACTATAGTCAGTATAATGATTATCTATAGCAGAATTCCTCAGTTGCACGCCATTTCCTCTTATTCAAAACATCCAAATAACAACAAAAACGGATTCCTAATAGAAACATTGCATGTTCTGAGAGACAGAAAATGTGGGTGTTAGTCTCATAGGTCTGTACCAGTGGCAAAAAGCAGAATATTTAATTTGTTATCCAAATGAAAACCAAATGGTCTAGACTTTTAACACAAAGAATACCATGTGGACAGGGCTTAAATGCAAACGCACGCAAATAAAATGCTCTTCATTAGTCAAAGACAACAGAAAAATTTGCTTTAACTGGTTGTTTTAGTTGAAAACTACAAATAACCACAACATGCAAAATGGAAAGTCAGGTAAAGTTTCAGTATGACAACCTCATAACCAAATATATATATAAATATAATATAACCTAACCAAATATTCTATTCAGATGGTTTCCCTGTCTTTGTAGGCTTTGCATAACTGCTTGAGCAGTAACCCTTTGGATCAATGCCTAACTGGTTCATGTGAAGTGAAAACATTTGCCGTCTTCAACCCCAAGATTGGACTTCTGTGTTCAGGGCAGCACAAAGAGCCAATGGGATAATGATGCATGATTCATTTGGCTTTGTTTGGAACATACCAAAGGCTACGCCCAGGCTCCAGAGAATTTACCTGTCAAAAGAAACTCGTCTTCCAGCTTTTGATAGCTAGCTGAAAAGAGTTGTCTATCACAAGGCGCACGCCAAGTCAGATGCGACTCATTCGCACGGATGTGTTACTGACAAAGCACTTTCTCCACACATTTTTATTTTTTTATTTTAAGCCTTTGTGGTTTGCACATTTTATATATCAACCTTTAATTATGTATGCACCTGGACTTGAAATAGCAAAACCAGCAGGCGAGATGCTAATCTTTGCAAAGAGCCTCTCCCTAAAAGGGTGGCTTTAAAACAAGCATTCCAATGACAAAACAAAAGGTGACCAGTCCCCGTCCCCTTCCTCTGCATTTGCTGCTTTGCATTGATGGAACACACCTGACTCAAGTTATCAGCAGCAGACAGGATGTGGATGCCAAAAAAACTGGAAGGGGGTGTTCCTCAAGGATTGCAATTGGTCACCCATAAATTCTAAACAGTTAATTTTACACATTTTGAAGGATTTTTATTAAATAAAGGAGATAAACACTAAGCTTTTGCATCGTTTTTTCTGGATTCTATTCTTGCTTTGTAAATTGTTTTTTTTTATTTTTTTAATGTCATTTCTCTTTTACTTGTGTTTGTCTTTGTGTATTTTATTGTGCGGGGCTTATTTAATTATTTTATTGCATGATTGGGGATTGGTGTCTTCTGCATTCTTGTTTGTTTTTATGCACCTTGAGCTGTTTTTTTTGTTTTTTTTTTACATGAAAGGTGCAATAAATAAAATGAATTTGAATTTAATGTGCCACTACTTCCTCAGGATGGTTTAAAAAGAATGCAAAACTGTTGCATACAAGACGTTTTTTATAGAAGCGTGTGAACATTTGCAAAACTACTACGAAAAAGAAATGTGGTTGCCTCAGAAAGAATTGTGTTTGGCTTCATGAAATAAAATCACTGATGAAAAAAGGATAAAAGGCCACATAAATGGTATCTGTGGCAGCAGAATTCATAAGAAAAGAAGAAACGTTCCAAAACCTTCAAGAAAGTACTGGAATCTTTGTACACTTCCTCATATGGAGAGCTCTCATCTGGCTGCTGCACTTCCACCTCATCCTAAAACAGGTGACAAAGATACAAACGTCCTTTAATACACAACACTGCAATTTTGTTTTCGCTAAAAGCACAATATTAGTAGCAAATAAAGCACACAAGAAAAGTGAATGCCCCTGTGACAGTAGTGGTAGTAGATCTTTTCAGTTTGTTTGTAGCTCAACATCAAAAGCAAACAAGAGTCTTTTGGTGGGCAAAGGTGAAGTAAAACATTGGCGAATGAAAGACTGGTTGACAAGACGACTGCAAAACTAGAAACCTGTTGTGTCTTTGAATTAAAGGAATATGGCGACAGACGTCCATATTGAAAAGACTTGCAATTTTCCATAGACAGTTGCCAATCTTCCAATCTGTGCATGTGTTACATAGTTTAATTTTTGTTTTGTTTCTAACATGTGACCCCCTGCTGTTTTCTCAAGAAAACTAAAAAATAGGATTGGGGTGTTAGAGTATTTCTGAAAATATATAAAGTAAGAGCAGGGTACATGCTTAAAAAGAATTAAAACTTAAAGAACATTTTTTTGTTTTTTTACTCACTACTTTGTCTCTACACTGTAACATAGTGCAGTGGGTACTAGTCACCCACCATCAGTTCACATTTATCCAAAATTCATGTAGAAACAAGTTTAACATTTTTTTGTTTTGTTTCCTTAAACTTTTATATACTTCTCAATTAAATCAATGCACCTTTAATTCAATTTAGTTCCATTTTATGAAATGCAATAAGCATAAATTCACCTTTTACGTTTTTAAATCATTCAAATACGATATTGTTTTCTTATTTTGTTATTATTAATAATGTATTTTTGTATTAGTTATATGTACAGACTGAACTAACGTCACACCTAAACAGGATTCTGCAAATGTAAGTTGTCCACAAACTGCTCCTTGGCTTGAATTGTCCAAAGTTTATATAGCCTCATTGTTAACCCTGCTTTAAAGTGACACCCAGTTGCCAGAGGTTATTTAATATTAGTCATATCAATCTCCTAAATAGGGTGTTCTGTTAGGATAAAAAAAAACTGCTATGTAAATTCCTACTAAAGCGCTGAATATGTTCTGTGCATAGTATTTGCAAATGACTTATATGTGCTATGTATGTACAGTACAGACCAAAAGTTTAGACACACCTTTTCATTCAAAGAGTTTTCTTTGTTTTCATGACTATGAAAATTGTAGATTCACACTGAAGGCATCAATTTGTGAATTAACACATGTGGAATTATATACATAACAAAAAAGTGTGAAACTTCTGAAAATATGTTATATTGTATTCAGTAGCCACCTTTGGCTTTGATTACTGCTTTGCACACTCTTGGCATTCTCTTGATGAGCTTCAAGAGGTAGTCACCTGACATGTTTTTCACTTCACAGGTGTGCCCTGTCAGGTTTAATAAGTGTGATTTCTTGTCTTATAAATGGGGTTGGGACCATCAGTTGTGTTGTGCAGAAGTCAGGTGGATACACAGCTGATAGTCCTACTGAAAAGACTGTTAGAATTTGCATTATGGCAAGAACAAAGCAGCTAAGTACAGAGAAACGAGTGGCCATCATTACTTTAAGAAAAGAAGGTGGGTCAGTCTGAAAAATTGGGAAAACTTTGAAAGTGTCCCCAAGTGCAGTCACAAAAACCATCAAGCGCTACAAAGAAACTGGCTCACATGCCGACCGCCCCAGTAAAGGAAAACCAAGAGTCACCTCTGCTGCAGAAGATAAGTTCATCCGAGCCACCAGCCTCAGAAGTGGCAGGTTAACAGCAGCTCAGAGTAGAGAGCAGGTCAATGGCACACAGAGTTCTAGCAGCAGACACATCTCTACAACAACTGTTCCAAGAAGACTGTGTGAATTAGGCCTTCATGGTAGAATATCTGCTAGGAAACCACTGCTAAAGAAAGGCAACAAGCAGAAGAGACTTGTTTGGGCTAAAGAACACAAGGAATAGACATTAGACCAGTGGAAATCTGTGCTTTGTTCTGATGATCCAAATTGGAGACTTTTGGTTCCAACCACTGTGTCTTTGTGCGACGCAGAAAAGGTGAGCGGATGGACTCTACATGCCTGGTTCCCACCGTGAAGCATGGAGGAGGAGGTGTGATGGTGTGGGGGGGCTGGCTGGTAACACTGTTGGGGATTTATTCCAAATTAAAGGCATACTGAACCAGCATGGCTACCACAGCATCTTGCAGCGGCATGCTATTCCATCCGATTTGCGTTTAGTTGGACCATCATTTATTTTTCAATGGGACAATGACCCCAAACACACCTCTATGCTGTGTAAGGGCTATTGGACCAAGAAGGAGAATGATGGGGTGCTGCGCCAGATAACCTGGCCTCCACAGTCACCGGACCTGAACCCAATCGAGATGTTTTGGGGTGAGCTGGACCACAGAGTGAAGGCAAAAGGGCCAACAAGTGCTAAGCATCTCTGGGAACTCCTTCAAGACTGTTGGAGACCATTTAAGGTGACTACCTCTTGAAGCTCATCAAGAGAATGCCAAGAGTGTGCAAAGCACAATAAAATCAAAAGGTGGCTTTGAAGAACCTACAATATGACATATTTTCAGTTGTTTCACACTTATATGTTATATACAGTAAGGTCAATAAGTATTTGATCGCCCTGTGATTTAGCAAGTTCTCCCATTTAGAAAAACATGGAGGGGTCTAAAGTTTTCATCATAGCTGCATTTCCACAGTGAGAGACAGAATCTGAAGAAACATTCAAACATTCAGAAATCACGTTGTACGATTTAAAAAAAAATGTATTTGTATATTACTGTGAAATAAGTATTTGATCACTTGATTATCAGATTTTCTGACCAGCAAAGACCTGCTGTTCTGCTTTTAAATAGTCCAACTCCACTCTGCTCATAATTCTAAATTATTGGCACCTGTTTGAGGTCGTTAGCTTGCATAAAGGCACCTGTGCCCCCCACAATCAGAAGTCTAACTACCAACATGGGCAAAACCAAAGAGCTGTCAAAAGAAACGAGACAAAATTGTAGACCTTCACAAAGCTGGAAATGGCTATGGGGCAATTGCCAAGCAGCTTGGTGAGAAAAGAACAACTGTTGGAGCAATTGTCAGAAAATGGAAGAGGCTAATGATGACTGACAATGTCCCTCGGACTGAGGCCCCTCGCAAGATCTCACCTCGTGGGGTATCGATGATGCTAAGGAAGGTGAAGAATCAGCCCAGCTGGTCAATGACCCGAAGAGAGCTGGGACCACCGTTTCCAAGGCTACTATAAGTAATACATTAAAACGTCATGGTTTAAAATCATGTATCGCACGGAAGGTTCCCCTGCTGAAGTCAGCCCATATCAAGGCCCGTCTGAAGTTTGCCAATGACCATCTTGATGATCCAGAGGAGTCATGGGAAAAAGTCTTGTGGTCAGATGAGACCAAAATAAAACTTTATTGATCTTAACTCCATTCGGCGTGTTTGGAGGAGGAAGAAGGAGGAGCATCATCCCAAGAACACCATACCTACAGTGAAGCACGGGGGTGGAAGCATCATGCTCTGGGGGTGTTTTTCTGCAGAGGGGACAGGACGACTGCACTGTATTAAGGAGAGGATGAACGTGGCTCTGTATTGTGATATATTGGGCAAAAACCTCCTTACCTCAGTCAGAGCGTTGAAGATGGGTCGTGGCTGGGTCTTTCAGCAGGACAATGACCCGAAGCACACAGCCAAGACAACCAAGGAGTGGCTCCGTAAGAAGCATATCAAGGTTCTGGAGTGGCTTAGCCAGTCTCCAGACCTAAATCCAATAGAGAATCTTTGGAGGGAGCTGAAACGCCGTGTTTCTCAGCAACAGCCCCGAACCCTGACAGATCTACAGAAGATCTGTATGGAGTGGGCCAAAATCCCTGCTGCAGTGTGTAGAAACCTAGTGAAGAACTACAAGAACCGTTTAACCTCTGTAATTGTTAACAAAGGCTTCTGTACCAAATATTAAAGTTGTTTAACTCAAGTGATCAAATACTTATTTGTCACAGTAATATACAAATAAATTGTTTAAAAAAATTGTACAACGTGATTTCTGAATATTTCCTCAGATTCTGTCTCTCACTGTGGAAATGCACCCATGATGAAGATTTTAGACCCCTCCATCTTTTCTTAGTGGGAGAACTTGCTAAATCACAGGGTGATCAAATATTTATTGACCTCGCTGTATATAATTCCACATGTGTTAATTCATAGTTGTGATGCCTTCAGTTTGAATCTACAATTTTCATAGTCATGACAATAAAGAAAACTCTTTGAATGAGAAGATCTGTCCAAACTTTTGGTCTGTACTGTATGTATGTATGTACACTTGCTATACATAAAAAAATGAATAAACAAAGTAAACATGACTGAATTAAGAACTATAGACCTAAGCTGGAGAGCAGACGTTCTATGCATGTGCAGGTTCGCAGTAGTGGTAACAGTCAGAAAACGTAGTGCTCACTTTCTGTTCCTCCACATCCTCCTCTGTGTCCTCTCCTTCTGTCGGCTGCTTCCTTTTGGAAGAGGGGAGCAGGCTGTCATATGAAGCCCTGCACAACACAAATATTTATGATTTGTTTCAACATCCCTGCATCAGCATGCACAAAGATCAATGCACCAACTTTAAAGGGACGGAGAAAGTGATTTTTATGCAGAACTACATCTGGATTCTAACAAACTAGTCACATAGCATAGTTTCTGACTGATTAGCCATTAGCTGTACAGACTATGTTTCTCTAACCGGCTCCATACAAATATTTTGGGGTTTTGTATTTTCCGTGGATGAATGTTGTGCTACCTGCACGTTTCTCTGGTTTCCTCGATCTCCTTTAATTCATCCTTGCTGTGAAGGACAGCTCCAATGCTGTCAGCGCTTTCTGCCCCCAACTGTGGGGAGTATATTGAAGAATCAGACTGTTTTTGAGGACAACAATGCAAGCAAGCAATGCCAAATGCGTAGCTAACTCATAATTAACCATTACGGAGATGTAAACACTATTAGAAGAGTGATTCAGAGTGGATACAAATATAGAAAGTGTGTTTCTTCGACTTAAACTATGATTATGTTAGCTGACTGTAGCTGTTTGCTATAACAACAGCGACTCTGTGTGTACTTGCCTGTTGGGCTAACAGTTGCCGCCTTAGTTTTTGCCTCTCGCGGATCTCTTGCAGCCTACTGTTCATATTTGCCCTCGTGGCAATTTGTCACAGAAGATTAAAAACCGCGTGGGTTTGTTTTTATTCGTAATAGATTAAGTATTTCATTTAGCATGGAAAGCAACATGCAAGCAGTAGCTAGCTGGCTCTCAGAGAGAAAGCCGCTAAAATATCTTTAAAGGGTACGCTCGATATTAACCTCGTCACATCCGAACCAAGTTGAGTTTGTCTAAGTCGTAACGGACGTTGGTGAAATTTTATTTATTTTGTAATGTCGGTGCTCAATTTTAGCTAATTTACCTTCAACCTTTAATATAAACGAGTTAAGCTGTAGCGTTGAGCGCATACAGACATTGAAATGCACGAGAACCGGAGCACGCCGGTGAATTTACGATTTAGCAAAATTGTAACTGGTCGCGTAATGATGGCGTCATCTTCAGAACGCATGTGTTTGACGTTTAGAGTTTGCACAACAAGCTGGTGCAGCATTCTATGATCCACTGTGATCTTTTTCCCCATCTGAGGCTTTTATATGGATCATATTGATTAGCTAAGCATGCCCCTATAATTAACCAGGGTATATCATTTTTTTAAATCAAAGATTAATATATAAGAACTTATAACCTTTTCTGAAAAACGTTTTTAATGGTGTTTGTGGAGGGGTGCAGCGAAGGGGGTAGGCTAGGAAATCCGATATGGCCACTCGTGGAATTCCATTGGCTACCTTTGCCCCGAGATATATACATTACTGATGGATGTTCAAATCCATCAAGCTATGCTTTTTCCAAATGTGGACTAACACTCACATACTGGTTCAGGGTATTTTTAATTTACGATCAGGACCAGCTTTACCCTTTATTCTCATTTAATTTTTTCAGGGGTTGCTTCAGTAGGCTAAATCACCCACCTCTATTCTACCAAGACTAACACACCAACTACTCTCCATTATTTCTGTGGACCTCCTCTTGATCTGCCCTTAAGCCTCATTCCTGCCAGCTCTAACATCAGCATCCTTGAAAGGATGCTGAATACATCTACACACTCACAATCTGGCTTCCCTGCATTTATCTCCAAATGATCCTACATGAGTTGTTCCTTTGATGGATTTATCCACGATCATCCATCTTCATCACTCCTAAAGAGAACCTCAACATCTTCATCCCTAACACATCCAGCTCTCTTGACTTTCTCAGTGCCCCTAACTGTAGAATACATTGCCATGTCCATTCAATTTTCAATTAAACACAATATTTGTAATCAGAACAGTCAACCAATGAAAGATCTTTTTAAGGGTAAGCCTATATGAAATAAATATTTATAAATTGGAAAATAAAAATCAATAACGTGATTTTTGAATTGACATACAAAATATTAATTGATCATTCAGAATTAGTAGTAATATATTTCAACTTCAAAATATGTTTTTTGTTGTTGTTGAAAGCTTGGATTATTGAGCATTTTGGATGTTTCAAATTCATACATTTTTTTTAAATTAGTGATGGAACATTTTCATTCTAAAAAACGATTTTAATTGCCACGGATACCCAATTTCTGTAAAATCTGCAGCCAAAATGGAGAAAAAAAAGGAGAAATAGCTATAAAAAGACTCACTTTGTGTGTACAATTTAATTAAATTTATTGAAAAACTTCAACTGAGCATTAGAATTTTTAGAACCTGTGCATTTACCATTTTAACCACCTAGTCTTTATCAAGATTTTCTAAGACAATGCAACCCAGTTTAGCCATCCCAGTAAAAAAAATACAAATAAATAATAATAATGATAAATGAATGGGAAAAATAGGTCCGGCACGTGTCACTGTCATTGTGGGGCTTGGAGTTAGCTCAACTGTGATCCACGTGTGACGATAAACAAATACATTTATAAAAATGTGGTTAACTTGCATTTCATGCCAAAGCTGATTATGCATTCCTGCACAAATGCAAAATGTTATTAATCAATCAAATCAAAATAATTGCTTAACTAATAACCCAAATAAAGGATGACACTAAACAAGTTGTTCAAATTTGGACATAGTGCTGCATGCAGACCTCTGTTCTGCATACATCTCTAAATGCATCGGTGTGTTAATGGATTTTTTTTTTTCTCCCCCTTGGAGGGGTGCCTGCTCAGCAAGCCACGCAAAAGCGGTTTCATCCATCTGCGCCGTTTTCCCAACACGGGGCTCACTCCCGTCCCAAAGCGACGCGGCTGACATGATGAACCCGTCAGCTGATGAGTAGCTGACATTTTCCCCGTTATCAGCGGCTCAGAGCTGTGGAAACCTAACATGCGTGTGGCGTTGCTCGCGTCTATAGCCGTGGTTCTGGCTGCGAGTGACTGTTATTCCAGCCGCGTCTCCTCTTCAGTCATCCTGCCGTTCACCGACTGCGTTCGGAGCCGCGGAAAGGACGGCTTCTACCGGGGATCCATAGACGTGACCGAGTCGGGCAGCCGGTGCATGAACTGGACCGAAGTGGCCGGATTCCAGGAGCGCCACCCGGGCAAAGGGATTGGAGAGCACAACCACTGCCGCAACCCAGACAGCAGGATCAGACCCTGGTGCTTTTTCAGGAACCACAAAGGCAGGATAGACTGGGGTTACTGCGACTGTAAACAAGGTAAACATGCAGGCCCACACGGAGTTGCGTCAAAAAAAATCTCAATTAAAAAATATGTATCAAAGCAAATATGGGGGGGGGGGGGGGGGGGGGAGATGTGCATGCGCAATAGAAAGGCCCGTGCAGGTTTATTATTATTCTTGTGTAAAGAGTGTGGCTGTAGAGTGGCCACACTCTACAGCCACACTCTACAGGTTTTGCAAAGGTGTGCAACTTTTGCGCACAGGATCAATACAGACAAAGCATGCATGCTGACAATTCTAATGAATCGGATTTATCTCCCATGAAGGCAGCAGGTGAGAAAGCAACACTTTTGTTTTTCTACTAAAAGTCATTTGCATCTACGACAAACATGCAAACAGTTTAGTGCTGATGCCGAGATGCACACATATTTTTTCTTGAGGGAACATGGTTTACAAAATTTCTTCAATTTAGAGACAGTTGCAAGCTTTATTAAAAAAAATATTTTTTTTTTACTCTCACTGCTTACTTTAAGCAGTTGAAACCTTACTAAAGCTTGCAACATTTTTTCTCACAAGTTAGAACATGCTGCTGCTCAAGAATGAATTGATATTTTCACTTTACAGAAAGACACAAAACACTGTAATAATGAAAATTACAATGGCATAAATCATAAGCATAGACATTTACAAAAAAAAACCATTTTCATTGAGTTTTGAAATATTCAGAAATTCAATCAGGGTTTTAAAACTCAGCAAAATGAAACACAATTTTTAGTAAGCTTGAAAAAAATGTCAGTCCATACAGTTTTATTATTCATACTAAAAAGTCTTTAAGAAGGCAAGTGGGAAAATGTAGACACACCAAGTACAGTGGAAGAGTTTTAACCCGTAAGAACCTACGGTGACATCAGTGCAACAGAAACATTAAATGTGTTCTGTGGTTCACTTGGTCTGTGGTATATCCCACATAATTTAATTTTTAAAGACGAATGGTTTCTTATGAGTTAATGAACCTGAGTGCTTCTGTGTCCAAAGATCTGCTGACAGGATTCTCAATGAAGACATTTTGCAGACATTTACAGGCTCTTTCGGTTGATGTTTGTGTTGTTTCAGTCAGTGACTCACAGCATGTCATCTTTACATAAAAAATAAAAAATCCTCTTTCCTGTTTTGGATTGTTTATTGGGAATGAAAACATGCTTGATTGAAAGCATTTGCATACAAATCAATTTGTCTTTTTTGTTTTTTTAAAGTCTTCTGGGTTTTTTCTTCAAATTTTTGTCTCAGATTTTCTCTTTTCTTAAACTTTTCTTTCACCTCAGGCTCTGTGCGCCTGCAAGGTGGGCGTTCAAAGCTAGATGGCAGAGTGGAGGTATACCTGGGTGGAGTTTGGGGGTCTGTGTGCAGCAACGACTGGGGGGATGAAGACGCTGCTGTGGTTTGCAGACAGCTCGACGAAGGGTAAGAGGGCGAGCACACATGTGCTCACATGTCTCCTGTTTGCTTTGCTCTGCTTGCCTGCTCCTCTCACTCGTGCTGTGAAACACAGGTGCAAGCACACTGACCATCTGCTGCACAGACTCAAACTGTAACGGCATATTGAGGCCTGACGGAGTGATGGGAATACCATTGATGTTAACCACACTTACTAACCTTAAAGGCACTCCCCTCCATTTTTCTGCAAAGTCTCTGTACTTTTCTGTGTGACCTTTGTATTCTTCCTTTATTCTTTCCAGAGGTTTGAAAAACCTTTAGAATCAGGTATTCAGGTATTTACAAGCTCCTTCTCTTTCTACGTCTCTCTGCTTCACACTGGGTGTATTAGTGATCTTGGGATGTCATCATATCGACATATGTTTCAAGAGATATTTGCAGACAGGCCCTACATATCTGCAGTCTTCACAGAGTAGGGTGCAGTCATTTTCCGAGCAGTGCTTTCATCAACAACAGAGACACACTTATTGCACATGTTGTCCAACACTTGTGCTGGCCTGCTCTCTGGCACGAAACACAGCTTTGTGTGCAGTCATCCCAGCATGTGGACAGGAGTCAATAAAGTATACGGTGGAAACGATATAGGTCAAATGTTAGCCATAAGTCAGCTGGAATTCCTACTGATGACTTACACATGCTCCACAGTTGAAGAACTGGAGACTTTGACGGTTCTGTATTTGGACATCATGATCAAACAAGTCATTTAACAGGCTGCCACTATGAATAAAAAATCTGCTTTACCATTGGCAGAGTTTTTTTACTGTTAATATTTTGTTTCAAAATTTCAATAAGGCCTCCACATGAGCGTTAGTGTCTCACCAACTGTCAATTCACCTCCAGGATCTCGGGACGCGCCCGTGCAGTTCCTCTTTTCCGCACAAGCAAGACCAGAATTCACTGGAAGGAAGTCCATTGCCGAGGAGAAGAGCCAGACTTACTCCATTGTTCCAAGAGTACCTGGAATGGAGAGGAGTGTTTAACCGCTGCAGCTGTTACCTGCATCCAACAGAAAAGTAGACAAGTCTGATTTGAAATAATTAAATCCGAGACTCGAGATTTTCATGACTGAAACTGAGATAAATAGGTTTATTCTTTGAATCTGCTACAATTTCAACAACTCTTCGAAAATGTGATTTAAAATAGTTTTTTTTTAAAGTGCACTATGTGTTTTATTTTTTTGACTGTATATGAGAACCGGACTGAGTGACTCCATCCTCTGGTGTTCCAAACAGGAAGAACCTACTGGTTCCAAGAAGCCAAACTCACATGGACTTTTAGTGATAAATAAACAGCTATTACTCAGTCATTATTTTTGTCAGAATAACCATTTTTGCTCGTATACCTTTTTTTTAACATGTTCTTGTTAATCCTCTTTTTTTTCATGGTATTTTTTCTGGAACGCGAGTCATTCAAGTTATGAACTGACCAATCAGATGCCTCGATCAAAGACTGTGGTCTCATGACGAACGTTCAAAATGTTTGATCGACAAACCCTTCTGAGCCCGCTTTCAAATGGTATGGGTGTGGACTTCCAACAAGCTCATTCTTGATTGGCGAGAATGGTTGCCATAGGAACGATGACGCAGACCGATTAAGGTCAATCACTACTTATTGATTTTCTCTGGTTCCAACACGGCGGCATCCATAGCGCAAAAATAAATGGGGACTGAATTGGCTTAATTTGGATGGGTGACGTCACACTCACTCCTTCCAGTTCTTATATACAGTCATTGAATATTTCACAGATAGCATTTTTTGGGAAATGTGTTTAAACTTGAATTCTTGTTTGCACTGCAGCTGTTGTGACACTTCCTATGCGGCTGATTGGAGGGGAATCCGAGTCAGAGGGCACAGTTGAAGTCTTCCATGCAGGGCAGTGGGGTTCCATATGTGATGATCAATGGGATGACAGTGATGCAGAAGTGGTGTGTCGACAGCTAGGGCTAAGGTGAAGATCCAACAGCAAAACTCGCACAAAGATCCGTACTCACACACAAAATGTATAATGTCAACCAATAATTGCGAAACAATTGTTTTTTTTTGCTTGAAATAAAAAAAAAGGCATGATAGTAGTAGAATTAAGCAGAAATCAGTTGATGTGGGTGTCAAATCGTCTTTCTCTCCCTCAGTTTCCAGAACTATGACAAGTATTCCTTCCATTCAGACACACACACAGAAGAGTCAGCTGTAAAGAACATCTGGGGTCAAACAGTGAATCGGACTCATTGTTCCTGAATGAATACTAGTAGCAAACACACACGCATACGTAGCAACAGTATATGCTCTGCACATGTGTGTATAATGTCTGCACTGTTGAGCCATTTCTCTGGAGAAAAAAAAGAACTATAAGCTATTTATTCTTACTTTCTATTATTGTTTTGCCTTATTTATTTATTTCTGTAGTGGTGCAGCCAAAGCATGGGGCCAGGCACATTTTGGCAAAAGCTCAGGTCGCGTGTGGTTGGATGAGGTGCGTTGCACAGGCAATGAGCTCTCTCTGGAGCAGTGCACAAAAAGTGCGTGGGGAGAACACAACTGTCTGCACTCGGAGGATGCGGGAGTGTCTTGCCACCCCCTTACAGGTATTTCACCACTCCTGAAGAACATGTGATACGTGCAATGAGGTTGAAGTATGATCATGCTTAAAGATGCTGAGTTTGATCAGTTTTCTGTGCAAAATGAATCAGGAGAGAGACCTGATACTAATTTTTGAAGTGAAAAGATGTACATTATATGTTGGGGAGGAAGTTTGAAAAAATTAACTGAGAAGTAGATACAAATAGGAATCTTTGAAGCTATAGTCTATGCCTGCTGGATTGTTTTTTGCAGCTTCAGACAGGTATGCAGACACTAACAACACCAACATTTTAGAGAATACCTCTTCATGCCCTAAAGCACAATGTCAAGGTGAAAAGTGTATTAATGAATCAAGTGTCAAAAAAAAAAGAAAAAACCTAAACCGCTTTATTAGCGTAGAAACCAAAAAGTAAGAAAAATCTCAAAATTTTAAATTTTGATTTTCAACTCAACTCAACTCAACTTTATTTATAAAGCACTTTAAACAGAACAAGGTTCACCAAAGTGCTGAACAATACAAAAATTAATAAAAGCAAATGAAAATATAAAGCATAAAACACATAAAATAGGTCCGGATTCCAACTCAGTTAAAAGCCAAAGTGAAAAAATATGTTTTAAGAGCAGATTTAAAAATACTGAGTGAGTTTATCTGTCTGAGGTACAGGGGCAATTCGTTCCAGATTTTTGGTCCGAAGACTGAGAAGGCTCGGTCACCTCTCAGTTTTCTCCTGGTCTTTGAGACGACCAGCTGTGTCTGATTTGTTGACCTAAGGGAGCGGGGGGGATTGTACACCTGAATCAGGTCAGACAGATATTTTGGGGCGAGTCCATGGAGACATTTAAAAACAAATAGGAGAATTTTAAAATCAATGCGTAAGCGAACTGGGAGCCAGTGAAGAGATGCAAAAATGGGATTTTATGACTTTGCTTTTATGAAATGTTTTTTTGTTTTGAAATTTCACATTTTCTTTTCATAGAATATCATGTCATGATCTGACTTTACTAATTAGTTGGATTTTGAAATAAATGTTTAGACAAAGGGTCTTCTACTGCTTTCCTGCTCTGCTCATTCTCTTCAGATGGTGCCACCAGGTTGGTTGGAGGTGCAGGTAGTCACGAGGGCCGTCTGGAAATCTTCTACCAGGGTCAGTGGGGGACAGTTTGTGATGATGGCTGGACTAAGTCTAACTCACAGGTGGTGTGTCGTCAGCTCGGTTACAGGTACTGAAAAATGCTCATGCATCTTACTTAAGGGTAGAGCACATTTTTAACTTGTGGGCACTTATCTCTTGCAGGACTGGCGAAACTCTCCTTCTTGAAGGGCCAGACATACCTCCAGGCCCACGCTTTGGGGTGGGGTCAGGTCCCATTCTTCTAGATGATGTGAACTGCACCGGAAAAGAGCCCAGCCTACTGTTGTGCAGCAGAAGGGAGTGGCTTTGCCATGATTGCTCACACCAGGAGGATGTGCACATTGCATGCAATCCTGAGATCAATGGAGAGAGTCTTCCAGCTAGTAAGATAGCACCCTGTCGTTCTGTTTGAGTAATTCTCGATGGTTCCTAAACCAACAAAAAAGCCTGATGATGTAACTATGCCTGAAACCTAAGACCTTACAAACTTATGCTGAGGTAAAGTAAGTTCATGTGATAAGCGATATTCACTACTCTCTGTATTGGAGAGGTCACATGCACACTTGAGGGAAATCATTAAATCTAACCACCATATGAGATAGGCAATATGAAAACATTTGTGGCACAGATAACAAAAAATATGAATATCCACCTATGCTCTAATTCTGCTCAACCCTTTTTGGGGGTCACAGGGTTGCTGGAACCTATCCTAGCTACTGTTGGGCAAAAGCGGGATGCACCCTAGACAGGTTGCCAGTCCATCACATGGTTAAGAAATAAATGTGTCAAGTAATAGTTTAATTCAATTCAATTTTATTTATATAGCCCAATATTACAACAATAGTAGTCTCAATGGGCTTTCTAATAAACATGGAATCATAAAGAAAATGAAGTCATAGAATTCAAAAGGAAATGGCTAAACTAAACTAGACAGACTAAGATAAACATCTTAATGTTTAAAATGAAAGAGTAAAATAGTTTTTAAAAAGACAAGGTAAAAATGTTCTAAAAAAAAAATAAAAGTGAAAGTCACTGGCCAGCATGTTGATGCAGCCTTGTAATGCACAACACCCTGAGGGTGTATTTAGACTGAACACATTTAGTTCACTTAAAGTGAACCAGAGTTTATTTCCCCCGATAATCCAGAACAAATCTTCCATCTATGAAAAATTCCAGACAAGGACTGCAAAGCATAGGAACTGCATGATTTCTTTCTGCCCCGACCTTGTAGTTTTCTGGCCAATGACTAAAGAGATCTGTAGTCATTTGCTTTTGCTTGTAAGTTTTGTTTCGTAATAGAATAGTCCGCTTAAAGGCAGTCTGACTACAGACCAAGGTTTAGAACGTAATGGACTCAGCCAGGAACAACTGGCTTTTCCACTCTGAAAACACCATGAGTCTCACACAAAGTGTGACTGGTTAAAAAAAACAACAACAAAAAAAAGCTCAGCAAGTCTCATAAAATTACTTTGACAAAAAACTATGTTTAATTTTGTTATAGCTCTGATTTAAAATAAAATGTATTTGTTTGTTTGGGTGACTGCAGTGCACAGGTAGAGCAGTCAACCCCTGATTTGAATATAGCATGTTCGGTTCCCACCTTGCCTGCCCATGTGTCAAAGTGTTGAGCAAGACTGTGAATTTATAAGTTATTGCCAGTGTTCAGCAGCGGTGCCACTATCAAATTGTGAATGTGTATGGGGTGAATGAAACTGTGACTGCAAAGCTCTTTGGGCCTTCTAAGAAGGTAGTAAAGTGCTGTGTAAGTATAGACAATTTTTTATCAATACATTTGGAAAGTTGATTTAGATTTTGATCTTTTGTTTCTACCTTTTAAAAAATGCACAGAAGTGAGCTTTCCTTTGGAATCACTTTTTTTCATTTTACCTTCTGTGGTCATTACACGTATGGCCTGGTATTTATGGCTGAAATTAATATGAGGCTAAGTTATTTTTAACGATCTCTAGCTCCAAACAGCACTCACCTCTTGACCTCATCCTCTGGTCAATATCTTCTTGCTGGTACTTTGTTGGCTGCTTTGGAGACAATAAAGTATTAGAGTCTGCCATCTGGCCCTTTTAACTCAGAAACTACAAGCAGATGTGGCCTCACAAAATATTTTAAGGCACTATATTTTACAAAAACTTTTTTTTTTAATTTCACAAAAAAAGAGGAAAATGACAGGAGTTGCTGAGGATGTTGTTGTTAAATTAGTTTGAAAGCAGGGTTTAATGAACTGTAGAAGGCCAGGCTTCCCCCTTTACATTGCAGGTGATGAGAAATGGAAGGAGCAATAAAAGAAACTATATTTTCCCCATGTTTGAAGAGTCATGGAAATCCAAGATGACCTGAAATCTGTTTCTTAGATATCTGCTAGTTTAAATGTACTCTCAGTTGGATCTCATCTTACTAGGCAGACACGCAGAAGATGAAGTCATAAGTGCAAGTGTCAGTGGTTCGTGCCGTGTCAGTTGCTCTAGTCTTAACAACTGGGCTGCCTGTAAAGTCATTTTGACAGTGGTAAACTTGCTTTACCAAATCTTAACAAGGAAAACGTAGAAGAGAAAAAAAATCCCTATATAGTTTTGTAATTGATATACATGTATTTATATACTTTTATATAATAGTAGACATGCAGATTTTGGAGGGTGGCAGGGGGGAATCATCGCATCTTTTGTCACTGGGGTGACTGAAATTTTCAGACACCAGCAGTAATCCAGTCAGACTAAACACATATGAAGCAACGTGGGAGATAAAAGTATATCTTCTTGTCATTTTTGCTGTACGGATGCGTTTGACTAATGCAACAAAATATGCCTTTGTGTTTTTAAGAGGTTCTTCTGATAAAATACTTACTTCATTAGTTGGTTGGGGCATTTAGACAAAGGTCAAATGACTATCCTCACACAAATATTCTATTCATGTATTCTTTCAATGCACGTGACATTGCTCATATTTTTTTTATCTTTGAAGGTTTGTGAAAAACAAAAATGCTTTTGAAAAGGACGGGCGTATACACAATGAAAAATGAAACAGATGAAGCCAGTCTGAACTCTTAATCTTTCTGTTCTATCATTTTCACATTTGTTTGAATTTGTTTGTTCCACGGTTTTGCATGTGCATGATTGTGAACTTGTAAAGGTTTTATTTAATACATACTGCCTCCACATTATTTTTTTTATTACCAGCATGATATTTTAAATACTTAGATAAATATCAACTTCCAACAACCAATCCAAACCAAGCGTTCATGTCATAAAGTATTATTAACTTCCTTAACCTGCCCTCATAAGCTTCTATTGGCAACTCACTGCAATTAATTGTGACAACTTTAGATGTAAAGTTGTAATGGCTTTGACCAGACGTGGGGTATACTTAGATACGCTGCACTGCTTGAATCACATCAGTCAAGATAGATGTGATTAAGTTGGCATGCAATTATGAGGGAGAGAAACAAAAAAAATGGATTTTGGAAAAGAGTTTGATGTATGTTCAATATTAATCAGTAAACACCATGTGTCGCCTTTGGTTGAGAGTTTTTTTTTCCTGTGGGCTTAAAAAAAGGTGACTGGTTGAATTTGAGATTTTAGTCATGCTGATTATTTATAACATACAACCTCAAAACAATAACTCCCTTTAGAGGTACATAAAAAAACAAACTTTTTAAAACATAATAATGATTTGGATTAATTTAGCTGGTGGAGGATATAAAGGTTGTTCAAGTTCAGCCATTCCTTTTTTTTTTATATAATAATCAGGTTAGTGAAGGTGTAAACTGATAATCCACACGTTATTGTACATTCAAACACAATTAATGTATGTGTGTCTGTGTAAGCATATGTTGGTAAAGCAATAATAACTCAATAAAAGCTATAAAAAACAGGAGAAAGAGATTATGAAACGTTGGAATACACATTCTGAACATTGTGGCCTTACAGCTGAACAGAACACATGTCAACATTCAGGAACTGACATTGCTTTGGTTTTTTTCAGGGAAAAAAACAAAGCAAAAAAAACAAAATAATTATGCTCTCTGAACAGGACAAGTGCGTACATGTCTTACGTTTTGGAGACACGATTAACAGGACAATCAAGTTTGTTAAGAATTTATGAGTGTTTACTTTTCTATTTCAGGCCCTAATGCTGACTTGAATTAGTATTTTAGAAAACAGGATTTTTTCCGCAAGCTATCGTGAAATTAAACCTCAGATTATGTGCTATATCAGTTGATATGAAAGCACAAATATGTATCTAGAAATGCATGCAGGTGCCATGTTGATGGCTGACTGCAGACATGGAGATCATACACAGTAATTACAGTTGTCTTTAAAAGAGAAAAAAACTCCTGTAAAATGAAGGGTGTGTTTTTTTCCTTACCTAATATCTATAACTCTACATGCTGGGTTGAACTTTTGTTACAGCACTGGCAGGTATATTCTCACCCACTTTTGGATCAGTAAAACAAAGTCAACCAGGACAGGGAAAAAATCCTTTAATTCTGGTCATGACTTGGGTCTTTGACTTTGTTTCAGCAGCCATAGTTTGACCTTGCCCTATAAAAAAAGCTGATTGCATCATAGCCACTTTGAATATTTTTTTACATTCACATTAGTTGGTTTGATTTGTGGGCAAATTTATGAAACAAAATTCACAAAAAATCTCCATAAAGAAAATCATATAGATACATAAAAAGGGCAAAAATGTAGTTATTTGGGACTTCACTGCACTTAAAGTGACTATTGCCAGTCCATCAAGTTTCTTTGTGTCATAATTTAAATCTACAGTAAAAAGAAAAACAAAAAAAGATCACAGCAGGACTTAATGTGGTCCAATATTTGAATTGTCTATTTGCTTTCAGGTTTACGGGTAAGGCTTGCGGGGGGAGAAAGCTCCAGAGAAGGGCGTGTTGAGCTCTACCTGTTCGGTCAGTGGGGCACTGTCTGTGATGATGGGTGGACTGATCAAGACGCTGAGGTTGTCTGCAGACAGTTGGGATACAGGTATGACATTTCTAAGTGTTTTTGTGTCCTTGCCTCATGCATTTGTTGGAGCTTAGATAAAAGTGCAAATGAAATGCGCATGGCAAATTACAAATCTCTCCTTGTTTTTGGTTGTTATTGAAACCTGGCTTGTTCTCACAGGACCACTGCAGGTGAAAGTAAAAGAAGATTGTAGGTGTTGTTTTCACCCCTTGTGGATATAAACATAAGGTGGCACTGACATCCTAATGCCTGACATACCTTATGTTTTGACGTCACAAAGGTCTGTCAAGCCTCTCCCAGCACTGGCAGCCAAAGAGAACTGTCGGAGTGACTTATAGAATAGATAAAAGAAAACACTCCATCAGAACCCAAGAATTTGTGGTATAGAAAACAAAAATGAACAAAATGTTTCAGAGTGATAAAAGATAAGCAAGAGCTGCTGGAATAGCTTAATGCTGTCTAGGACATCTCCTTTCATCTGGATGACATGTGAGATAAGCTTTTCTTGCTCCATGAATAGAATCAAGTGGATGTATAAGAAGAATGGATGATTCTTCTAGAGCTTTTTTGATGCAGGGCTGTTATGTTTATATTCATAAGCTCTGGTAATAATTATCCGGTGCAATGAGAAATTTTCAAGCATGATCTTTGGTGTCTGTTTAGTTTCTAAGTCCAAGCGCTGCAAACCTATTATCAGTCAAAAAGTCAGCAAACCAGAGAAATTGTATTCAATTCATCTTCTATTAGTGTTCAAAGCAGATCTTAATAAAATAACTTGCACTTTTGCATTCATAGTAAGTTTGCATAAAGGGGACTGGCTGTATGTGGCTACTTTAGAAGCAGCAGAGAGGAGAAAGAAGAGCGCAGTTCAAACTTGCGGCTTTGTGCGCACGAATGCACAGTGGGGTTGTCAGCAACGTCATCTCACAACAAGAAGTTTGTGGTTTTACATTGCTCATGCATGGGCTTTCTCCTGCCTCTCTGGTTTCCCTGCATGCTCCAAAACACAAAGGTTTGGTTGACTCAGAATTCTGAGTGTGTGCAAGGTGAAGTTAACAGAGTTAAATAGGATTTTGCAATTTCGTCTGCTTTAAAAAGTTGGTGAAATTTGGACAAAAAGAAATCTAGCTGAGCGCGTAAGTGCGCTTGAGTAAAATCACAATCCTACTCAGGATGATCTAATGTGTCAAATTATGAAAGGAAATATCAATGAAAAAAAGGAATTTAGGATGCAATTACCTGGATGCCAGCTAGGACGAGGATCTAGTCGGCATTAGAGAAGTGGATGCCTAGAAATGTGGCGGAAGCAGGGAGCTTATGGCCGCCGATTGTTAGTTCTACATCACACCTAAAAGCTTTTTCAAATTGCATTTTTTGTCTGCTCCTGGTTCAACGATTTGAAGAAAAAAAAATGCTTAAAAATACAATTTTGAGCTTAATTTTTACATTATGTCCATCATGGTAAAAATGCCACAAAAATATGTTAAAAACACATTTTTTAGTGGGTCTTTGAGTTTCCTCAATTTTTCACAAAGATAATCTTTTTTTTTTGCCTTTACCTTGATTTGAAGGCATTTCCTTCCATTTTCCATGTCTTAAGCATTTGTTCTGATCAGAATGCTGGAAAAGAGCTCAAAATCATGAGGAAAACTATTATGGTTTGTGGTTTTGCAATGTGATCACTCTACACACTTAAGTGAATCCAGACTCTCTTCTCTGCTTGTGTAATCCATCACAGTCTCAAAGGTTTTTTTTTTTTTTCATGTCTTGTGCTCAGCCCCCGATTGTCTGTCTGTTAGTCTGTCTTTTGTCGTCATCTGTAAACTTCTGTTTTCACCTCTGGCTTCATCACACATGTCTTTAGTTTTCAAGTTGGCTGACAATGAAGAAACTACAGATTTTTCTTTCAAATCACATAAATAGGCAACTTTTTATTATAATATTTTTTCCTCTAGGTTTTATTAGCCTATCTCTGACATATTTCCAACTGCATTACCTGATGATCTAAACTGTGTCTGGTTGTCTCCTTTTGATACCTAGTTGTCCTCCTACAAGTCCCCTATTTTTGTGACAGTCATGTCAATCATATGGACAAAAGAGACATCTGGATTGCATGAGAATGAGAGAGTTAAGGAATTTGTTGGACATGTGTAAAAGGCATGTTAGGATGATAATTGTGGGTCACGCAGGGTGTGGACACTGTTTTCTCAATGTATAGCACGGACCCAAAGGGACAGAAGTGTTTCCAATGGTGATCAAGTAACTCAAACATTCTCAAGTAAGGCTGAATTTAACTAACATGTGTGCTACAATTTTTTTAACACTGAGAAAAGAACACTGTGCCATCAAGGGGCAAAACATATTCAAAATAGTTATTAAGTTTGGGCTTTTCTGAACCTTTGGGGTTTTGTAAAAAAAAAGAAAAAGAAAAAAAACACTTGCTTTTTTTTTCCAGGATAGGACTTTCTTAATCCCATAATGGGGCAATTTCACTTCATCAGCAGTGCTGAACTCAATTTTATAGAGACAAATGTTTTAAACGTATGCCAGGTCTGGATTCTAGGCAGGCCAGTTCATGCCTCTTTGGATTTTGTGTGAGAGTTTTGTTTTTATGATGCTGGTTTTTGAATTAAGCTGTAATAAGAAAAGCCACATGACGTTTTTATGCTTTTATTTTAACAAACAATTTCAAGATCTTTTTTATTCAACTTATTAAAGTTTTTTTTTTGTTTAAAGTCAGTCTTTTACTACCCTGTGTCCACAAAAAGTAGCACTTTTGGAATTCAGAGTGATTGTATCTTATTGAATGACTTTTCAATTTCCAAGTATTGTTTGGTCAGGAAGTGGAGGATCCAAAGTAATTTCAGGAACTTAAAACTCTCATGAAGAGCCACAGTACAAGCATGACATGACCATGAAACAAATGAAACAGAAAGTGGGCCAGGGCCGCAGATGAGCATAAATATACTGAGCATAATTATCTTAAATTAGGTCAGCTGTGGGTAATCATCTGTTGAAACCAGGTGAGACTGTGACATGGGGGGAAAAACACAAAACAGAAGCTAGAAAACATAACTGAGATCAAACAAAGCAAAGAAAAAAGGCAAAATCTTCACATTTAAAGTATTTATTTATAGAAATGTGGAGCTTGTTAACTCAAGAAAAGACAGGATTTTTGTAAAAATGTCACAATTCAAGTTTTTATAACATTATTTTGCAGAATTTTCAAACCTTGACATCTTTTAGCTAACTGCTGTCCAAAATGAACTACTTTGCTCTTTTTTTTTCTATTATTTTTTAACTTTGTACTTATATCAGATGGTATTGCAATTTAACAACTGCTGCAGTGTTTTTATGTATTTCCACAGAAGCACATCAAGCAGACATTATGTCAGTTTCTAGGCTCAGATCCAGCTGATTTGAAGGTTCACCCTCTGCATACTAAGTACTGCCCAGGGAGCTATAGGAGACATAGATGTAACACTTAATCTGTCATAGTTAGAGACATGGGACTCCCAACGGGTGAGTCTGGTTAGAAAAGTTGTCACCCAATGAACTTATAAGCCAGTCTCTTTCAGTTATCTATCAATCATAATCGAAATCAGCTAGTCCACACACCCCAAGCCTATGGTCTCATGGGAAATGTGAAAAGGAGCTGTTTGTAGCTTAAAGTCAAAGGTGAGGCGGTAATACAAGCATAGCTGATATCATGTCCCAGAATGAAGTACAGTCTGACCTCATCTTAACCCTGCAGGCCAACCCATAACTTCTTTATTCTTTATGATACTCTTCATTTTTTAAGTTGTTTTGTCCGTTTGCATAGAAGATTCTAGGATTTTCTTTGTAATCCACATAATTGAGAAAGCTGTTCAAATGAAATGTCTGTTTTTCCTAGTGGTGCCGCTAAAGCACGCTTGATGGCATACTTTGGCGAAGGGACGGGCCCTATCCACATGGACAACGTGAATTGCATCGGTGACGAGCGTTCAATAGCAGACTGCATCAAACAAATGCCCGGCACACACAACTGTCGCCACAGCGAGGATGCTGGAGTCATTTGTGACTATGGTGAACCGCAGCACAGCACCAAAGAGGCCAAAGGTTAGTCAGATCGGGGTATGGAACCCCCCCACCCCCCACCCCTCCACTTAAGTGAAACCCAACTCTGTTGATTTATACGGAGTTCTAGTCAAACCATAATATGTTTAGCAAACACTGCCAACGTTAGCTGTGCACCAAAAAAACTTAATGAGAAACAACCGACTGCGGGGAAAGGAAGAGGTAAGGCGTTTGGCACAAAGTCAGGGGCTTCAGTAAGAGTGTATGAGCAGATGGTAAAATGAGTTAGCTGAGTTATTGCTGCTTACTGCCCGCTGCATTTTAGGACTGGCTCACAAAGTGCTTTCTGTAACCTCCTGCCATTCCTCACAGGCTGCGGTGGTTGGATTCAATGATCATTTATTCATATATAGTTCCTTAATTTACTAATTAAATTTTATTGCAATACTAGTTTATTTTGCATTTACGGTACCTAAGGAAATCTGTGATTACAAAACTTCTACTTTGCCACATTGGGTTACAATTGTCTTTCTGCTTGTTTTTTTTCTGTTGTTAGAGCTTCCAGATTTTAGAAAAGATGTAAAATGTGTAACATTAGATTTGATTTATTATTGAAATGCAGAGTTTGCTATTATTCCATGCTTTTCACACTTAAAAAAAGAAATCATACCTTCAAGCTGTTACATAACAAGTAAGAAGCTTTCTTCCATTAGTTACATTTTTATCTGAGCAATTATCTGAGCGGCCTCATCTTGTTTATTATTATCTGTAAGAAACCCTACTTTTTCTAGACTATACGATGTGACTCATTCACCTACTTCTATTGGGTTTTCATCAAAATGGACAGCAATGTATAAGGATGTTTTGTCTGTTCGGTTACTAGCCTTAAAATTTGCACACGCTCAGAATGTTAAAGTTATTTATTTAACTTGTCATCGATTTCAAGCTCCAACGTCATAGCATAAGATGAATTTCAAGCATCATGCTCTTGATCATTCTAAATATTTAACAAACCCAAAATCTGAGATTGTACGAAAGGTTTTGCAATTACTCTCCCTTCCACCTCCTCAACACATGCTCGGTCTTTTGTTTCTGGCAGATCCTGCCATCTCACTTTGTGGTCTGCGGCTTGTCCATACTCGCCAGCGCCGAATCATAGGTGGAGAAAACTCTCTAAGGTAAGCTGTGGCGGATATGGGGGATTATTGACAGGACAGGGAGAGTCTGAAGCAGAGGGAATTCTTATCCTACTGAGCATGTGTGGTGCATTCAAGAATGTGCTAAATGTGGGATTTTGTACGCGCTTTCAGCATACGGTGTTCACTCTGGACTGTCGCTACCCGAAACTCATGCATGACTTGGTGTGAAAATGTCGAAGTGGTGCAAATCTTGCTCCAGGTTTTTTCCTTTACAGCTCTATTCCGATATGTGAACGTTTGTTGTTAAATAATTCCAGCCAGGCACAAACGGCAATTATGGATTTGTCCTCCATGACCGATTTTCATATGGTTGGTACTTCTGTGTTTTGAAAAGGACGCTACCCAGACGTCACTACCAAAGCAAAGTCCCCGATTGGTCAAAGTTCAACTGGTTTTACTTTTGACATATGCACAATTGCCACACAGTTTGTAAGTAGAGCCCGAAAACAGCAGTAGCGATGCTTGTACATGCATTTGCATGTATATGCATATACAGGCATACATATTCTTTTGCATAGTCTTTTAATTGGAAGTAGTTGCTCAAACAGGCATTTCTGAACCCATGAATTACACATTATTGTAAAAGAGAAAGAGGACATTATTATCTGCAAAAACAGCAATTGTCACCTGCGTGTGCTTTTGCTGTTTAGTGCTGTTTCAGTGGTTGTAAAGAGTAAATATTTTCTATGTATAAATGATACATGCCATGGGTTATAAATCATTAAAAGATCTGACAAAACATCACTACTTTTTCCCCAGTTTCCATTCACCTATTAGAATGAGAAAGCTCAAACCTGAGGCTAATGAGTGGCAGAGATCCAAAGATGCAGATGTTTTATTGCTCTTGTTCTTGCTGCATTTATGCACACACAGGGATGGTTTACAGTTGCATGTTTATACTTCACAAAGCCACATGTAAACTAACTGTGGCGTCTATGTGAATGTTTATGACATTTCTGACTATTTAAATTCAGGTGCAATGACCTCATGTGCTGACTTTATAACAGAACGACTTCTTTCTTTGTGCTAATGGTTTCAATATTTTATGAAACACAATGCCTCTGCACAGCAGTTCATTTATGCAATTTTGTGATTCATCTGCGATTGAAAAATGTCTGTTTTTGTTGTACGATTTGGCTGTGTGATTGTGTTTACAGGGGTGGCTGGCCGTGGCAGGCCGCTATTCGTTTACGAGGATCCAAAGGTGATGGGAGGCTGGTGTGTGGAGCAACTCTCATTGACACTTGCTGGGTCCTAACTTCAGCACATTGCTTCAAAAGGTAAAAACTTACATTCCCCCACTCAAATACACACACATTGTTTAGTGTTTATTGGAGTCCAAAAGTGTGCACCTTTTTATGCACCTTGTTTTACAGTTTGTTTGTAAAGCGGACATCAGTTTATGTTACTGTTTGAACTCAATCAAAGCTGAGCTACACTTCCTAATGCAGTGTTTTTCAACCAGTGTGCCGCGGCACACTAGTGTGCCGTGGGAGATGGTCAAGTGCGCCGTGGGAAATTGCCCTCATTCACTGATCTAAAAACATTTTCCATCTCCAGGATATCAGCTCTGTGTTCATCCAAACAGGCCCTGATAAAACACTGAGTAGTTAAGAATATAAAATATCTTAAAATTACTTTTTCTTTGTGTTTATTTGATTCTATTAAAGACATTTTGATAAGAATCACGGTACCGCGATTTACCTGCAGCTATAAGTGTGTAAGGAAAAGTCCCGCCCCTTTAACTGTCTCCGCCAATCATTCTTGAAGGCTTAATCACATGTCATCAGTCTGACCAATCAGAAGTGGTTAAAGTCTTCACTTCCTTGTTCTTAATTCTGCTGATAAAGTTGCTCAGTTCTAACAAAAATACCAGCTAAAGCTCGTCTTTAGCTGGTGGTTCATCTCTTATAAAAAAACAGCCGCAATTATCATACAAATCCACGTGAGATTTTGGGGGGGGGGCTGTCGATCAATACAGACCATGAATTTCTGTTTTTTTTTTTTTTTGGATGCTGGTGTGCCGCGGGATTTTTGTCAGGGTTAAAGTGTGCCGTGGCTCAGAAAAGGTTGAAAAACACTGTCCTAATGCATACATGCATGTAATAAAAAGGTCCCTGAGGACTGTTTGCATTCCTCTGCTGGCGGGGGAAAATTAAGTCCTTCCATAGCAAATTCTATGTATTTTGAACCATTTTTCAATACAATGAAGTATCTTTAATTATTAACAAAAGGACAATCACCTAAAAACAATGAGGGCTAAAGGAAAGTATCAAATCAGTGTTGGGCTGAAACTGGGTGAAATGTGTATTTTAACCCTCAATTCAGTTGCATGTGGGATGACCTTTTTTAGTTTTACAGAATTTACGACTACGAGCCTCACATTTTTGTGCAGGAATTTGGCCACCTTCCTTTTCTATTAGTTCACTAGGTCTGCATGTTTACGTTGGAACGTAGATTATGGTATGTCAAACATTTAGACAGGTCAAGCCATCTAACTCATTGTAACTTATTCTCGTTCTTTCCTTTTTTCTTCTCGTTCTTCTCACGTTACACTATTTTGGTGCAGAATTACAATTTGAACAAAGATTGTTTCCACAAAGCTTTTGCTATTTAAAGGTGCGCCCAGTTTGAGTGCATAATACTACATGTATGATCCTACTATGAGGCAAATCAAGGTATGTTCAAAACACAGTCAACCCCCCCACGTAATTTAAAGTGCAAACAAAAGACTTTCAGCAGTCTGACACTGACCCAAAAAGTGTAGCTGTAGTCAGAGTAAAGGTCTGTCTAATGTCATCAGGAAGACTTTCTGATTTTAGCTGCAGGAAATTTAACAATTCACTGTGTTTAGTCCCGACTCTAGACACCAGGAAAAACCTGTTCCTGAGCTTCTTATAGTCTAATGTGGTTCATATGGGACCATCAGGTCTATGAGCGACAAGAAGCCAGTGCAAAAACCTGAGGACAGGACTTATATGGTCATACTTCCTGGTTTTAGTCAAGACCCAAGCAGCAGCATTCTGGATTAAGTGCTGATCCCTCACAGCAGATTAATCTGTAATAGTGGTTTAACTGCTGGGGATAAATGTTTAAATATGTCTCTTTAGGTCTTGTTTAGAAAGTATATCTTCTGCCAATGTTTTGGAGATGGCACATGCCTATAAACTTAATATTTTTTAATCTGACTATTAAATTAATTAAATTCAGGTCTGATCACATGTTTACATCTAGATTACAAACTTGACTTGTTGGTTTTATACAGTCAATGGTTCTACCCAAAGTCATATTGAACACGTTCAACATTACTTTACTACGGCCCTTTCACAGGTTTTTTTCTGACCTAGTCCCCTCCATGGCCCCTTTTCTAATAGTTTCAATCTTAACGTTGTCCAGAACCTTTAGATATATATATAAATATAAGTCAAACAAATAATCCACATTAGAACAAGAGGTATTATCATCCCAAAGACCAGCAGCACCCGAATGCAGATGCATGTGACGAAGGCATTTGCCGGACTTCAGACATAAAAGTAAAGTTAGGTGGACTGGATTAAAAAAGAACTACATCACTCATTTTGCTACCTAACCATGCCTAATTTTTAAACATTAAATCCAGATTAAAAGTGGTAAAAAAGAAAGAACATGAAATAAATTTGTTTTAGTGGGATCTGACAGTATCGGCTTACAATGGATCTGTATTAAATGTTGCTGACTGTAAAGTTAAGCTGTTTTCCTCTTCCAATATTTACAAGACGGCTGTGGCTCACAGGATAATTGAGTACATTGTATAATACTGTCCCTGTGTTTTGACAAAGCCACATTTCTTTGTCTGTTACTATGGGACTTTTTATTGAAAAGATCCAAGTCTAATCCTGGAAAAGTCATAACTGCAAATGCCCTTCACGCATTAAATATCAGATTGCAGAGGAAGACGAGGAAGTTAATATGGCAGAAGGAGGGGCCATGCTGAACACTGGTCAAACAAGAGGTACACAATACTTTTTTGATTTTTTTTTAAGATAAAAGTTGTATTTTAATTGACGTTTAAAAGCAAATATGATTTAAAAATATAATTTACGCAGTAAACGTGTCAAATTAATCCCACATTATGTTAAAATGTATTTGTGTCATTTTTGAAATTGTAATCATTTTTCAAGTAATAATTCAATAAACATGCGAATTGAATTTTAATTGATTTAAAGATTCAATTAAAAGAAAAAACAAATAAATAATTAAAAACATTTGTGTGCCCACAACATAATGGATGACGTCAGTCTGTTTTTAAGTTTAATGGGAAAAATGTTGTTGTCTGTTGCGTTTTTATATTTCTCTTTTAACCTTTGTTCAGTTTGTAAAGAATAAGTGTTTGTAATCAGCTGAGCTGAGTATTTGGGTTGAATTCCCGAGAAGCCAAATGTATTGTGTTTTTTCCTAGACAGCTAAAGGTGCCTGTCACTCTTATTTGGAGCCACTAACAAGTCCTACATTTTAATAATCAGATGCAATGCAAATATCTGTAAGGGTTCCAGCTTGGAATTGAAAAGCATAAACCCATTTTATCTGTTTGTTTGTTTGTTTTGTTCAATTTGAAATCTTAAATGGCATTATTATTTAAAGCATATTTTCATTATCTTGGTGAGTTTATACAATGTTATAGTAAGTTATTATAACCCTTATTGTTGAATGCCTAATTTGTCTACTCCCTTTAGGGCTCACTTTTTGCTTTGAATAAGTTGACATAAGTGACTGAAGGTGGAGTCCAAGTCTCTGGGCTATTGAATAAATAATGAAAGAATTAAAAGGTGAATACCTAGAAGGACCTAAAAGAACTTGTGTGTGTGTCATTCAGGATACACCCTAAAACCTGCACAACCTTATTACTATTGACGTGTGTTATTGTTGCTGATTTATTTGATGAGCTCAACAGAATCTTTTTAATATTTTAAATACTACACGTCTGGGTTTGATGAAATTGATGTGATGCATTACAATGGGTTTGACTGACAGCTATGTGTTAATACATCCCTAATAACCAAATAGCTATTGTGTGTATACTCTTAGGGCTCACTTTTTACTCTAAATGTCTTGTAATAATTGACTGCTATTGGAGTTAATCTCTTTGATCTATTGTGTAAATAATGAAGAGGTGGATCTCTAAATTCCTTTTATATAAAGTCAAATAATAAACTCTTGTGCGTGGGTGTGTGTTTGTCATTTCAGTGAAATGTAGTTTAGGATACACCCTAATTAAAAAAAGCTTTGTTTGGTTGACCTTGAGATGATAAAAAAACTAGGTTGGAGCTTTTGTTTAGTTAATTTAGTGAAAAACTATTACTGAAATTCAGTCAGAAACCACCATTATTCTCTTATATGACCATATCAAAAATTCCTTTTTTTTGAAGAGTGTTGTGTCTTCTGAAACATTGAGACTCTGTCTAAATTCACAGGTTAACCCCCCCCCCCCCCCAACAAATTGGGTATAATCCAGATGAGCCCGTTTTTCATAGATTTCTTCTGGATCCCATGCTTGTTCAGTATCAAATTGTTGATTAAAACGGAACGCCAATATGTGCCATAAATGTAAGTTTGGGTTATTTTTGGACCTTTTGGATGAGTGGTAAATTTGGAGAGAGGTTTTAGCACCAATTTGCCTTTCTCAAAATCTCCTCTTTTCATACGGAACCACATTTTATTTCTTAACCAACAAACTAAAATAAAGGGTGAGAGATGATGAGCAGTGGAACCACATTTAATATTTTTAGTGATTTACATAAAGAAATCAGACATACAGTACAGACCAAAAGTTTGGACACACCTTCTCATTCAAAGAGTTTTCTTTATTTTCATGACTATGAAAATTGTAGATTCACACTGAAGGCATCAAAACTGTGAATTAAAACATGTGGAATTATATACATAACAAAAAAGTGTAAAACAACTGAAAATATGTTATATTGTAGGTTCTTCATTAGCCACCTTTTGATTTGATTACTGCACACTCTTGGCATTCTCTTGATGAGCTTCAAGAGTTAGTCACCTGAAATGTTTTTCACTTCACAGGTGTGCCCTGTCAGGTTTAATAAGTGTGATTTCTTGTCTTATAAATGGGGTTGGGACCATCAGTTGTGTTTTGCAATAGTCAGGTGGATACACAGCTGATAGTCCTACTGAATAGACTGTTAGAATTTGTATTATGGCAAGAAAAAAAGCAGCAAAGTACAGAAAAAAGACTGGCCATCATTACTTTAAAAAATGAACTTGAGTCAGTCCAAAAAATTGGGAAAACTTTGAAAGTGTCCCCAAGTGCAATCACAAAAACCATCAAGTGCTAGAAAGAAACTGGCTCACAAGCGGACCGGACAATGGCCCCAAACACCCCTCCAAGCTGAGTCAGGGCTATTTGACCAAGAAGGAGAGTGATGGATGATGTGCCAGATGACCTGGCCTCCACAGTCACCGGTCCTGAACCCAATTGAGATGCTTTGGGGTGAGCTGGACCACAGAGTAAAGGCAAAAGGGCCAACAAGTGCTGAGCATCTCCGGAAACTCCTTCAAGACTGTTGGAGACCATTTAAGGTGACTACCCCTTAAAGCTCATCAAGAGAATGCCAAGAGTGTGCAAAGCAGTAATCAAATCAAGAAGTGGCTACGTTGAAGAACTTACAATATGACATTTTAGGTATTTCACACTTTTTTGTTATGTATATACCGGTAATTCCACATGTGTTAATTCACAGCTTTGATGCCTTCAGTGTGACTCTACTATTTTCATAGTCATGAAAACAAAGAAAACTGTTCGAATGATAAGGTGTGTCCAAACTTTTGGTCTGTACTCTATGTGTAAACAATTAAATTGCAATACCCAGCCAACAAGTGAACAGACTAACAATATGAATAACTGGGTTTAACTAAACAATGTTTGTATAAATTCCTAATGCCATATTACTAATTTGTCTACTCCCTCGAGGTTCACTTTTAGCTTTGAATTAGTTGACATAAGTGACTGCAGGTGGAGTTACAATACTCTTATTGGCTATTGTAGAAATAATGAGACAATTATTACAGCGGACAAATAATGAGCACGCACGTGTGTGATCTCAGTGAAATATTATCTAGATACACCCCTAGTTTTCAAAAGTATTAAGGTGGAATTACTGATTCACAATCAGACTGTAATATTCTCCATTATCAGTTTTATTTTTATATGAAAAGATATTGAAATCAAAGTAAATATCAAACACTTAAATGACTTTTTGACCTTTGTCCATAGTCTATTTGTAGCAGCATACAGGCCAAAACAGGGTCTTCTGACCTCCCAGTTTTTGACTTTCATGTGTAGTGAGGCTAATAAAGTGGCACACATTTATAAGGTAGCAGACATGCACATCAAATGGCAAAAATGTGTGATTACTTTTGCTTTTAGTATTGCTTTCAAGTTCTCTGAAACTGCATGCAAGATTCGCAATTCTCCATATATTTTATTTGGTATACAAACTGTAACCTCGGATCATGCGATTGACACATTAAACCAGTAGCTTCACAACTAGAGGATTGCCAATAGTAATAAGCCTGTTCACATTGCTAATCATTGAAAGCTGATCCACTGTGCCGACCCCTGACGGCATGTGCCGAAAGATGAACATAAGCATTTATTTTTAAAATGCCAAATTTCACCAAGATACAATCTAGATTCTCTTTTAATACAGTACAATCTTTGTAAAATTTGGGAATTTCCTTAAATGCTTGGTATATTTTTCTGTACCTAATCAGGGTGCGAAAAGCGTCTTGATACTCTGCCAAACATGTAGCAAGATCCAAAGGTAATCAGATCTTAACAGCAACAGTCTGCCAAGTGTAACTTTAGACAAAGACCTGCATGCTCAAGGCCGTCCTTTTTCCTCTTATTTTCTTGGTTTTTTTTAGGAGTTTTGTCCGGGCTCACCCTGATTCTAATGTTGTTGCTGTCTCGTTTTATTTCAATAATCCAAAGAATATTTATCAAATAATGACAAATGTTGAGATCAAGCCCCTACCTTCAGTTCTCTAATTTGACACGAACAAAGAAGTATCAAATGTTGTACTTCTTTGAAAGACAACAAGAGGCAGATTTCAGAAGGGAGCAATTGACTCCCATGTAAAAAAATAAATAAATACAATTAAACAATAGGACAAAGTGTACTTAAAGTGTATGTTTTTTCCAAAAAGGGTTGCCATGAATTCCTAAAAAGTAAAAAAAAAATATTTGGTAAATTTTCCTAAAATGAGGCCTTAAAATGTTTTTGATGCTATTCCATTCATATATTGTGTCAATTTAATGGCATACAATCTTCTGACATGAAATAAAAAAAAAAAAATGGATGTCTTAAGGTTGTGAACTGATTGTAAATCATGCCTCACCTGCTATATAATGTGCCTACGTCAGTGGTGTAAAGGATAATAATTGGCAAAGTTAGTCAATTAATCTACTTTAAACTTTTAGATTACCTCCAAAATTCATTCCTCCCCACAGACTGTACAACTGTGCTGAAGTGACACACTATGGACTCATGGGTGTTTGTCACTCGTATATTTATTTACTTGTTGCTGCAGTTGTTGTTTCTGGCAGTTTTTTTGTTCTTTAACAGTTGCTTTTGGTGTGTATCTTTACTTATTTATTTATTTTTGTTCAATTTAATTTACTCTGTCATGCAGATGTTCTTATGCTTTTTTTATGTTGTACTGTAACACTTTAAGGTCACTTTACTTTACTTTTGCTGTACGTCACTTTGCTGCTGTTGCAGTCAATAGAATGTCCCCATCGTGGGATTAATAAAGTTTTGTCTTATCTTATCTTAAAAGCTTTAGCGCCAACAGACTAACACTAACCAACAATAGGAAATCATGGGTTTCAAAAAAATGTTTTGAAGAGTAACGTACTAAAGTCCCTACTGCCAGCATGGTGGTTAAGCAAAATATCAACTGGAGCAGAACTCCACCACAATCAGTTTGTGATCACCACCCCCACAGCCCAGAGTGGCGAGGGTGCTGCATCGTTTTTATGATGTGTTTGAGCTTTAGACTTCAGAAATCAATGACTTTTTACCTTTTGGATTTAACAGAGCTGATGGTTCTAATCATTTTTATTGAAACCAGGACCAAAAATCTTCATAAAAGAAGAAGACTGAGTTACTAAAGGACTAAAAGTAAAATTACATATGAGAATGAAAATAAAAAGATATGTATACAAGCAGAGCAAGATGCTATACGTAAAATAACATCAGAAAAGCATTGTGTGTGAGTGAATGTTATCAAAAATAATTGTTGAAAAAAATTAACATTTATTTTTGTAGTCCGTTCCTTTCATATGTCATGCTATGTCAATTTTTTTAACTGCTGACATTTTTTGACATTATAGTTGAGTTTTACTTCAATCATATTCATCTAATCATAATCAGTTTCTATGAAATCTGTTCAAGTCAGGATCATCAAACAGGCTGCCATGCACACTTTAGTAGCAGAGGCACACAGGTGCAATAGCTCATGAAGTCTGTGACGCCACTAAAAGGCTTTAGTTTGAGCATTGTCTGTAACCATGATGTGGATGGAGAAGAAATCATGTTAGCATGACGGCATATACCACTAACTTCATCTAATGCTTTACATAAAAAATTCAATATGGCACAGCTTTGTGCTTTTGTTCAGTTCCGTTTCTTGGTATTTAAAAATGATGTAACAAAAGTAAGAAAAGACAAATATGGCATTTTCTTTTGGAAACTGTACAGCAGAGGACCACCCTCACAATAAGCAGTAAGCAAGGGGGCCTTTATGGATTTGCCTTTTCAATCGTTCAGTTCCTTTTTTGAGTCTGTTGAGGTTTTGGTTTTTAGTTGTGAGGTTTAATGTTTATGTTCCTAGTTTTAGTTTTAGACTTTGTGTACTGAAATCAAGTCGTGTCTTCACAGGTTAACCTGCTTTCCAGGTTACAAGTTGTAGATTATGGACAGTGTCAAAAAGTTGTTTTAGTTGCACATATCTGTGATATGTTTATGGCATTTTTAGGTATATTAATAACACAATAGCACAATGCTTTACACAATATCTTGAAATAGGACTAAAAGCTGAGGGGCTCCTGGTTTTTATATTTTATATCTTCTTTTTTTGTTTAAAAGTTTCATTCCTGACAAGGCGTTCCTGCATCTTTCCATCTACAGGTACGGTAACAGCACAAAGCTGTATAAAGTACGAGTGGGCGACTATCACTCCCTGGTCCCCGAGGAGTACGAAGAGGAATACGGCGTCGATAAAATTGTCTTTCATCCGAGATACCATTCCCACAGCAATGACTACGACTTGGCCTTGGTTCACCTGTCGCCAGGAGCAGTGAGACAAACGGCGGGAGAATGTGTGTCATTCAGCCGTCACGTTCTTCCAGTCTGCCTGCCCGCGAGGAAGGAGAGACTGCTCAAACAAGCCAGCAACTGCCACATAACAGGCTGGGGGGACACAGGTCAGCTGATAGTGTGTGCATGTTGAGTGTGTGACGCAATTTATTTATTGAGAATTTACAATGAAAAAAAACTGATAGTGGCAGGAAATTACAGAAAATGACCCTTTTACGTGGTTACGTTTTCAGAAACTATTAGTTAAATCTAAATATTGTATGTTGTTTGAAAAATACAATTATGTCTTTCACGTTTTAAAGACAGAAAATGCTACAAATTACATATTTAAAAGACTAAAACAAACAGATTTGGTGGCGAGCTTATAAAGTCTATGGGGCTTTAAGGTGGAAGGCATTTTAAAGTTCAGCCTCGGAGCCTAATCATGTGAGTTCTTATTCCCTCTCTAAATAGCCCTCGTTCCACTTCATCCTCTGTCTGCTGTTACACTTGACTGTGTCCAGAGCAACACATCTGCAAGTGATCTTTAAATTACATGCTGATGTCATTAATCATGGCAACTTAGTCAGAAAGGCCTGCAGAAGGTTATGTTAACACATTGCCAGAGCCCAAACTCCCCTCTGGGAAGAGTGTTTTGATCTCCTATAGTTGAAATTGTGTGTGATAAAAGGATTTAGTTTGTGTGGGTGGCAGAGGAGAGTCGTCCAAGTTTACTTAAGTAAGGCAGCCCGGGCTATTTAGAGTCTGTGATGTTTAGCAATGACCATTCGACTCAAGACTTTGAATAGCTGTGTGGCTTTCTTTCACTCGCATATCACACACGCAAGTAAATTTTCCACATACACATCAACCTAATGCTGCTATGGATAGTTTATGATGCTCACAGGGACCCCAGAAAAAAAAATAAAAAATAAAACTTTGGCTTACATTTTTAGTGGTGTTTCCCACTCACTTCCAATAGGATAGTTGTGGAAACTGTAGTATTGACACAGTCTATAATTTAGATTGATGTAATAGACATCTTTAGGAAAATATTTGCTACAACGTCAGTGGTGCTAACGATGCTCTTATTTTGAAGTCTATTTTTGTCTTCTTGCAGAAAAGACCAAAACAAATCTTAAATATGTCAAATTGCACCTTAATCCTGACACCTGAATTTATTTCCAGCCATGAAAATAAAATCATGTGTTTTTCCTTTCAAGTAGATTGGTTTGATGCATATTTGAATCTATAGGCATCAAGGGGTTCACTTTTAGAATTTAGATTTACAGTACATAGGGGAACAACTTAACAGTGTTGTCGCAATCTTGACCTTTTTGTTGTTGTTTTTTTTTTTTACAAATTAAAACAGTAAAATGAAGGTGTTTTGAAAAACTAAAGTTACTTCTGAAAGCCAGATTGCCACAAAGCAAGGTCATGTCATGCATGCCTGCCAAAAATCAATCATTAAAATTGCTTTTAAATGTAGTGCTAGATCATTTAAGATGAACTGATAATGTTTGCTATGCCACAGCTTGAATAATTTGCAACATGTTTTACCTGAAAAACATCAACTTGCTGAATTATCTTTATAAAATATGGCACCTTTTCCCTCTACAGGACGATCCTACTCCAAAACCCTTCAGCAGGCACCCCTGTCCCTGCTGCCACGCCGCCTTTGCCAGCAGTACTACCACAGTGCCTTCACGAGCCGCATGCTCTGCGCCGGCAGCGTCCAGTCCGACAGGCGCGTTGACAGTTGCCGCGGTGACAGTGGAGGTCCACTAGTGTGTGAGCGACCAGGGGGTGGCTGGGTGATTTATGGAGTCACATCCTGGGGTCATGCTTGCAGGACGCAGCAGTCACCCGGTGTTTACACCAAAGTCTCGGCTTTTAGCTTCTGGATACGCAAAATTATTCGGCGAGACGAGAAAACGAGATAAAAGCAACAATCACCACACCAACTCAGACTGAAGGCTAATCGTGAAGACTCTTAGGACTCAATCAGTTATTTTCAACGTACTTAGCTCATGCTTATCTTGTGGGTCAATGTTAATTGATTAGAAAACATTTATGTAAAAGCCTGACCTGATTCTTATGGAAAGGTCATAAGCACTTTTTGAACAAACATAAACATAACAGAGGAAGTTTACACCAAAAACATGTCATTCTATGCCATTCTATACCTTTATATTGTTCTGACAATGCTCTGTACATATTTTTCAATGTTTTTTGCATCTATGTATTGTTATTTTAGATCAGTGATTTGAGATGTTGAAAATGGACCAAGTATTATTCTTAGTTTCTCATAAATGCACTCAAGCATGAAGAATAATCAGTGGAATAACCTGAATTATCAAACCTGCACTCCTCGCAACATGACTTTTAACTCTTCAGTGTCGAGTGCTGTCTTCACATTGACTTGTGCTTAAGTGAAATGTGTTTCTTCAAAGTTTATCAATCATGTTTTTAGGATTTTACCTCGTGTACTTCAGGTCTTATGTAACACCAAAAAAGTATTTGACTTTGACTGTGTGCTAAGTGATGTTTGCGCTGAAAGAAATGTGTGTTTTATGTTAAACAAAGCACAAAACAGTATTTTTTAAGTATTGATGTATTATTGTATTGATATGTTGCACAGTATTTCAGTGTTGTCTAACTGTCAACACTTAAGGAAAACCTTCCTAAAAGTTGGACCCCAAACTTCCTGTTAATTTTGTGTTATGTTGTTACATCGTTATATTTCATAAACTAACTTTTCGTAAGACGTGTGTTGGATATTTACTGCAGGCAACGCTTAAGCATTTCTCCTAATGCATGTCTAGCATTCATGTATGACGCTCATTGTCTCTTATCTTATGTGTTTTGTCTTGTTGTGAGCAGCGACGGCACTGATGGCAACGGAAACCTCGCTAGAATGTTTTCTGTGAACATACCGCATCAAACAACACACCCATGACTGACACTGTGGGTACGCACACACAATCGCAGGTACGTTGTGGTATTTAGTTTATGATCTGCACTCATTTGACCGATGATGACTGGTACGTTTCTTTTTTAATTTTGGTCATTTCTATTGAAAAAGCCAAGTCAGTTTTTATACTTTGAGATTAGATGGCGAAAAAGTTATTTTTTACCCTCTAATTAAAGAGATAAAAAGGACAGAAATGTTTGACGTAGACCATTGTGGTATTAAAGGTGCCTTTGTGCAATTATCAGTCATTGTCTGCAAAATGTCACTTAAGTCACTTAAAGGGTGTTGCTGAAGCGCCACAAAGGGACCAGAAGTCAGGTTCTTTATCTGGATAATCCTCAGTGGCAAAATAAGATTACAAAAACATAGTTTTGGAATTTTTACTTAATGAGAAAATGCAACCCCGTCCATTTTATTAGCCCGCTGTGTCCCTTTCAGGGTCATAGGGTTGCTGGAGCCTGTCTCGGCTAATGTTGGTCAAAGGTGGGGTACACCATGGACATTTCACCATTCCGTCACAGGGCAGCAAACACAACTACTTCTTAAATTGAAACTGCTTTGGCCATTACAGAAGTCCACACCTGGGCAGGAACATGGCTAAACTTGTAGTTAAACTTCGCCCTCAAGTGGTCAGTTTGACTTACAACAATGTAAAAATGAAGGAAATCAGTGAAAATATGTTGCTTTTGTGCTGTGAAAAATACACAAGCAAAACAAAAAAAAAAGACGTGCTTCACTGGATCTAGTTATGTCCCAATAATAATAGTAGTTACAGGAAATATTTACCCTGTTTTTAAAACAATGACTTAAACAGTCTGTAAACCAGTATCATTTCTGTTTACTTGCTTTTACTTAACATTTCCACCTTGATCCCCAATTGAAATGTAATTCAATCAAAAAGTTTCCCACCAAATGCTTCTGATGTAAAATGTAATAAAATTTATGAGGGATAATGCCCAATGAGGTGGACATTATCAGAAATTAATGAATGAGGCCAAGGCCTGAACCGTCTGACGCAAAGAGTTGGACGGTAGCTTCTATGAATATAAATATCAAGTTACATTGTATAAATTTGTTTAAATTACACTAATATACTATCTTGACATCTTAGGATCTTCTATTATCAGACACGGTTGTGTTTTGTACCATTCCTACAGTGGTATGAGAAAGTTTTGGCACCCCTGATAATGTCCAAAATTTTTCTTCATAAATCATTGGTTGATCGGATCATTAATTTCAGTTAAATATACCATATAGCAGATGAACACAGTGATATTTGAGAAGTTAAATGTGCTATAATTACATAACTTTTGTGCTATCTTAGATGACCACACCCTTACATTGACGTGTTATTCCTACCATGACAAAGGTGGATAAAGGTGGAAAGATTTTATGTAATCCATAGATGATAGATAGATGATGACTTTATTAATCCCACAATGGGGAAATTTCATATATCTGTGGCAGCAAAAAACGACATTCAGAAATAATCTGTTTAACATCAAAAAAGGACATAAAAAATGACATTCATATTAAATTATTAAGAATATTAAATTATTAAAAATTATAATTAAAAATTATAATTACAATTATTATTGAAATTATTATCGAAAATTATATTCATAATAAATAAATAAATAAATATTAAATACTACTACTACTACTACTAATAATAATCACAATAATAAAGATAAAATATGTACAAAAAATATGTCGTCAACTGCAAATGCTTGATCCCTTATGCAACCCGCCGTTGTCACATTTTTTTTTTTTTTTTTTTTTAATTGTAAATTGTACAAATTGTTAAAAGAGCAACAACTGCAACAAAAGTAAAAGAATCAATGAGTAAAAGAAAGAAAAACACCCCTGGGACCGTGGAGTGTCACTTTGACACGGTGTTGTACAGTCTGATGGCTGTCGGGAGGAATGACCTGCGGTAGCTCCTTCTTACACTGTGGGTGCAACAGTCTTGTGCTGAAGGAGCTGCTCAAGGCCTCTAGAGTTTGGTGTAGGGGGTGGGAGGGGTTATCCATGATGGATATTAGCTTAGCTAACATCTTACGGTGGCCCAGAAGGGTCACAACACAACACATTAACTTTATACACAACACACTAACTTTACACACAACACACTAACTTTACACACAACACATTAACCTTATACACAACACATTAACTTTACACACAACACATTAACTCACAACACAACACAATAGCTCACAACACAACACATTAACTCACAACACAACACAATAACTCACAACACAACACATTAACTCACAACACAACACATTAACTCATTGCCCAGAAGGGTCACAACACAACACATTAACTTACCTCACAACACATTAACTCACAACGGAAGTAAAGCAGCAATTGAAGTGCTTTTATTCTGAAATTTCTACTGGGCTGAGCAGCTAACTACCTAACAGAAAGTAATGTCACAGTGAGTTGTGGAGTAGAGCCCTGCGCGGGACTATTTTCTTCATCCCGCTCCCGCCCGCACCCGCCAAATTTCTGACCAATCCCGCCCGCTCCCGCAACGTATGCGTTACACTCCCGCCCGCACCCGCAATATGTATGTCCACTCCCGCCCGCACCCGGAAAACTCATAGAATTTAGTCCCGCACAGTAATAGAGATGCATTGATTTTGTATCGTCTCCCGTCCCGCAGAAAAAAACACGTATTTTTATTGATATTATTAAAGAGATTCATGTCCTCCTCCAGCCTCATCTTTTCATGCATTCCTCTTTTGTGTAATGTGCAACATAATCATTAAATATATTTTCACAAATCCTGTTCGGTAAAAAAAAGTGTGCGTGTGTCCGCGCGCAGACAGACGGCCTGAAGCGCGCTGAACCAGCTGGGATAGATGCAGGTCAAAGTCATTTGCAGGAAGAAAAACATTGTAATGGTTCAACAGAGCTGAAAATCTATGAATTAATTTTTTCCTGACGGAAAAATACTTTTTTTTTTTTTTTTAGCTTCAGCCTTTTCCCGTTTTTGCTGTTTTGCGCCTCAGTGGGGCATTGGCACGCAGATCTGAACACGATGAACCTCGTTTGAGGTTCTTTTCTGCTTCATCAACTGACATCATGTCCCTGTCAGGAAACCTCTGCTTCTTCCTTATCCCGCGAAGTGTTGCCAGATAGATTAACAGCTCTTTCATCCTTCTGTTGCGCTAGAGCGTTCCGACTAACGTGTTAACCTGGCTGCTATGACCGTATTTTGCGCTCTCTGTGTAGAACACACTGGAAGCGCGGGGAAAATAACTCTAAACTGCAGAAGATGTGAACAGGTGAACAGGTAGAGAGGAAAAGCAGGTAAAGAGGCGGGGGAGGGGCTTTGGCTTCAAACTCTGTCAGAGAGATGGAAACACGGCGTCAGATTGAGACGCAGCTTTCACTGCGGGAGTTGAAGCAGAGACTTTCTCTGGGATGATTCTATGAACTCAAACATGGAAACATGATTATCAAGCAGAACTCTTTAAAATAATAAACCTGATCTCTCCACATTCTTCGTGTCTACCATGCATTGATGCACACATCGCTCCATGCAGCGATCAGACCAGAACTTTTGCTGATAGCTCCGCCCATACGCGACCGCGGTATCAGGCTTTAAAGAACACAATTTCTAAGAGGCGGGGCGCTGCACACCCCCAACAACAGGTTAGATGACAGTGGCCATTAGGCGTCTCTACCTGGTGCCTTCACGGAGCTTCAGTACATAAGACTCCAACAGCCGCACAGCCTAACGTAGTCCACTATTATATATTCATGAGATATTCATGGCAAAACTGATCCCGCAGAGTTTTTTTTTTGCCGCCCGCTCCCGCCCGCAGTACAATTCAAACCGCCCAATCCCGCGAGATTTGCGTTGGGTCCCGCGGGACCCGGCGGGACCCAATCCCAATGCAGCCCTCTATTGTGGAGGGAGCATGTTATTGCTACAAGAGAAGCTAGCAGCAGTGTTGCCAGAAACTTTGTCTTTACTACGGTTCTCCTTCCTCTAAACACACACAATATGAACACACACTCCTCCCTCCGCTCTGACACCCCCCTCTGTCGCTGCACGCGCGCTCCTCTCCTTTTTTCCGCTCCGTCCTGTGTGTGCGTGTGTGTTGGGGACTGCACGTGCCTGTGTGAGAGGACAGAGCGGAAAAAAGGAGAGGAGAGGAGCGCGCGTGCAGCTCCCTCTGAGTTAATGTGTTGTGAGGTAAGTTAATGTGTTGTGTTGTGACCCTTCTGGGCCATGAGTTAATGTGTTGTGTTGTGAGTTAATGTGTTGTGTTGTGAGTTATTGTGTTGTGTTGTGAGTTAATGTGTTGTGTTGTGAGTTATTGTGTTGTGTTGTGAGTTATTGTGTTGTGTTGTGAGTTAATGTGTTGTGTGTTAAGTTAATGTGTTGTGTGTAAAGTTAATGTGTTGTGTTTAAAGTTAATCTGTTGTGTGTAAAGTTAGTGTGTTGTGTGTAAAGTTAGTGTGTTGTGTGTAAAGTTAGTGTGTTGTGTGTAAAGTTAATGTGTTGTGTGTAAAGTTAGTGTGTTGTGTATAAAGTTAATGTGTTGTGTTGTGACCCTTCTGGGCCACCGTAACATCTTCCTGTCTGCCACCTCCTCCATGGACTCAAGCCTCTACAAGTCTCTGCCTGCACTGCTCCCCGCCCAGCACACAACTCCATAAAGGACCACTGAGGCCACCACAGTATCATAAAAGGTCCTTAGCAGCTGTCTGCACATGTCGAACGACCTCAGTCTCCTCGGCAGGTGGGGGCGACTCTGACCCCTCCCGTACAGAGCATTCGTGTTGTTGGACCAGTCCAGTCTGCTGTTCAGGTGAACACCCAAATATTTAAATGTGTCCACGACCTCAATGTCTGAACCCTGGATGTTCACCGGTGAGTGTGGTGTAGGGGACCTCCTGAAGTCCAGGATCAGCTCCTTCGTCTTGCTGGTGGTTAGCACCAGGTGGTTAATTTCACACCAGCCAATAAAGTCGGAGATGACACTCCTGTACTCCTGCTCATCCCCCCCTGATACACAGCCCACAATGACACTGTCATCTGAGAATGGACACCAGTGAAGATCACAAATCACTGAAGAAAAATTGTTCAAAGCACTGTCTAGTAGGTCTACATGACCCAACTCCCAACGTTAAAGTGCCTAGGAGAGCACAAGGGTTAAACAAAAATAATAAAATTTGTTTTACAAGCTCAGAGACCCTTGATCTACATACACATGTAAAGCCTATCATGAGAAGAGGTATTTAAGGTGGCCAAGAGCAAGTTTTTCTCCTCTATGCATCTTCTCTGAAGAATGTCAACATGGGAACCTGAAAACAGCTGTCAGATGACCTGAAAACAAAGATTGTTCAAGATCATAGTTTAGGTGAAGGATACAAAAAGCTTGCTAAGAGACTTCAGCTGTCAATTTCCACTGTGAGGAATATAATGAATGGAAGACCACAGGCACAGTTCAAGCAAAGGCCCGGAGTGGCCGGCCCAGAAAAATCTCACAAAGGCAGAGGCGAAGGATGGTGAGAACAATCAAACTCAACCCACAGACCAGCTCGAAAAACTTACAACATGATCTGGCTGCAGATGGTGTCTCTGTACATCGTTCAAACATTCAGCGCACTTTGCACAAGAAGATGCTGTATGGAAGAGGAATGCGGAAGAAGCCTGTTCTGCGCACAAGCCACAAACAGAGTCGCCTGAGTTATGCTAAAGCACATTTGGATAAGCCAGCTTCATGTTGGAATAAGGTGCTGTGGACTGATGAAGCTAAAATGGAGTTATTTGGGCATAACAAGGGGCGGTATGCTTGGCGAACAAAGAACACAGCATTCCAAGACAAACACTTACTACCCACAGTCAAATTTGGTGGCGGTTCCATCATTCTTTGGGGCTGTGTGGCCAGTGCAGGTACTGGAAATCTTGTCAAAGTTGAAGGTGAGATGGATTCCAGTCAGTTTCAGCAGATTCTTACAAACAATGTTCAAGAATGAGTGACAAAGTTGAAGCCGGGGGCTGGATACTTCAACAAGACAATGAACCTAACCACTGCTCTAATTCTACAAAGGCATTCGTGCAGAGGAACAAGTACAATGTTCTGGAATCATCTCAGTATATATATCTGTGGTGTGATTTAAAGTGGGCTGTCTATGCTCGGAAGTCATCAAATCTGACTGCACTGGAGATGTTTTGCAAAGAGGAATGGTCCAAAATACCTTCAACCAGAATCCAGGGGCCTCATTTATAAACGTTCCGTACGCACAAAAGAAGGCGTACGCCACTCTCTACGCAGTAGTTGATATTTATAAAATGCAAACTTGACGGGAAAATGTGCGGTCCTTCACGCAAGCTCTGACCCAGGCGTACGCACAAAAACTGGTGAAATGAGAAACGGCGACACCGTCGGCAGATGGAAGAAACACGTGAAAGTGAAAATGACAATACTGCCTCTCATAAATAACATGAAGACTTCACAAAGCAAGTCTTACAATTAACAGCCTACACGAACACCCGTTTGATCGATCAGCAGTGAAACAAACAAAAAAAATCAAACGAAAATTACGACAGAAATTCAAATGAAAACTTATTTGCAAAAAGAAAAGTGAAATATGTTCTGCAATATTGGCATGTTGTGCAATTCATCCTCATAAATAATAGTTAACAGAACGAAATAATGTACAAAACTGATATTCTCGTCAGTGTGTCCGTCTGGCGGAGCAGATATAGGTGCGGGCGTGCGGACAGACGTACTAATTGTCCACTGGGGAAAGTTATTTTCATATTAAAACATTTCTTCATAAGCTATGGAATTATGGTATTCATGCATATGCCTTTAGTTTGTTTTATCTTTGATAAAACCATGTATGGCGTATGTCTCATCATTCACAAAGCAACAAGAAATTACATTTGCGCTGAACAATTTCCCATTTCCACGTCGATTATTACCGACATCTGTAGTTTGTCAGATGCAATAAATGGATGGAAATAAAATGCCCCATCACAATGCGTAATGACGCACAATGGCTGATCTTGCGCTCTTAGAAGATGTGGCAAATGGAAGAATTCGGAGTGAACGCATCCTTAGACAGCAAGAAGACGTGCTGGCAAACGAGGACGAGTGGCTTATGAGCCGGTTCAGACTTCCTCGAGCCGTCCTGTTGGACCTCTGCGGGCTTTTGGGCCCGGCGTTACAGAGGAGCACTCGGAGGAACCACGCGTGTCACCCGGTGCATCTGGCGCTCCGGTGCCCCCCCCGGTCCGAGGTTGTGAGGCTACAGCATTTGGCGTCTGCCACCGTTCGCCACTCAAGTGCCTTTTTGGCATTAGTAATGCCCACACTGTGCCCTCCAAACAACATTTTTCTCCTCTTTTCCACCTCGCCAACGATAACTTCTACTTCACATTGAGTGGTTACGTTTTTTTGATTTCCTCTCTGTGTTTGCCATGATCTTGCAAGACATGAATATTCATTTGTGGGCGTTTCACGGACTATTTATGGGCAACTATAGGCGTGTCATGAAGCCGCAAAAGCTGCGCAGCATTTAGAATTGGTTGTGATTTATTAAGGGAAAGATGCGTAGGATGTGCGTGCGCACGGTTTAATAAATCCGAATATTTCTGTGCGTACGCACGTCCTATGTTTCATCCGTACGCCACTTCTGACGCAAATCCTACGCAAAGGTAGCTATAGGAAGCGATTGGAGGCTGTCATTTCTGCAAAAGGAGGATCTACTAAATATTGATGGTATGTTTCTGTTGGGGTGCCCAAATTTAAGCACCAGCCTATTTTTGTTTATGTAATTATTGCACAGTTTCTTTAAATCCAATAAACTTCATTTCACTTCTCAATTATCACTTGGTTCATCTGCTATATGATAAATTTAACTGAAATTGATGATCCAAACAACCAATGATTTATGAAGAAGAATCTTGAAAATTATCAGGGGTGCCCAAACTTTTGCATACCACTGTTGGAATGCTAAAAAACACAACCGTGTCTGATTATAGAAGAACCTAAGCTGACAGTTATTGATAGAGACACTATGAACTTTATTTAACAATTTTCAACTTGTTGCTGGTTTAGCAATAAAAGTATTCTGAGAATTAGAATATGCAAATATTTAAAATAAATAAATTTACAATGTTCTAAAAATGGCACGCAGAAATAGGCTGACAGCTTTGAAACACTGACCTTCTTGTTGTTTGACACCTCGTAAATGGCATGTGCGTCACGAAATTCCTTTTGAGTCACACGGAAATACAAATAAAAAAAATACACTTGAAGAGTAAGCCATAAAAAGGCTGGGAATGTTATGCTTGGCTCATGGCGTTTCAGTTACTGCCAAGACAGATACTGGTACTATTGGAAGTATGTTTACTGTTGATTAAGTAGAGACATGGCTGGGTTTTTATGACAACCTCTTAAGAGAGATATAGAAAACAACTTGAGTTTCTTTATAGTTTTTTTATGTGGTGTTTTGGAAAGATATCCATGTTTTATTGTGATAATGATAATTTGATAATGGATTGTCATTTTTAAACACCTTTACAAGAATAGATTAATCTGGTTTTACTTGAATGGCATCATTGGACAATACTAAAAGTGAAATGCACATTTAGTTTTTAAACATTTTTTCTTGTATTTTGTGTGGCCTACTGGAATTATATAAACTGAATTAACATGGAGCACAACATAAATCTGCAATTACTAATCAATAATTTTACTTTGAAAAATGTTTACTTTAGCAAAAAGGAAAAAAAGGTCAAAAGTCAATGTAATCATAATGCATGCATGTTTCAGCATTATTTCATTTATTAGTGGATTATTTCTTCTATACAATATTTTATTGCTCATCACTTTGGAGTAAAATTGTATTTTTTTTACATTAGACTGTTTTATATCCAACAAAATAAAGGCTTTGTATCTATCATACAAAAGTACATCCCTTTTAAATCGATTTTAAAATGCTAATGCATTCCTGTTCATAAACTGCAAAGTAATAAAGTTCTCTTGGGATGTCTGGATAACTATACGACCAACCTTTCAGAGGAGAGTAAACATATTTGTCCATATCATAAAAAAACAAAACAAAACAAAAAGGAAAAGAACATTTTAAGCAGTCATATTTCCTTCTTTAATTTTCCTTCTGTGTGTTCGGTTGACAAAATGGGGGCTTTTCTTTCTAAATAAATCCCCCCCAAAAAACATAGAGGTTTAGAGGGAAAGACAAAACGTTTCTCAAAGGAGACCATGACAAAGAAAAATGTGACTTTGTACTTTTCCAGTAACAGCAGCAACCACAGATCTTGGATTTAGAAAATTATTTGCTTCAAATCATGTCCAGTCCTTTTGAAGAGAGATTTTCTTCAGTCAAAATGTTTGCAGGACTCTTATGTGCAATTTGCAGGTTTCTGTTGCAGCGTCACATTTTCAGCTCTCAGGGAAAGTCTCATCTCAAAGGGTGAAAATGGAAAATAAATCTTACATAAGCTACTTTCAATGTAAAAAATAATACAAATAAAAAAAAAAATATACCAATAAAAGTAACAGTCCGTCACCCACCCTGAGTCTGAATTCATCCCTTTTCTCCATCACAGTAACATCTTAAAACAACAAAAAACACACAAAACTAGTAAAAGCAAGCAAATATATTTGTATTTATTGGGTTGGAGTTTCAAAAAACAGAACTTAGTGCAACGTTATCCCTATGGAAACCACGCACAGCTGACCAGCGCTGCAAGATAACTTAAAGGAGAAAGTCAAATAACAAAAAAAACAAACAATAATATTCACTGCAGACCTGTATGACAGATCAGGAACGGGTTAGGGCAACTCTGGCCAAGCTCTCCTTGTCTCCTATAACTTTCTTTAATGATTTATTGTGGCTCATCTTTTCAGTTCCCACTTCCTTTAGAACTGTTCCATCCATCCATCCATCCATCCATCCATCCATCCATCCATCCATCCATCCATCCATCCATCCATCCATCCATCCATCCATCCATCCATCCATCCATCCATCCATCCATCCATCCATCCATCCACATTTGTTCCTGCTGGGTTTCTCTGTACATCGCTGACGTCCTCTCTGCTCAGCAGCGTCCCGGTTGTAGGTGACGCAGGGCGTGTCATCCTTGCCCCCGCCTCAGGGTGCATGAAAAGGCCACAGACAGTGCAGCTGAAGTCAGGTGCTCCTGGTCACTTCTGCGTCTCTGACGTCTTGACCTTTAACTCTGGCTCACAAACGCAAAGGTTATCTAACCTTCAGAAAGTGGTACAAAGAGAACGGGTTGTTGGGGGCAGGGGGAGAAAAACAGAGAGAAACTGGATAAAGTACTTTAATCATGCTTTTGATTATTTATTGATTAAAATATCAGCCGTGGAAATAGAGAGCAGCATGCGGTGAGTGCTGCAAAATTGGGTTTTGTTTTGGTTTGTTATTTTTTTCTCTATGAGCAGCAATTCGAGTTTACTCAGAGCTTGAAGGTCAAAACAAGTCTACTTTATCAAGCTATTATGACTAAAGTCGAAAGTGTGAAATAACAGATGTAGACAGCTCTAAATCCAAAGTTTCAGTATGGATCAGTGCAGCAGAGATTCTATCGTTTATTATCTAGCAGTATATGTGTTTTTTTTAAACTTTTTTTACTTGTTATTTTTGTGCAAATGCTTTAACCCTTGGGCTATTCTATGGGGTCCAGATGACCCGATCCTTACATTGATGTGTTATCCCTACCATGGCAAAGGTGGATAAAGGTGAAAAGGATTTCATATAATCCATGGACACCAGTGAAGATCACATATCGTTGAAGAAAAAAGGTTTAGCGCACTGTCATTGAAGATTGAACATGAGCTTAAAAAAGCAAATTATTTTGAGTAAATGTATTACAAAATTATTTTTGCTGGCTTGCAATGGCTTTTTAAAAGACAAATCCAGAAAGTTTGACGAAGCAAAGAATATTTCAGGCGTTTGTTGCCCTTTGTAGTCCAGTTTAAAAAAAAGGGGTAATACATCAAACAATCACTGGGTGTCACAATTGAGCAACATAACTACAGTAATTTAGAAATTGTAAAATGGGAAAACTAAGTTGTGAAAATATGAGAGATTTGTTGGTTTTATTTCATTTCTGTCTTTTTACTTAAATAAAGGTAAAAATGAAATGATCCTAAACACTTCACTCTTAAATGATTTGATTCATTGTGAGATGAGCTTGCTACTGACCTTCTGCAGCTCCTCTCTGAGCCAAGAGGGAAGGGGCTGTCCAAGACGATGCAGCAGTTTTGACAGCTCAACATTATGGTCCCTGTAGTACCTGGAGAGATATTCGCGTGCCTGAAGAGCAGAGGAAGAGAAGCAGAGAAGTGTAACAAGATTAGAAAGTAAATGGAGGGTTAAGGAAAGAGTGTTGCAAAGGTCAGAAAAAAAGGAAATAGACGATGGAAAAGGATAGGAAGCAGTTCCCAAGGAAGAAAATAAAAAACGAAAAGAAATCACAGAATAAATATAAGGTTTTTTGTTTAATAAAACATATGAGCAGAAAAAAAAACTGTAAGTTGATATGAACTGACATATGAAAAGAGAGGTGGGGGAGCAAGAGGAAATTACATAAAAAATCCCAGAGATCATCTCTCCACCTCCTCTCTTGTCTCTCACTCCTGCTGTTCGCTCTGCCTCTCTCATCTTCTGAACTCGCTGCCTTTCCCCTCGCTGAAAGCTCAAATAAATTCTAATTACAGGTGACACCAAGGCACAGCCAGTGGCCATGTGTGAGCGCAAGTGTGGAGACAGATTGTTGGTATGAGTTTGTCTTGAAGTGAGAGTGAACATGTGATTCATCCGCGAGCTGGTCTCTCCTCTGCAGAGTCTGCAGCCAGGACAAAGATTAATGGATTTTTTTTCCCTCTGACCTGTCCTTTTCCTCAATCCAAATCTGCCCCCATTTTCTGTCTCTCACAGGTGTTATGTCACTATGAGTCCTCATAGTAAGGTGGTGGATCTCTGGATGGATCTGATTGGTTGACAGTTTTCATTATTGTCTATGTCCTATGGGACGCAGGAGATGGAGAGACTGTGGGCTGTCAATGTCAGTCATCGGATTTGTGGTTTTTTTGAATTATAAGATGGTCAGATATTTAATTCTGTATTTATATTCTGTATTTATACGCTTTAGGACATGTACAAATAAGTTCACCTCTAGCTCCATAGGAGGGTACTTCCTTCCTTTGCTTTTCCCCAGACATTTTGTCTTTCCTCCGTCAAGGAGTTGACACCAGAAGCCCTTCTGAGGGTCAAAGCTGAGAAGCAGGAAAAGTAGACAAAAACAAACAAAAAAATGTGTTGAGTTGAAAAGCAGTGCAACATGTAACAAAATGTAGGTTAGATTTTTTTTGAGACCACTGATCAAATCACAACCATGCAAAGAAGCTTTAAGCTAATCCTCAGCTACTAACTTGGAAATGTGTGACCTGAAAAGTTGACACATCTCTCACACGAAGCAGAGAGAACTGCTTCAAATTCAACACACTCCGTTTGACTTTTCCTCTTTAGTTATCAGCATCTCCCTGTCAGCCGTGCTATCTCCTCTCCCTTTTAGTGGAACAGTCAGTTCGAGTACACTTGTTGGCTATTAGGCGGCACTCTGATAGGATGGTGAAGTAGCTTTTTTTAACAGCAAAAACTAAATGTAAAAAAAAAAAGTGAGATCATTTTTTTGTTTTTAATCTTGTTCCTATTTGCTGTCAGTTGTTGTGAGTCTAATCCTATTAAGCTTTGTTTTTCATGAGTCCAATCATTGGCCTTTCGTTGTTTACCAAAGAGGTTCTTTTCAATTTGCTGGATTTATTTTGTATTAGTTTTTTGTGATTTGTTTTAATCTTGCATTGCAGCATAGAATGATTTAAAGCAGGATCCATCAGCTAATTCCTATAAACTAACAGAATATGTCCTCTATATTTAAATAATATTTACGAAAAAAAGGTAGTGACAACACCAAAAGAATACATTTAACTGAACTCCAAGTCTACAACTTTTAAAAGCCTTCACTAAATTATATATATATATAAAAAAACAGAGAAATTACAACTTTTCTCTTCAGTTCAGTTACATACAATTCAGTTCTACAAACTTGATTCTCCAGTGCTGCATTTTTAACATCATCCTGTTGCTATGTAAAAAAAAAGTAGGGGTGTACCAATTAATCGACTTAATCGATGAATTTATATATATTTCTATGATCATACAGTTGGTTTATTTTACTATAGCATAAAAACAATCAAGTGCATCACAGTGGACAACACACATGTGATGGCTGTAAAAACTGATCAGTACATCATTCAAGTCCAATGTGTGGAAACGCTTTGCATTTAGCAAATACATGTGATAATACACTGAGACATACTGGCGACCTGTCCAGGGTGTCCCCTGCCTTCGCCTGTAAGTGGCCAAGATAGGGTCCGGCAGCCCCCTGACCCCGAATGAGATAAAACGGATTAGAAGATGAATGGCTGAATGAATGAATGTGACCATACAGTGAGGTAGAATATTCTAATAACGTTCTGTTTGAATTATTTTAATGTGCAAAAACAACAGTGGGCTGAACTTTATGGAACTAAATAGTGAATGGATTTGCCATTAATTCTTGCTTGTTTGTTTGTAAACATATTTAATTTACACTTGATTATATTGTAAGAAATACAAGTAATCTGGGAAACTTCACCTGCACTGTTCAGTATCCAGTAATTTCTTCTTTGAGTCAAACTGGTGGAATTTTTGGCTAAAGATGTCCTGGATCGATTTTAGGTCATTAAATCGGATCATTTAAAACTAACCAATATGGACAATGAATTGTAGCAGCAACCACTTATTATGATAAAAATCAAATCATTATCAAAATGAACCATAAAACATCTTGAAAAAAGATGCACCAAAAAGATTATAAATATTAATATCCGACATAAGTAATGTTGATTTTGGAATCATGCACATTGATGCATGGATTCACAGATTATTCTCCTCAAGTGCACAAACACTGAAGTAAGAAAATGGTAATAACTTGGCGGAAAACAAAAAAAATAGTCACCAGAAAAACTATAAATTCAAGTAATGTATAGGCGTCTGAAATTCCCACACAAGTACAGGAAGAAAAGATCTGTAATTCAGTCTCAAGCACCTTTTAAAATGCACTCCATATTTCACACGAATGGAAAAGATTCCTCCATGATATCCTCTTTATTTCTCTTTGAACACTTCTTGTGCATTTAAAAACCCCTGATGTAATGACCAGAATGGAGAACAGCTGCACCCCAGAGCACATTATGAGAAAACCTGTCACAGGCAGTGACCGTGGGTGTCTTTGTTCATTATGGTACATAATGTTGCTTCTAGTGTACATGTGTGCATGTTAGTCTATCTGCAGATTAGGACATACAGTATACTGTAAGAGTTTAATTTTCTTTGAGATAAATAGTATTTGTTTTGTTCTTCTATTTAACTGATGACACCCTTTAAGGAAACAGACTTTTAATTTTATTCCGTACAAAAACAGAAGAACTTATGCATTCCTATTTAATTCATACAGGGGAAAAAAGGGGGTCAACTTTAGTTAGTCCTCAACCGCATGGCATAAACATGTTGCCTTTTGTGTTTTACTTGAGCAACAGCAACAACATAAACAGCATCCTTAATAGTCTATCTTTTTTTTATTTTTTGCAAATTATTTGTCTCAATGAGGCTTTGAGACTCAAAACAGAGGTGAACCCGATTCCAATCACAGCTGAAAAATTCAGGATGTCCCTGTCTGGAGGCTGGAGGGCTTGCAAAGTGATTGCATTCTGCTGAGTGATGCTTGAGAAATAAACAGTTTCCCTACTCCTACAAACCATAAAGGTCACACGTAACAACTCTAATAAAGAAGGAATTGAAACGGGGCACGAAGAGAAAGAGATAATTTTCCCGGGCTATTTGCAAACGGTATATGGGAGAAACTGTCATAAGCAACATGTCATGTCAGTGTGACATATTCAGTCATTAACTTCAGCCTGGATTGCCTGAAGCTTAATAAATGGCTCTGCACTAAATCAAACACATAAACTCCAAAATAAAGAATAAAATCTAATGTGTTATATAGTTTCTTAGTTTTTCTTTAAAAAAAAAAGTACCGGTATACCTTTGTTTTTTCATTAAATGAATGTTTTTGGCAATAGAAATAAAATGTTTACAGTATTTATAAAATACAGCAGAATGCAATAAAGGCCTAAAAAAAGACAACAGTAGTAAACCAGTAGATGTCAGACTTTTAACAGTTTTGCTTATAGCTCTACATGTGGAATAACATTTGAGCAGGTGGAACATTTGAGAGTGGAACACTCACGTTAGGGCCTGCGAGTAGTTGATGTGAGGTGTGACACCCAAGAACTTTTGGACTTCATCCATCACAGCTGCAGGGTCAGTTCTTAACTGATGACCATCGATGATCATCACCTACATGGATAAATCAGTGTATTATCAGGGTAGACTGGTTAAAAAACATTGTTTCTCTTGTATCATTTTAGCAACAAGCAGCTAAACACAATTCTCTTAAATGTGTTTAATTATTTTCGTTTTAATTTACCCTCATTTCCTTTGTTTCCTAAGAAACTCGGAACAACAGCTCACATATTAAACAAACCAATAGCGATTTCTTTTCTCAATTACAATGTGAGAGAGATCTGCTGCTTGCATGTCTGCATGAGGATAGGCTTGTATCGGTGAGCATGCATACCTGATTAGCAGGATAGAACGTCAACCACCTTTCGAGGTGTTTGGCATAGAGACCGGGGATGAGACAGCGGTTCTGCAGGGAGCGCAGCTCTGCGGGCGCACCTTTTCTGCCACTAATGACATCATAAAAGGTGTACTGCAGGGCTGCGGGGTCTTCGTGGGCCCTTTGATGCTGAAGGTGCACAATATTGAAGGAGGCTTTAAATCACATACTGAAAAAAACTATTTTGAAAAAAAGTGAGATACCATTTAGGATGGCATGTTAACAACTTTCCTTTCTAATTAAAGACAATTTAATAATAGGCTGTTGTGTCATTTTTCTCATAATGGATATGCAGTTACACAATTGTTCCATAAAAGTGACATCAAGCACCCTTATTTGGATACATACAATTATAATCTGTTCAGTAATTGAAAACTTTTGTTAAATAAAAAGTATAAAAAGTCAAAACCAAAAGATGAGCAGTACATAAACTTAGTTTACTTGCCTGATACCAGCTGTAGGCTCTGTCTGAGGGGTTGATAAGCAGGGTGATGATCTTGGCCTTTGGCAGCAGAGCAGCGGCTCGCTGTGGAGTCTCCTCTGAAGGGAAATAGTTGGCGCTCTTCTCAAACAGGAAATCCGTGCTAACATTGGAGGGAACAGGGAAAAACTCCATGTACCTGAAGGAAAAAAAAAACCTGCATGCTTAAGAGCCACAGCTCAAACACAGTCATCTAAAACATCAAACATCAACTTTAACAGCACTGTTTGGTGTTTTTCAAAGACAAATGTGTTTCCTAAAGTCACCTTGTTCTGAGCTATATCTGTGCTTAACCAAGCTTGATATAATCTTGATGACATAGTTTAAACCATGTTTAATGAAGGTTTTTTTTTTAAATACAAGTTTTTTGGATGACTTTGGAGAATACACCAGCTGCCTTGCTGTCAGCCAAGTAACCCACTTATGGGTCAATTTAGGAACCATATGTCTGTGGGCTTAAATTTACCAGATTAAAGGATCACTTTGAGGAAGCTGTTGTGCTGTTTTGAGATGCCTAAAGTATCATTGAAATCTGCCTGACGCGCGACAAACACGGAGCAGAACAACCTTGCAAAAAGGAAAATGAAAAACGGTTGTTTTTTATCTTTTATTTCACCTCTGGCTCTGGCTTGTAAAAGACAAAGAATGAAAGCGTGGTGCCGAGCGTTATTACCAGTCGATCCCTTTGTGGTAGTTGTTGGTGTTGAAGAACTGGACCTCCTCGTAAGTCTTTGGACTGGGAAAGTTACTGGATATGGAGGGGTGCATGAGCAGGAAAAGATAAAGTGCTGTCGTTCCTGGAAGAAAAAGGCATAATTCATTACCGGCTAGTTAATTCAGCAGAATGCAGTGTGTGTATGTGTGTGTGTGTGTGTGTAAAAAGCATGTGAGTCTGAATGTGTGTAAGAGCTTTCAACCACTGATCCATACTGGACAATCTCCCCTTTTCCAGATTTATGTTGCTGAGAACTCATTACGTTTGTGTGTATGTGTGTGTCTGTAAAGTTCAGCGGCCTCTCACATCAAATGATTCAAAATCATTTGACACCAATCAGAAGTGGGGCTTTGGCCCTGCCCTATGCCACATCCTCGACACCTCTCATTTCACCCTCAGACCTCCCGACATCCCCTCTAATAAAATGAAAATTTATAGTAATCTAATTGTGGCTGGGTTGCTAATGTTTCTATAATGAACTCTCCTTCCATTTGGGAGATTATCGCCCAGTTAATTAGCAGTTATATCAAACCTCCTCACCTCACACCCAAAACACCAGCAATTAGAGCTGCAGAAATCACATGGTGGCAAGTCTCAACACTGGAATAATGTGTACACAACTCAGACAGGCTCCTTCTATTCAGCCTCTTTGATGGAGACAGAGTAAAAGAAACAAAAAAAAGGCAGGCACATTGGTTTCACTGAGCTGAATCTCTGTGCTTCTAAAGCAGACAGCATGTGGGTGGAAGAAAAGAGGCAGGAGCCTCTTCCTTTGTCTCCCTGATGGGGTAAAGGTGGGAGGGGGATTACATGACAAGGCTCTGATCTAGACACCTGTGCACACAGAGCTGGTTTCTGTGTTGCTCGTGCATGACGGAGCGTGATTTTTGAGTTTGCCTTACCTGTTTTCTGTGGTCCCACCACCATGAATTTGGGTAATCTGTCACAGGTTTTCTCTTTAGACCAGATGTCTTTGTGCCGTTTATCATCACACGGGTTCTGAAAAGGTGGGAAGAAGGCTTAGGGACTAAAGCCATCGCGTACATGCGGCATGAAAGCATGCTCACAAATTCATGTCATGGAGGATTTTCCACACAGAGATGAAGAATTGAGCTTTAATTTTTGGGGAATTTAGTTCATAACCAATATTGGTTTTGACATAACTAAATTCCTTCACAAAAAGAGCGAAATGCTTCAAAGTTGTTGTTAAAGAAAACACTCAGCAATCCTTACTAATTTGACTCTTTCTGAGAGTTATTGATGAGGAGCAGTTTGAAACCTGAAGGATTAAACTGTTGTTACAAATTTTTAAAGAATTTTGTGCAAAAATGCTGCAGCTTTTTTTTCTTCTCACCCTAAAATGCTTTAATCCACATTATAAAAACATCAGGACAGAAATACATCAGAATGGGTTTATTCTCTTGCAAACACACCTGCCAAAGTGGGTTCTTTTGTTCGGGAAAAAGCTGAAAGTACTTGTGCGCAAGCTGCAGAGGTGGAAGCGTGTGGAGTCTCAGGTTTGTCCACGAGCGAAGGAAAGAGGCCAAGTGGACAAACGTGTAAAGACCCAGTCGATCATTCCCGTAGTTGGACAGGTGGGTCATGAATATGCTTATCTGGAGTGGAAAGGAGACAAAACGGAACAGGGAATAAAGATGAGAATAGATATAACAACAACAGAGAGAAATCTTTTTCCAAAAAAAGTCAAATTTTCACTTCAAAAGCTGTCGTCGTTGTTGACGTGACTTCACTGAAAGGCGCGATTATGTGTGAGTGTGAACAGTGGGTATCAATATTTACCATCAGCTACTTTTGTTAAGGAAAATTGTGTATTTACTTTCATCCCAAGACGATTTCAAGCACAAAAAGGTAAACAGATAAACTAAAAGTGATGCATTCATTCACCAGTCCTGGTAGATAAAGCCAAAGAGGCAGCACAGTACTCCTAAGAGGCACTGATGGGGGGGAGGGAGATGAGGCTGCACACCGCAGAGTGTGTTTGCAGAGTGTGTCGGAGTGTGTTCGTAATGGTTAATGTGTGTGAGGAAAAAGGAGACACTCAAAAGAGAGAAGGAGCAATAGTGTGTCGGTGGAGGCTATCTGTCCACGCCTCAGTGCTTTTATAGGCTGATCGAAGAGACAAGCTAAGATAGCTGCTGTGTGTGCACACTCACACACACACAACTCAAACACACATGTGCACCTACAGTTTTTTGATTGCACAGAGCTATGGGAATGTGTCCTGATAAAACGGTAACATCAACCATTAAGATATGAATTATTTGTTGAATTTGAGCATGTGTCTGTTTTTGCATGGGTGATTGCAAGTCTGTCTGTGGGTGATGTTTATGAATGTGAACACACCTACACAAACACATGCTGGCCTTAGATTGGAGGATGCTATGTTCATTTCCATTAATTTTGATTTCTGCACAAACCTAAAAGAAACAAGCATGCATGGCTTTAGCTTTAGGGCCCACTCCAATGAGATTTATGTTTTTAACATGTTCTTGTGACATTTTTCTCATAGGGGAGGACATATATAAAAAAAATAAAGATTAAAAGTGCTTTCCTGAGTATTTCTTTATTCAGAATCAGGGACAGATACAAAAATGAAGCTACTATGCATGTTACAAGCTCCCTGCTCCGCTTATTCGGATGTATCTGCTTATAGGCAGATAGATCCATGTACGTCTTCATTTCCCTCGTCCGAGGTGGCATCTAGCTCAAAACTCTATAGGACTATATTGGATAGCTCCAATATTGCTTGCCATTTTTGTTGCACTGGTAATTTTAGGTTGGGGTTGTGAGGTGCTGTAAGCTAGTGGGAAAGGAATGCACTTAAACAGATGGATGATGGGAAATAGGGACGGGCTTACTTTGCAGCAATAACCCAGTTTCTAACTCAGAAATGAATGTTTTAATACATTTCTGCTTTTCTGCAGAGAGTGTGTTCCAGTAAACAACACAAGTTTGCTGAATCATAATTAAAAGACCACTGGGATTTGACAGGTGATCAAAAGATTTGACCTGACATTTAAAAAAGTCAGATGTTGCACGTTAGAAAAAGTGCAGATTTTGGTACAGGTAGTACAGGTAAAAATATTAGGATTCAAATATTCAGGGGCTGTTTTTTTCTGGTGACAAAGGGCTGCCGCTTCTGCTCTCTAACAGGGAAGGTTGGTGTAAATACACAGCGACACAATGTCAGGGTTTGATGGATCAGTGTCCGGCTGACCTGGAAAGCTGTTGAGAATACTGATCAGAAGAGTGTGTAGGTGTGTGAGGCTGAGAGACATTGTGGAAAGCTGAATCGGATACAAATGAAAAGAGTTTTTTTTTGTGAGAGAAAGTGCAAAAAAACAAAAAAAAGAGAGGAGAGGGGTTGCATGTCAGAATCATTTTAATGTGCATGAGTGTCTGCCTATGTCAACATAAATATTTATACATTTGTGCATCCGTGTCTGCCATCACAGTTTTGTGCGTCTGCCATTGTCTTTTTTATCTTGTGCTCACTAAGCAAACCAGCGGTGTAGCGTTCCGGCTTGCCTGCCTTGTATCAATCTAGCTGATGTGTGTGGGAGTAGCAATGTGGAACCACTGTCAAGGCGCCTCCCAGAACTCAGTGTGGGAAATTAGAAATGCATTATGCAAAAATAAACTGTTTAGTTGCCCCTCCCCTTCGATGAAGTGTAATGTTGGTGTTCCCTCTTTGAAGAATGAATGAAAAGAAAAACGGTTAAGGCAAAGCTCTCCGCCATCCCAAGAGATATCCATTGAAAATTAAAACCGAGTCGAGACATTTAGCACAGCAGACGGCTGTAAAGAGGAGCAAAAGGAGAGTGTAAGCTGTGTACAGAAATATCTGACCCGGGGTGAATAAAAACAATTGTAAAGTTTTTCTCTCTGTGTTTGTTTGTTCTTTTTTTTTTCAGAGCAAACAAGGTGATCAAAAAGTGATTTATGTTCCCTTCAAACCCCACAACAGCCTGTGATGTCTGGCTCAGGCTGAAAGAAAGCATGCTGCACTGTATTCATGTGTGTGTGGTATTTCTGCAGGTAACGAGAGAAAGAGGAAGAGAGAGGTAGTCTAAGTATGACTAAAAAGGGTAACATTCATAGTGGGGATTAGGCTGCGGTGGCCAAATTAAACACAGGGGAGGGAAGAAGATGATTTGTGTTTGTAATTGGAGAGCTGCAGAAAAAGAAGGAAAAAGGAGAAATGCACATAGAGCAGGTTAACAAAGCAAAAGACAGAAAGTAACCTTGACAGGTGAGTTTGAATTAAAAAGCAAAAAGCCCCTTGAGAGAATGCTAATCTCCAAACACAGAGCAAAGTCCCAGCCTTTTTAGTGGAAAGGCTCTCTGTGCCTAAGAATTCAATTAACCGAACCATTTAAAACCTTTCTCTACATCTGGTGTCACATCTCATTTCTTGAATATTGAATTGCTCAGAGTCCCATTTGTGCCTTTAATAAAAACATACCATACTTATATATAATTTAGCCCTGAAGTTGGACTCAAATCATATACTTAAACTTGAACTGCGAGTGTGAAGATGATGACTTCCTCTTTTAATTTTTCCCCATCATTCCTCTTGTAGCTTAATATCTTTCCTCTTCTTTCATCTGTTTAACGTCTTTGCACTGAGTCTCTCATCTGCTCTTAAAAGTAACTTCGTGTTCCTTTCCTCTCTTGCTCTGATCTCGTGTTGACCTAAAAGCTCTGATGAGGCATGTCAAAGCAACATCACATCATGTTCTTCAAGATACAAACATGCAGAAACCCACACAGGCACACAGAAACACAAATGTCATGTCTTCTGAGATTAGAAGAATACTCAGACATGTATTTGAGGTTTATGACATGTTTTAATCCCCTCTAACATGACTGCATGTTTAAAGAGGAAAAAAAAAACTTGTGTGCTGCCCTTTGGCTGCCTAATCTTTCACTTTGCCAGTTTGTCTGTTTTATCAATATTGAAAAACAATTGACGTACATATAGAAAATTTAGCCAATTGTTCAGGTGTTAGCATATCACTTCAGGAAGCAAACATTTTTAAACATGTATGAAACATCCATAACCCTGGCAATCCAAAGAAGGCTGGAACTGCCTCGCTTCTGAGTCGACCTAAATTGACAAAGCTACATTCCACTGAATGCTGTTGCTCTTCAGTGACTGCTTCAGGCAAACTGAACACACTCCCACATGAAAATCTGTTTGCATGGAGGCAATATTTAACTGAATGGGAAAGGGAGTAAAGACAGTTGACAGTTTTATCAGATATTGGGCCAAAGCATCTATAAGCTCTTTCGCTGTTTTGCACATTCTAGAATTTACTGGTAAAATAATTATGTTTAGATTTCTGGTTTTTGGCTGAATGAAAGCAAACAAAAAAAAAGAAAAGAAATTTCTTGCAATTTTTGTATAATTTCACTTTTTTACTGGTTAATGCTCCAAAAAAGTTGCAAACCTGGAGATGATTCTGAGAAAGTTATTTGTACAGGGCCAGTCGCAGTCCTGACTAACTTAAAATACAAGATAGTATCTAGTAATCTAAAGTGTTTTGAAAACACTGAATTTATCTGAAGAAAAAAAAAAAACATACTTTAGTATGGTTTAAGTTTACATTTTAGAAATACCAATCTCAGTAAAAGCTGATAAACTGCAGAGGGAACAATTTCTATCCAAAATATTTTATAGGTTTAGACACACATTTAAGTTTGAGTGCTTTTCTGGCATCATTTAAGAAACAATTGTATCAAAATGCAGCAATTAACTTCATTTAAACTGACCAAAGCTTTGAGAGAAGAAAAAAAAAAATGCTTTTAAATACAAAAATACAAAGTCAATTTTTCTGTTAATAGTTTCTGTTATAAAGTTTCTGATTTATAACTTACTACCAACAGAATCAGAAAGCCTTTATTGTCATTGTTACACAAGAAACTCGTGACAACGAAATTTCCGGTGCTAAGTAATCTTCTAAAGATAAGATAAGATAAAAAAGGATGAAAAGATGTTAAGATAAAAAAAAATAGTGTTTAACTGAAAAATATACATATATACAAGCTACATACATTTTCTATAACTTTTCTATATAACAGAAAAAACACTATCACTTTTGTTTCATGTTTCTTTGTCATTTTTGTCAACTTCTAATGAAGCGATATTTTTCAAAAGTGCACTAACATAAAAGATTCTTCAATTTGGTTACCGAATTTGTCTTCTGAATACAGACTCAAGAAAATAGTGCAACTCTGTCATGTGCTTGCACAGTTGTGTATTTATATAGCGCTTTAATACTTTCTTAGAAGGCCCAAAGTGCTTTAGAGTCACAGTCCCATTCACCTATGCACACGCATTAATACACTTCACAGCCAAACACTGGCGCTAACCTGTACCCACCAGCAGCAATGTAGGGTTTAGTGTCTTGCCCAGGGAAACATGGATACATGAGCAAAGCAAGGTGGGACTCAAATTGGCAATCTACCATTCAAAGGTTGACCGCTCTACCTTTGTATTTAGTGCTTTCTTGGTCCAGTATCTGAGTATCTGACTGATAAAAGTCAACAAGGAAGAAAAGGCAAAACAACTTTATTTGGGGTTGTAAAGCTAAATATAGCTAAACTACGTTGTAAATATTTGGAGGCAAAGATAAGTTTCACAGCATGTATGCCAACTCCTGGCAGGCTCAGATGGGATGCATATGATAATAATACTATTGATGGATTGGATTTTTCTGCACTTTTCAGACACTCAAAGCGCTTACAATGTGTACTCATTATTTGTTCACTCCTTATTCATACTTGGTGATGGTAAACTACTGATGTAGCCACAGCTGCCCTTAGGCAGACTGGCAGTGGCCACCACTGACCTCTGACCATCATCAGGACATTCATACACATTCACACACCCGTGGCACCACACTGGAGGCATGGAAGGTGAAGTGTCTTGGCCACAACAACAGTTCACTGGGGGGAGCAGGGATCAAACCACCAACCTTTCAATCACTGGCTGACCCGCTCAACCATCTGAGCCACTGCTGCCCCATTGGCATTTGTGCAACAGCAATATGAGCTCCATGGAAATAGCCGTTCTGGTGCATATTTTTGGGCCAACGTTTGGTATTAAACTAGTCACAAGCTGTCAAAGGCCACAAAGAAAAAGTAAAGCAAGAAATATGGCATCAAAGTTGCTGCAGTTAGTTGTACTACTGTTAGCTGACCTGACTGTTACCTTATAGTGATAGCCTAAGCAATTCACACAGTGCTCCCATTGTTTCTTTTAGAATTTTTTGACATAAAAAGTGGGGGAAAAGTGTTGCAGAGATGCCATGAACATGCTGTGGGGTAGATTTCTTTTTTGTTTCAATCCCAAATCACAATTTTCATTTTATTTTAAATGTAAAAATTTTTTTTTTTAATGACATTTTAATGCTTTGTCATCCTGCAGGTCATTTTGCCTGCTCTCCTTCTGCCTCCATCAGCCAATTCTCTAAAAAGCCCTTTTCCCATTACAGACTACTTATTTCCACATTTCAACATTTCTATCTGACTGCTACTAAAAAGATTATTGTCACGCTGACGCCACCTATCATTCTCTCTACTTTTCCATCATTGTCCTCAACCCTTTCCTCTTGCAGTGGTTGCTTATTTCTTCCTCAAACACAATCTCACCATTTCTGTGGATAATTGAAAGCTGAGCATCAGTACAGCAAAAGATTTCAATTCAATTTACTCTGCCCGCTCCTGTCAACATCTACTGGCCTTTTCTGTTATGCATCTTTCATAGCTTCCCTCTCCCTTTGTAATTTCTCCTCCCATTTGATTTGTGGTTTATTGTGTGTGCAAGCGTGTGTACTGTTTGAAAGCTTGCATGTGTTGATGAACTGCCAAAACCTTCAGTTGCAATCAGCAGGAATCCAGAGAAGGGTATGGGGAGGGAACGGAAATGAGAATGAAAAAGGTGTAGAGAGATTTACATGTGTGAGCAATGTCAACAGACTGGGGTGGAGAATTGCAAGAAAAGATGGAGAGAAATTGAAGGCCTCCGCAGCAGGGACAGCAGAAGTGAGGAATGTCAGGGGGGAGAGGTGGGTAAAACAGAGCGCGGGGAGATTGTGCTGATATTTGGTGTTTGGCTAATAAGCTTAGTGGCAGAGCTAAGAGCTAAATGTCAGCCCTGATATATGTCTCAAGCTCTGCTTATGTCAGCCCTACACACATTCATTTAAAATATACATACGCAGATGATTAAGTCTCACAAACATATAGTTTGTGTTTGTGTCTGGGAGGGCATACGTGTGCATCACTCCCCTCTGTATGTGTCTAGATTTTCAAGTGACACAAGATGCCGTGACCCGAAAATTAAATCTCAATCTGTCTGCCACCTCCTCACCCCGTTCCCCCACCCTCACCTCGTCCTCCTCTCCCTTTTCTCACACCATCTCTCCAGCCATTTATTGAGGAATCTCTTGGTGCCCTATTGGCTGTTTGCAAAGTCCAATCAATTCTCGGGGTGCACTGTATGCTGAATAATCATGGAAGCACCTATGAATGATGCAAAAATCTTCCATGCGCACGCACCCAACAAGTTGACTGTGTCTGGCAAAGTGCCACTGCATGTCAGATGTGTTTTAGAGCCACTGAACAGAGATGCAGAGGTGCAGATCATCAAACAAAAGGATAGGCCCGGGGGACTTAGGCGGCAAGTTACAAGGCACTATTGATTAGGCACCAAGTGTGCACACTAATTAAGCTTTTGTATCTGCAAATTGAAACATAGCAGCGAGGCGCTAACATGAATCAGCAGTGACTCTGTGTGCGAGCATTGTCTGAGGATCTTCTAAATATATGATGCGACAAGAGGAGAGCTTTATTACCTGTGACAGTGAAAAGGAGATGAGAACAAACAGGAAGCCAGCCAATGAGAGACAGACAGAAAAAAGCGTGTGCGGATGTGTCACTTGAGGTTGGCTGTAATGACATCACCTGTGAGCTAAAGTTTGATTTGTCCTTTTTTTATGTGTGTGTATTTGAAGTGTGAAGGTACAGTGTTAACCATCACACCATGTAGCTAGTTTCCTGACCTTCTGCATCATATCTCTTCCCTTGCTGTCCGTATTTGAACACACCAAACTCTTTCACTGGGATTGTAAAGGTAAGGTAAACTTTAAAATCCCACAGGGGCAATTTGTGGTACAGGCAGCAAATAAAAACAAAAGGGATGTCACAAAAAGATGCTTGTTTTGAGTGTTTCTGTGAAGAGTTCAGGTCAGAGCCTGATCTGCAGGGCAAGTGGATATCAGGTTGATCTAGAAGACGTTTTCAGATCTTCATTTTAACTTGGTTAGTAACATCAACATTACTTTTAAGCAAGTTCCCCTAAAAAGAAATAAATGAATTTGCCTATAAATGGCTTTTTGTTTTAGCTTTCTCAGGTAGTTTTTTTTTAAAGATTGTATATTATTACAACTTTGTTTAAGAACATTGACTTATATAACCACAAATATGTTGTTATTGTTATAATATTTCATAAATTAAACAAATTTGTATAATATGACTTGTCTTATATCGTGTTTTTAGGAGAATATAAGACTTACCTTAAATATTTCAACATTTGAAACTTACTTGTATTTATGTTGTACACCAAGTATTTCTTTTTTTTTTCTCTTTAAACAAATATAGATAGGAAAAAAGCTGTATTTTTCTGAAAAGAAAACATCTTTGTACAGTATTTTGAGTGAAACCCTATTCTGAAAATAACTAAGTATGGGAACAAAAGTGATACAGAGAGGAGAATGATAAAGAAAGGCTTCTGCATAAACAAAAGAGTATAGAACGGAAATACATTAAGAAGTAGCTCAGAAACAAGGAGTCGATAATAAAGTTAAATGTCAAGTAAATGAGACAAAAGAAGAAGAAAAAGAAGATATAAAGAGGAGAATAGGCAGAAGAAAGAGCCAGATTGGGTTATTGTACAAAGCTGCACTTTGCTCCGTGATGTTGGCTGAGTTCTGACAGCTCCTCAGGTTCAGCGCTCCCCTTACCTGACACTTCAATACAGCTTACTGTCTGTCTGCGAGCATCCCTGTGTGTGTTTGTGCACATGCAAGTGTGCTGTTTCCAGTCACAGAGAGCCAGAGCAGAAGAGTTTGTTTGTAGACAATTACTGTGAATGTATATGTGAATCACTGTCTTTAACTGAGTCGAGTGTGTGGCCCCAAACACGTGTGCCCATGGACGAGCCTTTTCAACCTCAAAACCTAATCGCGTTGCTCAATTCAGCTTGGAGTGGAGACGAACTGACATGCCGCCGCAGAGGTAAGTTAGAAGGGAGGGGAAATGTGTGTGTTTGTATGTGACAGCAACCCCCTTGTGGTAAGAACTAATTTAAAGAGCGGAGATGAGCAGTGCTCCACCGTGAGACGCTATCCCTGACAGGAAAAGAGACAGACACATGCACAAAAAATAAAAATAAAAAAGGATAGAGATGATATTTCCTTTACAGTGAACTTTAATAATACCTCTCTGAAGTGCCAAAAAATGTGAATCTTCCTCACTCCTTTTATCAGTTAGCTCATGCAAGTGGTTTCTCACAGCTCTCTGACTCACTGGGTTAAGTAGCACAGTGAGAAACAGCTCTCCCCCATGGATGCTCTTGTCCAGTTCTTTCGGTCCACCAGGGTATTCCTTATAGTAGATGGTGTGAGTAAACAGGCCACACGTCTGACGAGGCAGCACCTACAGATACAAACAAAAGGCGAGATGAAGAGCTGTTAATTTGTTTGAATAAACAAAAAGTTCAGCCAAGCAAAGCATGCCGGGAAGGTGCCAACATAGCAGACCTGTGCTGGATACTACATAGGAGTTTTAAAACCAATGCCAGTTTATGAATTCAACGCATTTTCCGCCATGCAGTCAACCATACACAGTGTAGAAGTATCATTAGGAGAAGTAGTCATGGAAAATGGAAAAGTACTTTTGATTTTTTTTTATAAAGTACTCACAGCAATATTTCAGTTTTCAAGCTTAACGTCTTTAGATGAAATCAGTCAGTTTTATGGAAACCCATATTACTCCCACAGGAAACACAGAAGCTTAGTGCTTATATTGCTTTCCACATATGCATCAGTACTCCACAAGACCTGTAAAAACACTTTCTTATGTTAAATCACCAGAGTTTCTCCCTTAAGTGTCATAAGAAAAGCCCCGCGATGCAAGAATTTGAGATTAAACTACAACAGATGGTTGTGTGAGGACGTGAGATTGCTGTTCACTTGAAGCGCAAACAAGAAAGTACAAATATAGCTCACAAAAGTTACTACACCATCAGATAATGGATAAAAAAAGAGATAGAGTTATGGTTAGATGTTTGGTCCACTTTACTTAAATGGTTGAGGATATTCTGGTCGTGTTTTACACCGTATGGCCGAAGTGCAAGCAGTGACGTCTCTTTTACATTTTAGAGGTCCAAGTTCACCATCTGGATTTAAAACAGGCTGACCTGCTGTCACTTAAGCAGAAAATGTCATTATTAAATGTCATTACATGGGCTTTCCCTATAATAATACATTAACATTTAAGAGGTCTAAAAAAACAAAAGAAGAAAATAGGTCCTTAGCCTTTGGAAAATAGATTAGATAAATGTTAAAATGTAAAAATGAAAAAAAGGAAAATGTCATACTAACTAAATCTCCTGTGTGTTGGTAAAAAAAAAGTATATGTAAAATATAAATTGCATTATCTAAAAACTGTCATACAAATATATTTTCAATATTAATCCATCCATCCAGGTGCCCAGCAAAATGCTCCACCACCCACTTCCCCTCTTCAATTTAGGAGTCAAAAATTATCGTTATTGACAAAGATTGAGAAATCCTCAGTAAAAGCTTCTTTAAGCATTAGTAATAGCTTCTCAGCTGCTGTTTTCATATCATTAACAATTAAAAAAAAACAGTAAAACAGTTTGCAATATATAGTTTTGATACTTTCATTTGTAATGGCCTTCCACCCTGCTGGTCGCCAGTTTGTAGTCTAAAATGTATCAAACATTTATATAATTAGCTGCATTTTATATACATTAAATACCAGTACTATTTTCATCTATTTTTAATATTTGCATGCTCAAGTATTTTTACTTTTTTCATTTGTACAGCAGGGTTTGGGAGGATAGTAATTGCATTAGTGCTGTATGTTCAATATACACTATTTTACCAAACGTATTCGCTCACCCATCCAAAAGATTAGAATCAGGTGTCCTAATCACTTGGTCTGGCCACAAGTGTATAAAATCAAGCACTCAGGCATGCAGACTCTTTTTACAAACACATGTGAAAGAACGGGTTACTCTCAGTAGCTCAGTGAAATCCAACGTGGAACTGTCATGGGATGTCACCTGTGCAACAAATGTTGTAGTGAAATTTTCTTACATTTTGGACGATTCCATGCCCCCAACCTTGTGGAAACAATTTGGAGCGGACCCATTCCTCTTCCAACCTTGACTGTGCACCAGTAAGCAAAGGAAGGTCCATAAAGACATGGATGAGTCTTGTGTGGATGAACTTGACTGGCCTGCACAAAGTCCTGACCTGAACCTGACATAACACCTTTGGGATGAATTAGAGGAGAGACAGAGAGCCAGGCCTTCTCCACCAACATCAGTGTATGACTTCACCAATGCGGTTTTGGAAGAATGGTCAAAAATTGCTGAATTCCCACTCCTCAACCTAGTGGACAGGCTTCCCAGAAGAGTTGAAGCAGTAATAGCTGCAAAAAGTGAAATCAATATTGAACTACAGTTCATGTGAGTCAAGGCAGGTGAGCCAATACTTTTGGTAATATAGTGTATATTGCACATTTGAGAATAACAACACAAAATGTAAACTAATCTTGAATTTGTATTTTTTATTTTCTTTTTTTATTTCTTTTATATAGGTTTTGGATTATCTTGCAGTTGTTTGGCTAAAGATTAATTTTTTGACAAGTACCAAATACTCAATAAAGCTTTATGAATACAGTTTACCGTTCAAGCTTTGGTCACGTGCCTCTGCAGCTCTCACAGGTCAAATCCTGCTTTCATTGGAACAAATTGATACAAGTCATCCTGGAATGCTAACTAACAAAGGAAGCTGTGGAAGCAGAGAAGGCTCGTCTGCTCCGTCCTGAATGGTGGCCATGTCTTGTAATCTCAGCCAAGACATCCATCTGCCTTCACTGAAGAAGCCTTTGAGCGCTCTTCAGTCATTGCTGAGATGGTAAAGGCACATTTTCAAAAGAAAAAGATGTAACACTTTTCATGTTTCTGTCAAGGTTTAAATCCATTTTTCAACCGTACCTAATTTTAACAAGTGCTTTCTGTCAAATTGCTGACCAGCAGTTTAAGCAACTAATAAAGTGACACGGCTAACATCCAATGACATGTCTCAAAATATTCTGAGGCTTACTGGATGCACCTTCTGATTAGCTGTTGACAGGAAGTGTGACAGCACACACAACACCAAAAGTGACAGAGATGAACTAAATCCCAAAGCAATGGGCACGTGCATTTATTTTCTGAAAGCAAAAAAGGATACATACCTCTAGATCGGTTTGGTTCCTGATAGTGATACAACTTTAGTTAATTACCCGACACAATAAAAGCCTGCACCAATGTAAGTCTTGTATTTGTACAGAAGATTATCTTCTCTCCTGCTGCAGTGCTATTTCCCCCCTCCTCACTTACACTTGTTTGATGCATGTGGTTACTCGCTGTTTACCAAAGGGGAGGAGCTTATCGTTTTTAAATCCAATCTTGACCGTGATTAGTTTTCCCTCGGAAACAACAACTGCAAAAAAATGACCTAAAGCTAAAAACACTGGTTGCATACTCTGCCTCTTGGTTTTATCAACTGTTGCACCATAGATTACAACAGCCACTTAGGTTTATGTCTAAAATAGAAGTGATGGGTGTTGCAATTATTCAAAAATGTAAACCTGCGTTATTAATAAACATGTAAAAAAAAAAAAAAGCAATATTCCGACAATTGCAAAAAGCACTGTGTGCAAACGCATGTAATTTAATGAAAAGAAGAGAATTGAAAAGAAAGGAAAAGCAGTAAGGAAGAATAACATCTTTATAGTGAATTCCTAGTGGAGCACCTCACTGTGTGAAATAGAGAGTAAAAGCTGGAAGCGCAGATATTGGCTTATCTATAAAACATTGCAGACTCATTCACACACACACACACCAACGCCCACACAGACACACTCAAAAGGGAGTGTGAGAGAAGGCCACCATAGCCACAGACACTCAGCACTATTTCACCAAACCAATTATCCACAGAGCTATAGCTCAAACTGATATAGTGCATTTTAAAAAGAAATACACACGTACACATACAAGTATGTGCAGCGCATACACACACTCACATGGCACAAACCCATATCTCAGTCTGATTTGTTCTGATACTGTGGGCCCAGTGGGTCGCTCTCAATCTGCTGACAGAGACACACAAACACCAATTTTTACCATCTAAAGACAACTTCCTGTCCTCCTCTGTGCAAACGAAGACGGAGCACGCAGCAGGATAGAAAGATTGGAGGATAAAAGTGGACATGAAGCATGCCAAAGGTAGAAAAAACAAAAAGGAAATGTGTGATTGATATGGTCCCAACGTAACATTACTCTGGGTCATAAAGCAGGATCATTTTTCAGAATGAGAGAAAGTGAAATGACACTACGGATAGAGTTCATGCATGCATTTCCACACAAATAGGAAATGGCATCCAAACTTTGGACTAAGATTTTTATTTAAGATCCTCAACTGAATTAACTTATTTTTGGGTTGTTTTTTAATATTTAGTTCTTTCTAAAATTGTATGTTGTGTCCAAATGTCCATATGATGATTGTCTTTGATCCTGGACAACATCCCGCACTGGTGAGTTTCTATTAACGTCCCAAACATACTGTTACATTCATCATTGGCCTAAAAAATTAAGGAAAATAAAGTCAAACCTGCTGTCCTGTCAACATTTTCTGCTTACATGGCTTGAATAGCTGTTCTCCTAAGAGGAAGACAGCTCAGTGCAGCAAAATACAAGAAAACCTACAAGAGCACTAGGGGCACCTAATTTTGCTTCAGACACCTCAGGTCTGGGGAAGCTTTCCAGATGGGATTTTCATTACAGGCATTTTTTTATAGCATTTTCCCGAACATGTAGCTTTCAGTTAGGCAGGCCAGTCTGTCTAGACTGTATTTAGCCTGCAGTGCAGGGTGTTTCCCACAGCCTGCAGACTAGCCCAAAGAAGCACAATCAGCAACTTATATTTGAAGACCCTTCATTTCAATGCAAAGCAAAGAAGCCAGGGAAGCTCAACTCATATAATATGATTTGTATGTGTCTATTATAGGGAAATCTCCTCCCAACTAGACAAAAAAGTAAAAAAAAAGAACATTAAAACCCTGGAATAAACTGTTAAAGAAAAAGGAATCTTACCTTATCTAAGAAATTGTGTTCACTGTTCTCCTTGCAAAGCTACAACATTTGTGTTATCTGCTTATGTCCATTTCAGAGCATCCTAGTTACTGACTTGTTATTTTATTGACTTCAGCAATTCAGTAAAGGTTCTGAATACAGTACAATGAATAAAGTATAATGACACATTACAGCCTGTCAAAAAATGAGTCTGCCTTTGTGCACAGAGGATGTGCGATTGATCGGTTGGCTTTTATGACGCAGCGGCACGACAAAACAGAATAAAAGGCAGACTTCCAGGACTGATTAGAAAATTGATACAGCTGTCTCTTCACATTATTTGCTGGAAAACCAAATATGGCAGAAAAAACATGCACTGATAATTTTGGTGTCAGATGTGATTGGCTCTTTTGTCAGGAAAGAAACCGTTGCGCATGCTGAGGAAGAGCCTGACTGGCAAGTGAATGGAGAGGAGGCGGAGGACAAGAGACCAGGAAAGAGTTGATGACATTTGCTTATGTGAAATGGCTGACAAAAGTTGTGTTCTACCGCTCTCTCAAACTGTGATGGGTGATTATCTATACAAGCGCAAAAGCACAAAAATATCGCTTTTGTGTTTAGCCTTGCGTTCATTCCACAGTATAAATTAAGTGCACCGACAGACACACAAACTCGGAAAAGTTTGCCGCTGTGGCAGCACTGGGAAGGGATTAAATATTGAATTAAATGAGCTGAACGCACCGCGGTGAGAGAAGGTCAAATATGCCACACCCATAAGAATACACAGGGAGGTAACAAACCACCCATAGCATCATTGATTTTCTGTTGTGGATCCGAAAAAACAATCAACACACAATTTACAATCCACCCATGACTTATTTAACTTTTCACTGCAATATAAAAGATGTCTGCAGCAATAAAAGCTCCAAAGACAGAGCTAACTTGAGTTGAGATGGTCCACAAATTTACAAATTTAAATTTTTAATTAATTTAATTTTCATTTTGAAATGTACGTTTGAGCGACCACTTCTGATGTAAAAGATGAATGTAAACACAAGCTTATATGCGCTTCAGGCTTCTTGCATTCTCGCATTCACACGTCACCACGCATGTTTTTAAGTCTGTTTATGGGCTATAAATACATTGCAATTGAATACACGTTGAAAGTTAAACCAGTTGAACTTTGACCAATCAGAGACTGGGATTCGCTAGTGACGTATGGGTGGCATCCTTTTTAATCATTACGTTTTGTCCCCGGCGTGAATTCTATGACACCATGTCATTCATACATCGGAATAGGGTTGTAAAAGAAAAAAGCCTGGAGCAAGATTCGTGAAATTTGCACTGGTTCTACATTTTGCACTAAGTCTCCTCCATATGTAGGTAAATTGGCTTGTACAAGGTAGCGACACTCCAGTGTGAACCATATGCTAAAAGTGCATTCAAGAATGTCTGTTTTGCACCCGGTGTGTACGTAGCATCATTGTTTATGTTTTTTGTTTTTTCATCAGATGGTGCGTGAGTTTTGCATTTGATTCTGGACTTCTGCCCGATGTTGCTCCTTATACACACCTCATTTAGTCAAATGACACATCTGTGCTTCGTCTACTGCGTGTCAGAAATTTTTTTTAAACATGAATGAACACAACTTATACTCAGAAGAAGCATCTGTTGAGAAATTGCTCTATTTGGATTTTGTCAGGAGATGAAAAGAAAATGGGGAAAAATTACAACTTTATTAAAATACTATCATTTCAAATGAGTTGCCAGCTAAAATTGTATATGTATATATATAGACAGTATTTTGCCTATATATATATATATATATATATATATATATATATATATATATATATATATATATATATATATATATATATATATATATATATATATATATATATATATATATATATATATATATATATATATAGTCATTCATGAGTATCCAACATCAAAAAAGTCTCTACAAAAACATGTCAGCTGATCAAAGTGCATTTATGGATGTACATGACTCATGAGAATGGACATATTTATTAGCCTGGTGTGAAGCAGATGCAGCCCTGAAGCTTTTCATAAATAAATGAAAGTTCTTGTGTTTCACAATGGTTGTGCTGGCACTCACCAATATGCTGTTGTGGATGAAGCCTTTGCGGTATCGAGCAGGTTTGAGGTGGGGGTATTCTTCAGTGCTGGTGACCCGGATGTTCCAGACACGCCTCCATGCCTCGTACAGCTGCATGTGCACCGGGTAGACGCCCGAGTGGTGAGGAGCCACGGCGTAACCCATGTCCACTGGGATGTTGTGCTCCTGGATGAGAAGTATTACACAGTTAGTACATGAAGGTTATATTAATAAACAGAAATAATGGCCCAATTACAGATCACACACAAAGGACTTTGTCACACATAAACACAGAGAGCCGCACAGTTGACCTTGCAGTAAAAGCACGTGGTTGGAGTTGTGTTTGTTATGGTGCTGGCCTTGGGGGTCAGAAATTAGAAAAAATACGGGTTCTCATGAAGATGTGTGTGTGTGTGTGTGTGTACGAAATGTGTGCGTGTGAGAGAGAACTGGAGGGTGGATGTTTTCTGGGTGCACTGACAAGACTGATGGTGTTGTCCTTTGGTCTAACACACACCTACTCACATTGTCAAAGCCAAGCATCAATGGTCAGGGGGATGGAGGACTGAGCATGTGCACATGCATTCTACTGAGGTTGGTGATCACACTTTATAGTCCGGCTCACCTTCAACAGCAAGAACCAGCCTCTTTTATGCCACATCATGTGTGTGACACTTTAGGCCAAAGAGGTCAAAGGAATCAGTTTCACGCACACACCAATGTACAACTCACACCCTATGAAACCCATGAGAAGCTTTTAAATTGAAATATGTTTAAACTGCCCATCTGAAATGGGTTATCATGCTAAATAAAAAGGGATGACTTCAGCAAATGACTTCAAAAAGCAGTTGAACACAAACAAACACTTGTCCAGATCAAAACGCATAGTGTAAAAGTGCCCAGAGACAACGAGGCTACAAAAACTACACCAACCCTGAGGCACTGTAATATAATGTTCACACCAGGCATGTGATGCATGTTTTTGAATGCGCGTTTAGCCCATGCTGTTCACGGAGGACAAGCAGGAAGGGGCATCTACCTCCTTTCTATTGCTACTGTTTACTAGCGCATATCCGGCATCTATAGTTAGAAGAGGCTTGGTACAAAATAAAAAAGGGACGCCATCTATACGTCACTACCAAATCCGAGTCCCTGATTGGTCAAAGTTCAACTATTTTAAGAGCCCAAAAACGCATTAATGCAAGAGTCTTGAACGCAAAAGCCAGAAACATGCATTTATGGGCGTTTACATAGACTTTTCATTGGAAGTGGTCGCTTAAACATACATAGCAGCTCACTAGTGGTTTTCTGAGTAGCACATGGTTTTCAGTGGCTAGCAGTCTTTCTTCATAGCGAGGATGCCCAGGTTCAAATCCTAGCCGTAACCTTCCTACGTGGAGTTTACATGTTCTCCTCATGCATGCATGGGTATTTTCCGGGAACTCCGGCTTCCTCCTACAGTCTAAAAACATGTTGCATAGGTTAATTGTTGTCTCCAAAATGTCCTTACATTTGCATAAAAATGTGTGGGCCTGCAACTGACTGATGACCTGTTTAGGGTGTACCCTGCCTTCGTCTGACAGTAAATGGATGGGCTCCAGACCTCTGTGACCCCAAAAAGGATTCAGCAGGTTCTGAAGATAGATGGATAGATGAACATCTTAAAATCTTTGATAAAGCATTCAAACTCTGCATATAATTTCTTTCTGCAAAATACATGTTACCCTACAAAAGTAACTAATTTTTCCACCACCTGACAACCCTTCAGGGGATATTTACATAAGAATTTGGGTAAAGGCCTAAGATGGAATATCAGAAAGACAGGTTTAAACCTTACTAAAAACCACACTAATGGTGTCAACTTGTTCTTTTTGACAAGCGACCACAATAATGCCCTTCACAAATGTCAGGAATCAGAATTAAAAGGACTTTTCTATACATTAATTCCAGATAATGAACACCTCTTTGGAGGATTATCCCTCACCCAACCAGAACAATGTCTACATCTTTGATGTGCTTTACCCATGTTACTGACTGGTGGAAATTGAGAGTTCAGCCCTAAAAAACACACAACCTGGTATCTGGCTTCATATTCCCTCAGAATAAATCTTTTAAATTTTCAAAGATTAAAAAAGCTTTTAAATGAGTATGAAAATTGTTGCTGTTTTACTTTTTTTTTTTTTAATCAAAGCACCATATTGGCTAAAACAGATTGACCTGACAACATTTTTATGGTGTGATGGAGTAAATGACAAGTGTCTGTAGTGACGTGTGTCGCTGGAGGAAACAGTATAATTTAAAGAGACACATTTGAAAAAAAAAAAAGGAGGAAGAAAAACAGACAGTTGCATGAACGATGGATATGTGCCTGCGCATCCATCTCACCAGAGCAAACTCCTTGTTGAGGACCATCTGCTCCAGCAGCGAGGACTCGTTGTGGAAGAGGTGAGGCTGCATGTGGCTCCACATGTGCGGGAACCACCAGAACTCATCCACATACTTGAGCAGCAGATCGTCTCCCTCGTCCTCCTCTGGCGTGCCTGAACGCGTGGGAACACCAGCGTTGACAAGGACGGACGGATGGAGAGGGAAGAACACACAAAACAAATGTTTTCAAACCAACGATCAACCTAACTTTTGCTGGTATAAGGTCAAAAAATAACCTCTTACTAATAAAATAACTGATACCAAGATAGTCAAAAACAAAATGCTTTCGTTGATTTGGATTTTTTTGTCCTTTGTTTTTTGTGTCACACTTATCAACTTCTTTCTATTTCATTCTAAAACCAGATGACTAGTACGGTACAGCCTCTGCCTCACTTAACATCAAATAATATACAGTGCAACCAAATGTAATAATATTAAATATATAACTATATAACTATAAATAATGCTGTCAACATTTATTTTACATCTCTATATAAAAGTAAGCAGTAAAAACCTCAATTATACAAACTAATCTGCTTTTTACCATAAACCACAATGTGGTATGTGAGAATTTGTGGCAGAAATTAGTTGTAGTGCATTTATCTAATTTGACTTTATTCGGCCTTTGAAGGCATCTTTGTTCTTCCTTGCAGCGGTGTAATATTTCATTTCATTTCTGTGGAACCGTAAACCTGGTCGCAAATGTTTGCTGTTTTGTTAGAGTCAGACCGAACAGCCTTGCGATGCTGCAGGAACAGATGAGACTGCAACACTGATGTGGATCGGTGTGTTTCAGCTTGGTGGGTCACGTGATGAGGCATAAGGTACAAAAACAAAACAAAATAATAACTGGAGGTTCATTCTGACTGCAGACTGCTGCTTACATGAGGTTAGTGGAGGTGCAGTGGACCTTGCAGCCATGCAACTGTTGTGTAAAAGCGGTTAATGTTCGCTTATGTATCGATCTTTGGCAACAAAAGACGTCTAATAAAACTGTAAAGATTGTTTTTTTTTTAATTTACATTGAAGCTAACAGATGGATAGCTTGTCCAAATAAAAACAGTCAGACTGCAAAAGCAGAGTGGTGCTTCTAATGCGGTTGAAATTGAGTTTAAAAATAAACAGAAACGTTTGAGGAAAATCCAACAAACTATTAACAAGGGTGGTTTTCATTAGAATTATAGTTACTATACTGAAATTGGCTTTGAGCATTTAAAGATGAAACATGTAAATGAACCCACCTGTGTGGTAGAACTTCCCTGAGAAACCCAGATTAAAAGTGAAGTTAGTGATGTAAGACCGGAGCTGCTTCTGGGTATCAAGGAGAGCCTGGGGACAAAAAAAGCAAGGTTTTTAAAAAACAATCACTTTTTTTCCATCCTTTGGTGTCTCACACTGTCTCCCATTGACCATTTCTCCTTCTGTCTGGTTAGTTTATTTCACTGATGCTTCATTCATACTTCTATTCACACTCTGGTCATTGTTCCAGTGTTTTCCATGACTTAGACAAAAGCTGTGAAGGGCGCACTCCAAAATCTGAAAGGAATATCAAGTGATGTGTCACTCTCTGTGCAGCAGGTTTTTTAAAGCTAAACCAACAGGAAGAATGAATTAAGCTCAGATAAAACTTTCACTTTAATGGTTTTGATCTTTTCCAAATGTTTCTGACTTTCAAATAACAGGAAAATGTAGAAAAACAACACATATTTTTATCTTATTTCATTCTTCTAAACTGCACCGTTGGAATCAAAATGCATCCTTCAGATCTGTCAACATTTAAAAAATACACATATATATATATTAGGCCTGCACAATATACCGCAAATTTATCGTTATCGCAATATCCAGCTCTGCAATATGCATATCGCAAAAGACGGCGAATATCGCAATAAATCGCAAACCCAAAATGTGTTAAAACAATCTTCTAGCAGCTTGAAGCATTTAACGAATCAAATAAATCCCTTTATGCTTTGACCAATCAGATGGACGCCTTCCCATTGTTGACCAATCAGATGGAGGCCTATTATGTTAACCCTGGTCCTGAAGAGCCACAACCCTGCCTGTTTTCCAGCTCTCCTTAACCAGCTTGCTGTTGATTGGCTGACTCAAGTGATTTCACATCCTGATTGACTGAACACACCTGATTTTGGTTATCATTATCGAGCAGTCTAGGGAGAATTGGAAAACAGACAGGGTTGAGGCTCTTGAGGACCAGGGTTAGCCACCCTGACGTTTGTCCCCCATGTCGATGAGGGTCATTTGGAGTATAATTTTTAAACTGTTGCAATGAAATGGGAATGATGTTTTTGTTTATTTTTCTATTTGTTTATTTACCGCAAATTTATCGTTATCGCAATATTGATCACTAATATCGCATATCGCAAGTTTTCCTCATATCGTGCAGCCCTAATATATATATATATATATATATGTATTTGATGATAAATTTCACTAGATATGACGCAAAATCATGTCACATCAGATCAAATACTAAAGGCCTGTTCTAACCGGGACGAATTTCGCCGGCGATTTTCGCCGACGTTTAACGCCTCGTGACTAAACAAAGGGCACCAACGAGAGTGTGCACACCGACGCGAAAAAACGCCACACGTTAAAGCGTCAAAAAAAAAAAAAACGCCTCGGGTTCGTTTTTTTTTCGACGCGTGGCGTCGAAATCTACTCGACCAATGAGAATGGCGCTTTTGCTCACGTGTCTGGAGCTTCTGAAGTTACAGTAAAACACAACCTGGGGGCGCTCAAACACAAAACTGCCTTGCTGAGCACACATACCAGCGAAGAAGATAGACGCCAAGTAGCGTCTACACACAGCCGCGAAGCAATAATGACGGACATTCAAAAATATCCCCGAACCAAGCACCAGTTGGAGCTACTGGTGCTTGAAATATTCATGTTTTCTTTGTTTGATTCTGACAAGCGTGTAAATACTTGCTCTCTTCTTCTGAGTGAAAAGCGACTTTAAGAAGCGTAAAGTTGCGCAGCGCCACCTTGTGTACAGGAGTATTTCTGTTTTACATTAAGCGCCATCTAATGTCAGGGAATGAAATTGCATGTTCACTCCACTCATCGTCAGCGAAAATCGCCTGGGTGTGAACACAAAAAACGTGGCGAAAAACGCTGGCGAATAACGCCTGGCGAATATTCGTCCCGGTGTGTACGGGCCTTAAGACTTAACTAAATTTTGTACCACTTAGCAAATCATCATCCAGTGTGTTCCTGTTAAATACACAGATTTAGGCAGATTCTAAATTTAGGCAAAATTCTATAGAAGTTTTGAAGTGTGTGGTACGTAAGGAAATGAGGTCCTGGTTTATTTGATGACTTAACTCATCTTTTTTATAGAATATAAGAGGAATTATGAGAAGTAAATGACAAGCAAATCTATATTGTTGTAGACCTTCATATATAATTATGGCCTAAATGCCATCTAAATTCCCAGTATCTTAACATTTTTATAAGAATATGGATTAACAACTGTAGATTCTTGTTTTCAGAGTCTCTGTTTGTCTCAAAAGGGATTTGAATATTGATGGGTAATTTATCATTTTTTTAAGTTTACTTCAGAGGTCACTTTATCCCCTCATAGTGATTCCTGCTAAAATCACACTGTTATGTCTTGTTTTTTTTATATATATTTTTTTTTCAGTTTTGTCAGTGCACAACTCCAGCCGTAGATTTTTTTTTTTGTCGCCTCAATCTCTGGTTTCAATGCTGCCATCAGGATTTTCTTCACTTATTTAATGACTTCATTAGTTTGCTGGCCTTTAAACAAAGACTCGGTAATGAGTGTCAACTAAAGAGAGTTGAACACACCATGCACGCACACACACACCGACAGTAACGCAAGTTAATGAAGGTCAGTGCATTACTGGCCTCCAGAGGGTGGACTAATAACACCCACACCCACCCCTATGTGCACAGAAACAATCTTTCCATCCATTTCATGGTTTCCTCCATTCATCCCTAACATCACCTGGTGAAACCCGTGGATCCCAGTCCCCTCAGCTCTCTACAGTTTCGTCCTACTGCTCCGGTTCTCCGTCTTCTTGCCAAGAACCTGAAGATTCCTCTCTGCCCTGCCGCCCCTACCCAACCCCAGCCCTACCGCATTTGTCTTCCACACTTCCCACCCACCTCTGAACCTCTCTCCTTCGCTTGCTCCAAGAAAATGTCACATTCTCAGGAGACAAGGCAGTATTAATTTGAAAAGAAGGCTGAAGCAGCAACGAGGAAAGATCGCTCCCACCGCCCCTCTACGACTCTATACCCTTGCAAATTCTTTGACCATGTCCCCCTGCTATTGCTGCACTTCTGCAAATATTTTTTTTATCAACCAAGTTGTGAATTTTCTCTCAAAAATGTGTTCAGCTGGGTCTTTGTTCCCTGTGTCACGCCCCAACAACAACTCGGTTTCACTGCTTTTAATCGATCCCCAGAAACCCTGCTTTATTTATGACAGCTGAGCAGCTGGAGCCACAGCAAAAGATTGGTTGCTGGAGCTCCTGCTCTTTCCTTCTCACCATCTCAATTGAATGTTAGTCTCCCAAAATACCAAATATACAGACACATGCTTGGAGTGTCTTCATTAGCCTTAATCTAATGGTGCAGAAGATGGCTGGCTGCTGACAGATGTGCACAATTCCCTAATCTGATCCCCTGTCTCCTCTACTATGACATCTTCTATGTCTTACAGGCGTGCAAACACACAGCCAAATGTTGGGACACAAAGACTTAAGAATTCAATCAAGTTTGCAGCTGGGTGTTTTGCATTATAACTTAATAAACACTTCATGATGCAATTGGCTGAAATGTAATATTAAAGTATGTGCTGGCATACTTAAGAATTAGTGGAGGTGAGTGTCCAAGTGTGCAGAGTATTAGTTCAAACATCTCATTTGTATTCCGCTGACAAACATTTATAACGCAGATCTGCAGAGCCACACAGGAAATGTTTGTGTTGTATCGGCGGAAATCAGAACCACTAACAGCAAGAATGGCTGCGTTTGTATTTATTTTTCTTTGTTTTGTTTTTCTTAACTGTGACATTCAGCTATTCACATTTTTGACTTGTCAACGTTGTGTTTATTTTATTTTTTTGCACAGTAATATCATTTTGAGTAGAGAATTGTGGCTAAGATTGAAGATGTTTTTAATTTGATTGCACTAACAAGCTGAGTTGATGACAACGTATAAAACTACCCAATAAAAAAGGGATTATGGATCTCCTTGAAAAGGACAAAAAGAATGTGTTTGTCTGAACAAAAAGAGTTTTGCTCTGCGGTCAATTTAGCAATAATTCACATTGGTGGAGTAAAAGAAAAATATTTATGCAAAAATATGCAAGTACACAATAAGTAATGATAAAAAGTTTATTAAAAAAAAGGTCACCAGTCAATTTTTACTTGTTAAAGTCTCACTTCGATCATCTTTTCATCCTTTGTAAAAGCATTCCGAGTAGTCTTTAAATTATGATTACAGTGTTCCCTCGCTATGTTGACCTTTTGCAATCTTGCTGTTTTGCAGAATATTTTCAGCAAGAACTTTGCATGCTTTATTTGTATTTTTTTATTTTTTAACAGCACATTGTGTTCTGTGTCTTGATTGGCTATTGATCTTGTCAATCACTCTCTTTTGTGCAGTGTCTTCTGTACAGAGATGTGGCATGTGCAGCTGGCCACATTAACGTAAATCTTCAGTGTGATCAGAGAGTCTAAACAAGAGAGACTAGTGTGAAAATGGATCATAACAAGGAAACACCGTAACGTGTTTCGTTTTTAGTCAAATAAAAAAAAAACAAAGCTGTGCCTTTTTTTTTATATAGTTTCTACATAGCGACCGGAGTTCATTAGAAATCTGCCTACTATTGGCTCTCTCGCTAGCTTACAGCTCTTCACAACACCAACCCAACCATAGCGGTGCAACAAATATGGCGAGCAATATCGGACCTATCCAGCCGTATTGTTTTAACCCAAATGCCAGCTTGGATGAGGAAAATTAATACATACATGGATCTATTTGTCGGCAAGTGGATGCATCAGAATGGAGCGTAGCAAGGAGTTTGCGTTTTTTGATCTGCTCCTGATTCACAATGATTTGTATAGAGAAATAGTCAGAAATATAATTTGGAGTCTTTGAACCTTCTATTGCAGAGAAAATTGGTTTTTCGTCAAGATGCAAAGCTGCTTTTCCTCGCATCAGAATCGGCTGATTGATTGCGTAAAAGGTTGAAGAGTTACAGTAGTCTAAAGAGTGTCAACACTGGAACTTAGGCACTGGTGTTTCAAAAGCTGCATTTTTATATCGTCCTTTCCTTAAATTCCTTAGAAATTTGACTACAAAATGATGACCAGAAGGGAACTTTGAAGACACTAAGGCCAGTAGATGAAAGACAAATATGTCAGACGAAACAACTCTCCCCTAGGTAAATTACCAGTCTGTAAGTCGGTTCTAACAGGGCTTGGAAGTTTCATCCTGATTTTTATCTGAAGGCTGTAATGCAGTTTGGGAGAAAAACTCTAAGCAATGAGGTCGAGAGGATACCTGGACTCAAAGCAGAGAAGGATTTTTGAAATCGGCCATTAAAGCTACTAATAGGAGGGAAGCGGAAGAAGGCGGGACTGCGGAAGGCGATCCACAGAAAAACTGAGGCAAAGCAAAAGCATCCTTGGATTAACATTTCACTGGCACAGAGCGCCCACCTTTCATCCACTTCCAATGGCAGAGACGATGGACGATTGTTTTGTGGTGCATTTTCTTGCATGTGTGCGGTAAGCCCTTGAAGAGATGGCAGATAGATGTTGGGGTTCAAACAGATGGGAGACAGGCATCTGGACAGCTGACATTCCCTGCCTTTCAAAAACCCTTTATGCCAACCACCTCTTCACCATATCCCCATTCTGTCATCTTGCACTTTTTTTTCATTCCCCCGCTATCCTTTTTTTTAAGCTTCAAGCTTGACTGCAAGATGTAAAATAATAAAAGTAATTATAAAAGTGGGATTTTACGCATCAACAGATTAGACAGTGAGAATCAGAGGGGAGGGCACGAAAAAAATTGCAGTCGTTAATGGGGTTTAATTCCTGAGTAAAAGCAAGCCGTCGCTTTCGTCTCTTGTGAACGCTTCCCGCCATTGTGTGTGTATCTGTGCATGAGATGTAAACGCTGGACCAGCACAATTTTAACTGGGTCAGGCATCTCTAATTGATGACCAGAAAGAGCGCTTAACCAGTTAATGTTGACGTCTTCCCGTTCACTTGCTTCTCCTGCCTGCATATCACTTCCAGTCTCCCTTGTCAGATTCAAGTCAGTGTAGCTTTTCATATGTGAGCATTTTACAAATTCATCTATTCACTTGCATTTATGTGAGGCACTTGGGAGAGCTTTGGCATTGCTACCCTTACGCTAAATTCTACTTGGCAGGCCCGCATGGATTTTAAGTTTCAGTGATTGCTGTGACTGCAAAACCCACCTCATTGTGTGGAGGAAAATTCATGGCACACAGCCACACTCGCAGGGTTTCCTTTCAGTTTTGGGGGGGGTGAGTTGAAAAAAAACCTGTTATTTAAAGACCCACTCTTATTACTATTTTTTTGTGTGTTTTTAGTATGTTCTTGTGGCATTTTTCTGATGATAGATTTCTACTTGTTGTAAATCAGGAGCCAACAAAAAAAATGCCGTTGTAAAAAGTTTGTAGCTGTTACGTAGGCGCTACAATCGCACAAGCTCTTTGCTCTGCTCCATTCTGATGCATCCTCTTGCAAACAAATAGATCCATGTACGTCTTTTTTTTCCTTTTTTGAGCTGGCATCTTGCTCAAAACTGTACGGTTAGATAGCGCCAATATTGCTCGCTGTTATTGTTGCATTTGTAATGTTTGGTTGAGGTTGTGAGGGGATGTAAGCTGGTGGGAGAAATTGTAAACAGATGAAGGATGGGAAGTGGGGGCAGGGTTGCTCTGCGCCTACAGTCCGGCCCACAACTTGGAGGAGAATTTCTATGTCCTAGAAAATGAGGTTTTTACTTTACACTTTTTACACTTTTAATAAAGTAAAACATTTCTAGTTATGTATTTTTTTTAATTGGTAAGATTAATGAGAAGCAGATTTGCCAACTGTCATGCTTTTCTGGGTTAAAAAGTGTGTAAATCCAACACTATCAATATGAAATGATCATCAGCACACAAATTACAGGAAGGCCTCTGTGCTACTTGTAGCAAACTACTCAAATCAATCTCATTCTTTTCACATTTGCCGTTCTCTCTTCTGATTCCTAAATCTTCCATCCAGTGTTTACGCCTTTCTTCATTACTTATGTAATAGCGTTTGGCAATGAGGCAAACCGATATGGAGAGTTAGAGCTTAGTTTGATTGATTTAATTAGTTCTAAAGATTAACTCTAAATAGAGCTGCACAATAAATGAAAGGCTGCTAAGCTGAAATCCTTCAAAGAAATTGGAACGACATTTATTTGGTGTAATACCGTTTTTGTTTAGTTTTTGGGTTAGATAAAACCACAGGAACACTGGAGCCATGGCATTTTGATGGCCATCCTTTGCTATCATTCCAGCTGTTCTAACAATGTGTGCTTGAATTCAATGTAAAAAATACAATTAAATGGAGGATAAGTAACAAACTTTCTGTTTATTGCTACAGGCCAAAAAAGAACTGCTGCATATTAGACCACAAGGAAGTTATAATTACTTCAGCTGCTAAATTATACCAAGTAAAATGGCAAAAACTGTTAATTTTCACAAGGGGTGAGATATGGACAGTCCAGACCATGGGAAAATTGGGGAAAATGTAGGACACTTCATCAGCAGGATGACAGTCTCCACTGCACATGAGGAAGGTGTAGAACACAAAAAGTTTTGAGTTGTTATTAGCTGTGTAAATCACTGAGCCTGCTTGCCTTTACCGACTGCAACCTTATGTATCCTAACGAGAGAGGAGCAGAACTCAGCTTCTGGATCTTTGTTGCAGCCTGCGTGTTTGCATGCATGTGTTGTCTAAACTTAGATTACACCTCTGCAGAAAACACCTTTGGGAGGAAAACAGCGGGAACGAGTTGAGAGAGAGATTTGGAGAGGAATACAAACAGGCCGGAGATAGCGATCAATGACTCAAGTGAGGAGGGAGAGAGGAGGAAGCCGAGTGGAGGAGAGAAAAGGAGGTGATAAAGAGGAATCCAAAGACGAAGATTTGACACCCCGCTAACGACCACTCTGAGAACAGAGGAGAAACCTATGCGAATGAAATTTCAAAAAGAGAAGAAGAAAAAAAGTGCAGGCACAAGTATCACCGATGGGGGTTTTTGACTGGCATCATCCCTCATTTTGAGAAATGTCATCTGTGGGGTGCCTCCCTGTGAATCATTTTAATAGAGGATATACAGCTGTGTGGGTGAGTGTGCTCGCAGACAGAGGGGGGTGTAGGTATTGTTTGTCACCAGATGAACTCGTGGGGTGAGACTAATGAAGAGTGCAGGGAGAAGGAGGGTGGCATTTTAATTGGACCCTCTCTTTTCTGTCTCTGCCTCCTCTTATAGGGAGTCGCAGGAGATTGAATCGTATCTTGGCAGAGGTAAGAGAAGACTTCTAATGTATTATTATAGCGCGCTCAATCACCAGCTGTTGAGCCCCCCAGTTTTACATTGACACGTTTCTTTGGCACATCTGTTATCTTTACTGTTAAAATTTTTCAACACAGGTTGACCTATTTTGTGATCTTACATTTATTTTTAATTGGTGTAATAATTAATTTGTTTACTGTTTCCCATCTCAATTTTTTTCTTTTTTTTAATAGAGTAGGATTAATTCTTCACAGAAATGCAGCTGCAGGGGTCTTACACATTAGATAAGTATCACTTTCACAGCAGGAGGACACAAGATAATATTATCACTTTAATGAAAGCAAATTTAGGGAATTTAATAGGGCTGCTTGAAAAGCTTCTTTAATTACGTTCCATTTTGCTGATGGGGAGCAGATATTCGTTTGGGATATGAAATATGAAAAATTAGGAATACTTTATTACATAAAGACTGAAATATTGTAAAAAATTAACAACTTATCAATATTTCTGTTTTTGTAGATTTATTTTTTTAAAGATAGAGTAAAATGCCAACAAACTCCCTATTTAAAACCAAAATGCAATATATGAAGAAACATTTAAGCATGTTTCTCTGTAAATTATAGTAAGTTAAGGTGGACTTTGATTATTTAGAAATTAAAAAAAGAGATTTTTGAAAGTTATTATTGTTTAACAGGAAAAGATGGACGCAAAAAAAGGCCCTCAAGCAAAATCTCTTCAAAGAAGAATAAGGATTTTTGTCAAATAAAAATCCTCCTTATTTTGGGTTTCTTTCATCCTGTCTGTCAAACTAAACCCTCGCCCACTTCAACTGATCTCTGCAGGTTTATAGGTTTCACTTTACACCAAAACCAAATATTGTCGCATGCTGATGTCGGCGAGCAAACATCTTGCTTTCATGGTTACATTTAAAAGACGAGAAATAAAGAGCAAAACAAAAAAACAAATTCCACAATGGTGACACATCATTCAGCTGTTCTTCTCACCCAGAGCTACATGTGCTGTATATTTGACTTGTGGTCGTCTAATATGAGTCATCTCTTCAACAGCTTTCAGCACCAGAAGGAGAAGACTTTCATTTTTTAGTCCTTCTGCAAACTGATAGGATTTTGTTCCTCTAACCTATCAGATATAAAGAATAAATACAAAATCCTGAATAAATAATTTTTTCACTGAGTATTTAATTTATTATGGCTGATTGACTCCCAGATCAAGCCTCAATCAATCAACTCAACCTAGAGCTACATATCTATCAAATAAACACTTCTACTCTCCCTTTCCTCATCACCAATTTTTCTCTGCAAATTAGGCAACGACCGCCCCTGAGGCATTACACCCCACTCTTCTCATCTCTTAAATGTTCTCTCCTTCCTTTCTTGACTGCCAAACTCGCCTTAGATGAAGAAGATCAGTTTCAAATGTCATTGTTCCTTCCTTTTCCTGACCCTCTCCAAGTCCGTCTCTTCAATCTCATCCCTTCTGTTATGGAACTGGTTCATCCTCATGTATATTTATGGTACAAAGCTGAAGAGTCAGGCAGACTTAAAATGAAAACTCCAACTGGAGAGCTCTTGTGTGCTCATTTTGTGAATGCGTACGTGCACTGTGATGTGTGGCTGCGCTGAGGAAATGTGCACCCTTTTAAGATATAACTTTTTTTTTTATTCTTAGGTGTGAAGTTTCTCCTAATGTCACCACCCGCAGTGTGAAACCCTTTTTATTCCTTCCATTTTTCCTGTTTCAACCCCCAGCAGTGAACATGAGGCTCTTCTTTTTCTTCATGCTTCACGGGACAGGTGAATGTAAAAGACACATTTTAGTTCAAGAGAGAAAATCTTTCTTTTCTTCGTTTTAAGGATACTTTTTGGCCACTTTGCCCCACTCCATTCCCAGCAACATGATCATGTTTATTTCCCTCTTATAAATACGAGATTTCTCTCACAAGTTTTCATTTTGTGTGCGTGCAAATGTTGTACTTTTGTATGTAAACAGGAGTGCAGAGGCACATCTGCCTACATCTGTGTGCTTGTGCTTCTAAAAGTATGTTGAAACAACAGCACTCTTTAGAGGCAGGCGGCAGGGCTGACTCTCCTTTAGTTTCCCTAAGAGCAGAAACGTGGGAAAAGAGGAACGCGCGCCATTCATCTTTTCACTGCCTCTTCAATACCTCTCTTTCTTGCTCTTACCCCTCCTCTTCCCCTCTTTCACACATCTTTGTTCACTTAAATGGCTGCTTCTTGCTAGACCTCCATTCTGAAATGCCCTTCAGTCTTACCCCCCCCCCCCAACACATAGTCACTTGGTGTGAACACAAAGAGGGATTAGACTTGTGCATATGAGCACACATACAAGGATTCTTGATTCACAAATCTCAAACGTTTTCCAAAAGTGAGCCAAATTCTTTCGTCTGATCACAAATCAGTCAAAAGTTGAATTTGTGTGTAAAAGTATCTGGAGTGTAATTCAAACTTTAAAAAACAAATCATTTTGTTACTTTGTGTCAAACTTTTTGCGTACTTGTGCCAAATACCTTTACATCCTTGGCGTTCATGCGTGTCCCCTCTTTGCCGACGAAAATGTCGTCAATATCCACCAGCATGTGGCGATCCAGACCCAAAGTAAGCTTCCTGTCTGTGAGGTAGGAAATGGCATCCACCAGGATGAGTCTGTGGAGCCAGTAGCCCAATCCCTGTCCAAACATCACTCGTCTCACCCCGTCATAAAGCCCCAGGTCCTGTACCACAGTAGCCTGAAGGCCGAGACTGAAACCTGGTCCTGGATTATCTCCACTGCCTGCCCCTGCTCCCTCCTTAGCCCGTGCGTGCAGCACAGCCTGGTATGAAGAGTGATTAGAAGAGAATGAAGTCCAGTCCTCTCCAGGTAAGGCTCCTCGATCTGTACCAGGTTTGGTCATGTGGAGGAGAGGCGAGCTAGATACTACGCAACAGTCCCAAAGTGCCTGGTTGGTCCTGAGCATCAACGGCAGGCCCCGGAGTTTGAGGACAGACGGAGAGTTCTCAGTGGAACGATAGAAGCCTATTATGCCGACTCTGTACTCAGTACAATATTGATGCAACAGCTGCCTGTTCCATGTATCTGCATGTGCATACTTTAACAGGTTCTCATAAATGATGAGAGAATATCTGCCGCGGCCATTTTCTGTCAGCGGTGGAAGGTCGCCCTTTCCTGAGACAATCTCCATGCGGAACTGAAAATGGGCTGATTCTAGTATTGCGACAATGTCCTGACCCAACTGAGAGTACTGTGACTCCACCAGCACCAGCACCACCGGGTCGGTGTGGACATGTATGTGAGGGGGGTTTGGGGGATACGGGTATGGCAGGTTCCGGTATGGAGACATAGACAGAGACCGGGAGCAGGCGGGCTCAACAGACTGTCCTAGTTGCATGGAAGGGGAAGAGTTTGCAAAGAGAAAGTAGGCAGAAAGGAGAAGGGACAGGAGGCAGCAGGAGGCGAGTAAGAACAGAAGCCTGCGCAAATGCCGACGGAACCGCACGGCCACTGTCATCGCGGGACTGGGGAAATACTGAGCGTCAGAGGAATTGATGTCTCTTTTATTTTGCAGGTGTCTAGAGGTTTTTAAAACCTCCCCGAGAGATTGTCTATTTGTGGGAGGCAGGATCAAATCCACTCAGGGCCATATCATGTCACCATGGCAGGTAAGGAGGGGAGCAGCGCCGGATCTCAGGGAAGAAAGGTCTTTAGCAGAGGAAATGCTGTGGAGGTGGTCTCCTTCAAACCCTCACGGAGGAATCACACGCACAGACGGAGCAGGCGATGATTAATATCTGCGGAAAACGGGAACAAGGAGAAAAGAAGAAAGAGTGAGTTGGTTGGGGAAGGTTGAATAGTATGCATGAGTTTTGTGTGCGCTTGCGAGGGAGCATGTACCCAGGTTTTGCAGCCCTGGGGAATGTAAGGGCACAGCTGGTAACTACAGAGCTGATTGAAAACAACTCGCATCCATAGGGCTTAGCCAATCTCTGACACATGCACACACTCGTGCACACACAGACGAAATGACATCCCAGTTAAAACACAGCACAAAAGTCAATCCTTCCAAACAAACAACAGCTGGTTGTGTGTTAATATGGCAGTGTGGAGAGGTGGATGGAGCTCGACTAATCAGTCCTGCAAAGCCACCCTGGGAATTCCTCTAATAGTGCCAAACTCTGAGCACCTCTGTCCTATTTCTGAACCTAATCATCTGAAATACCACAAAATTAGAGTTGGAATCCCTCTGCCTAGTGCACTAATCTGAGAGGAGTCCATGACTGTAAAGAGGAAATGAAGTGCAAGAATATGAGACATAGAGAAAAGGAGAAGAGAAGAATATAATGCAATGAATAATAGAAACAGACCCCAAAAAATATGAGGATTAGCATCTCAATATAAGATAAAAGATCCAGGAGAATCTCTTCTTCATCCCCCACTTCTTTTTCCGTAGTTTGTTTTTCTGTAACTCTCTTCTTCTGTCAAGTTTGAATATCAATGGACTTCTCTCCCCATCTAGCTTTCCTTATTCCCTGCCTTTAGTGAACACAGAGAGAAGGTCATGGAGGAGGAGTTCATTCATATATATATATATATATATATATATATATATATATATATATATATATATATATATATATATATATATATATATACACACACACACATATATATATATGCGCACACACACACACACACACACATATATATATATATATATATATATATATGTGTGTGTGTGTGTGTGTGTGTATACAGATGTGATTAGAGAGTGAAGGAGAGGAGAAAATGACCTCTATTACAAAGCGATAAGGGAAGATGAACCACTGACACAGACAACGTTCAAACTTTCAAAGCCTGACATGCTCTCTGATCTGGAGGTGTTTCATTCAGAACTGATGGCGGGAAGTCTTAAAGATGTGTGAAGCCGGTCCAACCTGTTAATCCGCTTCAATACTATAGAGGCCAAAAGGGGGCGCTGATCCTGGATCATCACAGACACTTGACGGGAAAGTTTTAGCCCTTCATGTCAACAACAATAATAGTTTATTTTTATTTTATTTGTTTAAGAAAACTGAATAAATGAAGTTATTTTGACTTATAATAATTGTTCGCAGAGTTTATTTTTCTTAACCAATCTGAACTAATTATTTTTGAAGTTAGTATAATGAGAGACATTGTAGTTTGCTTGTCTATTCAATCTGTCATTTAACCAAAACTCCTAGATAAAAATACTGTAAGATTATGAAGAAGTTTGGTAAATGACAAACTTATTAACAGCGGTTCCAGCTTACCTGTAACCCGGGTTGAGGCGCTGCCTGACCGGCCGTGGTGAGGCGGCAGCGTTTCGGGACTGATGCCACAGATGCGCGAACGTCCAGAGCTGTGGTCTCGGTGGTGCACTCCTGAATGTGGAGGATACTGAGGCGCTGTGCCATCTCCCACTCCACTCTCTACGGGAGCAACAGCAGCGGCGGCGGCTGTGGAGAATCCTCCACTCCTCTTCCCTCTGTCATCCCTCCTCCTTTCTTCTTCCCCTCGTCTCCCCGCTATCTTTCCCGAATCCGGGAATGGCCACTTATTCCCTGATGGCAGTTTGTTATCGCAGAGATTAGGCAGCCTTATGACCGGAGAACTCCGATCCACCGGGCTGCCCGTTAAAGACTGAGAGGCGCGCGTAAACGCTGCGCTTTAAGAGCGCCTACACAAGTGGAGGCGATCGAGGGAGACTGGGGAGGGGGGCTGGAGCGAGAGAAGGGGAGGGGGATTGGCTTGATTGACGCAAACAGTCTTTTTTTTCGCGCATCAGCTATCACGAGTAAAAAGCTCACGGCCCGTTAGTCCTGGTGCTGGATGCGCGTGTGTCGCGCAGACATGCACCGTTGAAGGCGCGCCTTGATGCTTCTTTAAGTTGTATTACAAAAAAATCAAATGAGAGGGGAAAAGGTGTAACGGGAAGAGAATCAGCTTTAACGCATTATAAATTGGAAGAATAAGGAAAATAATTTTGGAGGATTTTTTTTTGGCCCACGTGAGTCCTGCTCCAACGCGCGGCAGCTTGCCAGTCATCCCGTTTTAATTTGATTAGGTGTTCCTTTTCTTTGCAAGTTCATCCATCTCTCTAACCTATTTGCACTGACACACTCTCACTCACACAAGCCTCAGTGGAGCTGGTGGGCCCCTCATTCACATTATAATGGCCCTACAATGGAGCTTATTTAGTGTGCACGCGCAAAAGTGCACGGGATTTTAGAGCAAGACACGGGTGTGGGGGGAAATGGATGAACTTAAAGACTACAGAGCTCCTGCAGGGAACTCAGTAATTAGAAATATGGAACTGATTGTCACCTGCAGGGAAAAATAAATAAAGATTAATGTGTGGAAAATATTATTTCCAGGTATAGTAAACTATATGAAATAAAATTAAAAATTGGAAAAAAATATTTATTCTTTTCTTCTTATCACTTTAAAATCATTTTCTAATGGCATGCTGTACTTGAAGGTTTATTAAGATGTTTTGCTGCTTATCCATTTTCCGTTAGTGTCATTAAGTGTTAAGGCTATGAAACAACATATTTTTAGACACCTTTTACTGTAAATTTTCAATGTTATTTTAAAATCCACACACAAAGAATCTAAAAGATCTACAGTTTATTTTTTAAAAAGTTTGCACATCTTTAATGTAGAGTGATTATTATTGTCTAAAATGAGACAAAAGTATCTTGGATGTGTTTTGTTTGTTTTTTGTTTTGTTTTGGTTTATTTCAACGTCACGACAGTTTAAATGACAGGGTAAAAAATCATTCACACACAAAACATTTTTGAAAATAAAACACCAATTTAAGTTCAGATTTGTTTTTCAAAGTTATTTTCTCAATGTAGGGAAATCAACTGAATAAGGATTTAATATTTGTATTAATGCAAAGGTGTATTATTCTTTCAATTAAAGGCATTGCATAGTGTAATGCCAACTCAATGCCCCCGAATTTATGAACATATGTCATTTTTCCCTGTTTTTTCATTTTTTTATTTTTGTAATTGTGTTATTAAACAGAGAGTGTTTTTTTTAGAAAAGACATGTTGCAAAGCAATGGTTTGTGCTTATTAAAGCATCAGACTCTGACTATTATAAAAAATCTTTTCAAATCCATTATTTACGTTTTATTTTCTAAGAATAATCTCCACAAGTCATAACAGTGTAAAAGGTGACAAAAGATTTGACCAATTTCCTAACCCTTTGAACTATATTGATATGTATCAAACCACTTTGGCTTCAAAATTACCTTAATTTAGCATCTATTTGAAAGTGAAAACATGAGTCAATTTTTTTTTATTATCTAAATAGAGTTGGAAAAAAATTCAGACTTCAAGGGGTAAAAACTCTGAACATTGCTCCTTTGTTTTGATTGAAGAACTACAAATCTAAGATACTAAATTGTGTTGAAAAAGTAGCATTATTTTAATGTGTTACTTAATTGCCGTTGCTTTGAATTGTTTCTGTTGTTTTAAGATTTCTTACTCGATGAAAGTTCTGCTTTTTTCTTGGGTCACACCTGAAATCTATCTATAGCCGTGGAGGTAAGAAACATAACTTCAATGAAATACAACTGCCAAAATATCATGCGCCGGGTAATAAAATCCCATAATAATGAAGGTTTGGATTTCAGTGTGATTGTGTTCGCATGTAAATTAGTGTCAGTGGGTGAAGTGTAATTAGAGAGGTTGTTCACCCATTTCCTCTGCATGACAAGGGGAGAACTACTCCAGCTATCGTGCTAGTCCAAGACAATAAAGCAGAAATGAAAAGGAGACAGCTGCACACGGGGTGCAGTGTGAGTATTGTGTTTACATGCATGCAGGTTCATGCAAACTGTAATCACAGAGACCTTCATCGCCACAAACCACACAATGATAACTGATGAAAGATCTGAGGAAGCATGACCACACACGTGTAAGCATATGGCCCCACTAACTAACAACACAAGCAAGCAGTGACTTGCACAGATGCATGTGAGAGCAGACACAACAAAGGGCTATGTGGAAAGTGTCAGAGCTGCCATGTTCAACTAGCACTCTAACTGTTAAACAGAGGGGAGCACAGAGATAAATGAGAGGGAGCACGAGAGCGGGAGAAGAGCACTTGTTCTCTTCATCAGATGTTTTTTTTTTTTTTTTTTTAAGTGAGAGATAAGAGAAGAGAAGCAGATGATTCCCCCCCTCTTCTCTCTCTGCTGAGAGCTAAATGGTGGCTCTGTGAGTGTCTGCTCCTGTGTGAGGCCTGAAGAGAGCAAATGGATCTGGAGAGTAAAAACAGGATAAGACATTATCATGGCAGCACATCACATCATGGCAGGGTGGTGTGACAGCAACATCCATGCCCCTCTAACATAAAAAAAAAAAAAAACAAGTTTTCCTGAATATTTGTGCTTGACAGACTCTAGAGCACATGTCCTGTGAACACTTGTGGAGTGACACGTTCCTCTCTGCTGTTTCCACAAAAAACAAAACATAGAAACTATCTGTCCCCCCCCCCGCTGTGGTAGCAAACAACAGCTTTCTTTTTAACTGGCATTTTGGCTGCTCAACTCTTGCTGTTCTTTTTGCGTGTGATCCAACATGAGATCAAACCATCCACTCCATCTCTTACCCTTTCCAGACTGCTCATAGACACAAGGCGTTTGCTCTTAAGAGTTTGAAAGCAAAGTGAAAGAAGGCCCTTACTCCTCCATTTAACTCCACTCCACCCAGCACTCCTAACCCCCCCCCCCCCCCCCCACCCCCACCCTTCCTAACTGCATTAGATACAATACACTATATCCAATCAATAGAGCACTGGCAGATTGATAAGTTCAACAATGCACAATAGTAAAAGCTGCAAAGAGAAATCAACAACAACAAAAATAAAAACTAAAGAAGTCTTCTTCCATCTTTGGGTCCAGACCCAAATCAATCTATTTCTGGAGTGCTGCCAGTGGCAGGATTACCATGGCAACGTACACCGACAAACTATAGTCTGCTAAAAATAATATTAGATGGCTTTTTTTCTTATTAAAGCCTAATGGTAACTTTAATGTGATCAAGGTGTGAAATAAAAAGATTTCAAGAAGGGTTTGAATTCCAGATCTTCCTGTACGTCTTTGCGTTTTCTGATCAAGAGTACATGCCAAACTCCCACAGCGACACATTTACTGTCAAAACGTCCACACTTTTCACACTGAGGAGTTTCAGGACCAGAACTTCAAAAGAGTTAATGGTCACAGGAAGAAAACTCTCAGCGTAACCACAGTGCATTCAGACACACACGAGTAAGGTCACAGCAGCATACCGGTATTTTAGCTCCAGCATCTTCAGCTTTGTGACTCATTGCAAGACAGGATGCGGTACGCCTATAAGAACATCGTTGTTGTTTTTTTTGACATATTCTAGAACAATATCGCCTTCACACAAACAGAAACACATAAATGCGCACACATACCCCGCAAGATCATGCAAAACACCCACACATGTCTGTAAACAACCCTACGCTCCTACACTTTCACAAGCCACAAAACACTAGTTGGCTTGTTGCTTGTACAGTGAGGAAGTGCACCTTCATTTAATATCATATCAACACTTCATCTCAGCACTGATTGCAAGTGATGCCTCTGATGGACAAAAAGGGAACGCAGCAGGATAAAAGCATGCTGGAGTGGGAGTCTACTTGCATATCAGCGCCATATGGTCAGACGATGATTGAAAAAATATAAAACAGGAAAAGGTGGAGAGAAAGAACACAGGGTAGGATGTCAGAAAGCACTACAGTGATCAAATCACCCGGCACTCAAGGGAAAGAAGGGTAAAGTGATCCATCTCTGTCTCGCTCTGACCTTGTTCACTCTCACCAAAAAACCTGCCTTACAACCCCAAACTAAATATGATACCTCCGCATTATGTCTCCTCGTCTTCTCCCCTGTTTCGCTTGTAATAAATTGTGCTGTAATTACCAGGCAGGATCAATAACAGTCACATCAATCCTCCCTCCTGCTCGTCTCCCTGGTTGCAACTGACACTAACATGTTCATCTCTCGCTGTGCGGCACTTTTATAGATCTATAAGCATTAGACGGCATCCTGTTTCGTCCCTGTACGCGCAAACATACACGGGAAGCACAGGTTCTCACTTAAGGGCTGCACACGCAGAGACAGATCCAAGTACACAAACTGAGTTGGACGGTCGCAATGAATATGAGACTTGGACGCCACAGGGGGAGGCCATAGGTCTCAGTTGCTATTGGAGACGTCTCTTTGGCTGAGGAAACGCTGAAGAGTTACCGTTCTCTCCCAGAATAGATCACAAGGCCCCATATCTAATTAAAGTGAGGACAAAGATGGGAATCAGATGGTCAGCCAAACAGTGTGAACTTGGTAAGTTTGTCTTTGACAGATAGAAGGAATGCATACATGCGAGGGCAGTATGCTGTGTGCTCTATGGGAAATTAAAAATACCTTGCATAGCAATTTTCACACTTCAGAACTGTTGACTTGAGTCACACATACCTGCTCTTAAAGTGACACCTGATGTGGAGGCAAGGAAAAAAGTTTATCAACGTATAGTTAAAGGTACATAAAGGTACGCATTTATTTACAGCACATGTCCATAGTCGTGATAGAATAAAGTTAGATCTTAACTGTTTCAATTCTTTTGACCTTTTTCATCTTCAAAAATAGCCTTTAATTTAAAACCATTCCCCCATTGATGTCAGCCATATTTCTAATCAGTCGGAAAAGTTCGAGACACAGATTTAATCTTTTGATGCTGCCTCCATACATGGGTGAGTCACTCCGTTCAAGATTAGGATTTCAAATGTCTGTCCTCAGAAACAAATACAGTCTAACCCTTTAACATCAGAGCTTCAACTCCAGTGTTTACATTCATTCAACTATGCCTAAACTCTTCAACTGTTTATGCAATTAATGTAATTCCAGCAGATTCTGAAGTGGAGAACAGCAGCTTTGTGCTGATATGCAACACTGAAGAGTTGAGTATTGCTGCTTTTACTAAAACAAAGAGTTGCATAGTGGTGAATTTAACATTAAGTGTTGCAAATTAGTGGACTTAACATAAAGTATTGCGTATCGGTACATTTAACGTAAAGTGTTGCACATTGGTGTATTTAACATAAATAGTTGTATATTGGAGCATTTTATGTAAAGTGTTGCATAATGGTGCATTTAACATAAATAGTTGTATATTGGAGCATTTATTAATCTAAAGTGTTGCATATTGGTGTATTTAACATAAATAGTTGTATATTGGAGCATTTATTAATCTAAAGTGTTGCATATTGGTGTATTTAACATAAATAGTTGTACATTGGAGCATTTATTAATCTAAAGTGATGCATATTGGTTCATTTAGTACAAAGTATTGCATATCAGTGCATTTAACATAAAGTGAGCCACTTTTCTCTGCGCCAGAATCAGTCGATTCACTCTGATCGCGCACGAAGAAGATGTTGAAAAGCTACGGTATTTCAAATAGCGTGATATTCATGTGATACTGGTGATATCTCTGGAGTTAAAGGGTTAAGCTCAAGGTGATCCCTGAGTAGATTTTTTTTTCTCTTTTTTTTCTAGTTAAGTAATTTGATCTTTTATCTTTTGGTTGTAATTGGCTTTTTAGTTTTTGTTTCTTGGTTTAGTTTTTGTCTTAAAAGCCATGATGTGTTGGAGCCATGATCACATTTCTTCAGCTTTTGTATTTTCATGTCTTGTTTGTGACTTTCTTTTTTTTTTTAACTGGTCCTTTCCAACAGCTGAGCAAACAGATGAGAGCTGGACATATTTTACTTTTACAACAGGAGTTATGAATCTTCTGACAAACCAGATGTTTATTTGAACAAACTCCTTTTTAAATTGATTCTAAACTTTATGTTTTTTTTTCATTATATTTGTAACAGTTTTTTTGTCGGACAGGACGGAAAAGAAAAGGAGGGTAGAAGACAGAGGGATGTTGGGGGGGGGGTATTTTAGAGGGGAGGGGAGTAAATTTATAAAGCAACATGTTGTTGGACGTTTATAATTATTACTGTTAGGTTTAGATGTAGAACAATTTTAAAAGGAGCGGGGTCTGTCCACACACGCACTCAAATGTTACAAACATACCTGTTGGCTCCCATAATGTTCACATACAAACAGGTAAACATGGACATAATATAACTATTGTTCTATTGTTCACACACTGTTGCCTTCAGACCAACACATGTGAAACATTTCAATCAGTCATGCAAACTATTTGTGCAAAGGTGAGCTAACCTGTGCTTGAGTGAGTGTTCATGTTCTTCTAAGGTGGATGATGGAATGTAAAAAGAAAGAAGGAGAGTGCCCAGTCATCCCCACACCAAGACCCCCGCCGCAGCGGCAGCCAGAAACCACCCAACACCCGCACGGTAGCAGAAAGAGAACAGCTGCCCGCTGGGCAATGGCGTCCGCCACTCAGGACAGGGCCAGCAGGAACGCCACAGGGGCTCCCAAAGCGGGAGAGCGAGGAGGCATAGGGGAACAGAGAGTGCAAGCTCCAGCCTAACCAGAAGAGAAGCCCCCCCACCACCACCACGCCAAGAAGGCCCAACGTGGGACTCCAATAGGTGAAATTTTTGCTGACCTGCCTTTCTTGAACTTCTATCATTTGTAAATGGTCAAAGGCTTTTAGTTTTACTAAAAACATTATTAGCTAGAAAATGACCCATACTGGTTAGGTTTCTTTCCATTAAATTGAAAGTTTTCATTTAACATTCAGCAAGTGAGTCAGAGAAAAGGAAAATGCAAGTTTCTCAGTTAACCTCATTAAACTAAAAGACAAATGATTTACATGAAGGATTTTTGAATAATGTGTTTGCACTTTTTCACATTATTCTTCTCAATAATTATCAAAATAAACTCATGTTATTTAGAGCAAACTCTTGAATGGTTAGTAATTGTTGAGCACAATTTATATGCAGGGAATTTTGGAAGGCATTGTGCTAATTAACAAATAGATTTCAATAAAATTAAAAACCAGAGAGCCTAAATAACAAGGTGTTTACTGGAAGAGTTTGATTATAATTCATACTACAAAATAAAAGAACAAAAAAATGAAGTTAATGATGAAATATAAAAGAATCTCTAACCACAAAAAGGTTAATAAAAACAAAACATAATGATATTAGTTCATACTTCATAACTAAATAAAGAAAACATATCAACTTTTAATCTATCTTAGTCACAATTAGTGGGTCTACCTGTTGTGCAGAGAATGGAGATGAGTATAAAAAAATATGTCTAAAAGTTCCATTTTTGGAGTATTTTAAAAGGCAGTAGAAGTACATAGAGTCTAAAATTATTGTTTGCTTCTAAAGTTTCAAATGTAAACTAGATAAAAGTAAAGAGACATGAACTCAACTGCTACATTTGTTAATTCCTTACAGGTGCTGCAGGTTTTTGGGTTGTCCGGGCCGTTCTGCTTTTTAAAGGGAGTGCAAGAGTTCCTTGAGGTTTGCGGGGCCACTTTAAGGGACATCTTGAAAAATTGAATGTAGCATTGCTTTGCATGTGGTAAATGTATCTTATTTGTAGGATAATGTAAGTTACACTCACGCATGATGGATGGATGATGCCGTTACGGTCCCTTTACAATGCACTGCAATTGTCAGTATGGTGCACGTACGGGCTCCTCACTGACTGCGCAATTGCTGCTTGCATGGGCTGTACACATAATACCTAAGTGCCTGTGTGATCCCCATGCAAACAACACTCTAATTTCCTCATGTCTAACAGTAAGGCTGTAAGCAACAGGCATGCACTTATCCCTTCAACAGGAAAAACTGGCCCTGGTGCAGTGCAGAGTTCGAGGCAGTAGAAGAAATGAAAAATTTGTATGATGTGCTGCGTCTCACCTATTTCACCCTCACTTACCATGACGTGTTGTTTAGGTGTTGGCTAAATCCTGTCAACTGCAGCATGCCCATACAAAAAAAGTGCATGAACATTTTCACTCTTTGGGCTCATGGAGTGCTCTACGATCTGAACATTTTGTGTGTACCACCTGTACAGAGAGACAAAAAGAATGTCTTTTGTTCTGAGAGTGTTAAAATTCTGATGCTCTGCGTCCACATTTTCACTCTCCCCATTAAAAGATTTGTTGAATATATGTCTAGACATATAAGGCCTATAGCTCTGACATGCGTGACAACATGAGAAACACTCTTAAAAAGAAACTTGTTTTAATGGAGCCCAGTTTACAGTTGATGGGGAGCAGTGACAGGATACAGTCGTATTCCGAGGGAACCGTGTTTCACACCACACGCTGTGGTTTCATTGCCGACAGACTCACACTTTGTGTCTCTTTTTACAAGCCTGATTTAGAAAAAAAATTGCATAGTTCATCACAACTCTTAATCACAATTTGCCCAGTGTTGCTGACGAAGTGATAATAATATTTAATAATAATAACATTTTGTGGAGACATTTTTTAAATGTTGATTATTTTAAGACACACAGTGGTGACAGAAAAAGAATGACCTCGGTAGAAGCTTTGAATTTATCATTGCCTCATTGCATATATTTTAAAAGTTTTTGCTGCTGATTTTGCTACATTGCGCGAACAAAAAACACACCCAAATGTTGCTTTTGACCGTGATGTAAAAACCCTGTTCTGGGGTTCTGGGATGTTCTAAATCCTTCGAAATTTGCGTTTCCATTTTTTCCTGATATAAGACAAATTACCGATGGGAGGCAAAAACAAACCGTCCTAAGTCTCCAAATAAACTATTCTTTTTGTTTTTTATTTGTTTTTTTACTACAAATCTGCTGTAAAGCCTTATAACTTTGTCAACAGATTTCAAAATTATAAAATAAAATAAAAACAGATTGTTACACTGATTTTAATTTGGTGCACAGAAACATGTAATTATTTAAAAATCGGGCACAGGAAAGCACAATCAAGGAAAACTGTTTAATAAAGAACAATGCAGCCTTTTATTTTGTAACTGTCAATGTATGACTAAATGTATTTATAGACTTGACCCTGGTGGCTGACTTTCTTAATTCATATTATTACACGTAGAAAAAAGGACTTCTTTTTATTGATTAATATTTACATTCAAAATTCTCTGCATTTTGTGTTGTGACTTCCATGAAAGAGAGTACTGTCACTTGTTGTTGTTCACTTAAAGCACAGCATCTCGCTCAATTTTTTATTTTATTTTAACTGGCGACCCTAACAGTTACCCTCCCCAGTTTTAAGCTTTAATAGAAGTTTATTTTTCTACAATTCTGAACACTCTTGGGTTGGATTTAGGGTAAGTTTTTTAAATTATTTTTGCTTCCAGCCAACAATGTCCGACGCCATCTTGTTCGTCAAACAGAAATGTTCCTGAAACTAGATGAACAAGCTAAAACCAACTGTTGCTCCCGCAAAAGTGGGGTTTTGTTAAAGGGAATGTCTTACCTTTACGTTCCATCCAGCGAACCTTATTGCAGATTATCCTCCTTGCAATCTATATGCAGAGGAGAATGAGCACTGCAGTATGGAATGAAGTTGCTGATTAGGTGAATGATTTAGTGTCCGTAGGCCTTATCACAATTCTGCAGTGCAACAGAGATAGGATGGCCCTCTGAATTTTTTTCTCCTCTCTTTCTCAGTAAATCAGAATGGCAGACGTGCAGCAATGGATACAAACACACACACACACACACACACACACACTAACACACACAGCTTTACACAAACACATTGCTGGGCCTCTATTTTCTCCCATTCGTCACAGGGCTTGTTGTTCTAATGCCACAGATAGGTCTGGGTCCTCATGCTGTTCGGCTTTACTTTTATGATATACGGTGTCTCAAGGTTTCTTGCCGAGTGTGGGGAAAGTAAGAGCTTGCTGAAAATAGGCGATAACTTAATTAGCATAATCAAGAGTCTCAAATGAGAGTGTGAATGAAAGGTTGATGTTGTATATGTTACTCACCAAGGAGGAAATAATTGGCAGAAGAAAGAGATTCTTCACTTGAGCGGCTAAATATGCATGCTTAGAAAGATAAGATCACAATAGAAGTGCCAACCCTTCTAGTAAATTTGGTAAAGTAACATTTCATTGATGCTATTTGGGTAGACAATTCTGGATGGATTTTTTTTTTTTTTTTGTCAAATAGGACACATCGTTGTGGTTTTTCAGCTTTCACTCTTTCTTTCTCACAGTCTGCAACCCACCTTTTCCTGTCTGCTGAGTCGGAGGTGTTTTCTTGCACCTAACCACCAATTTCAGAGACACTTTGCACCAATTCAGCTCCAGATCACAGTCCAGCATTTTTTTTCTCATGTCTGAGTGTTTCCTCTGAAAGAGTATTGTTTTCCCACTTGAGCTGATATGGCCTTGGCGCTGTAAATCACTAACTACTACTTAGCTTACTAACACTCCATTCAAAAACTGAGAACAATAGATTTACAACACATTCATTCACTCGCTCTCCTGCTCCCGCCTTCCAGCCATTCAACTTTGGTCTCTTCTTGCATTCCCATCCAACTGCTCTTTCCTCCCTCCTGCTATGCTAATCAGTTTTCTCGTTTCTGCATTCTTCTGCATTTCTCCCTCCATCAATTCTCCCTCTATAGTTCTTGATGTGGTTTTGTTTCCTGTTTTTTTTTTTTTGTTTTGCAGATGGGGCCAACAGATTCTCAAGCACCTGTTTGGTCTGAGATATGTCACTAGCCACAAATAGGCCTTTACAGACACAAACGTAAACATGGCCTTAAAGTCCCACTCCGATCATCTTTTGATCTATTTTAAAAGTGTTCTCAGTGGTCTTTCAATTATGATTAGGCCGTTTTTAAGGTTCTGCAGAGAGACAGAAATTCATTAGAAATTTGCCTCTGAGTTGTGGGTGGGACTGTTGGCGTGGAGTAAGCCTGCCACCCATTTCCCGTCATCCACTCTCCCCCTAGCTTTCAGGCCCTCTCACCCCCCAGACTAAAGGGCCGTACACACCGGGACGAATATCGCCGCACGTTATTCACCAGCGTTTTTCGCCACGTTTTTTGTGTTCACACCAAGGCAATTTTCGCTGACGATGAGCCGAGTGAACATGCAAATTCATTCCCTGACATTAGATGGCGCTTAATGTAAAACAGAAATACCCCTATACACAAGGTGGCGCTGCGCAACTTTACGCTTCTTAAACTCGCTTTTCACTCAGAAGAAGAGAGCAAGTATGAAGGCGCTTGTCAGAATCATACAAAGAAAACATGAACATTTCAAGCACCAGTAGCTCCAGATCCAGTTCCAGCGATGAAGAAATTATTGTTCCGTTGCGCCATTCTCATTGGTCGTATAGTTTTTGACGTGGTACGTCAAACCAAAAAAATGAACCCAAGGCGTTTTTTAAAAATTGACGCTTTTACGCATGGCGTTTTTAGCGTCGGTCTCCACGCTCACATTGGCGCCCTTTGTTTAGTCACGCGGCGTTAAACGTCGGCGGGTATCGCGCGCGAAATTCGTCCCGGTGTGAACAAGCCTTAACATTACTGGTGCACAAAAATAGCGAGGAATATTGGAGCTATCCAGTCGTACAGATTAGAACCAGTGGCCCACCTAGCGTATTTTCTACATCACAAGTACAATCATTTTCAAACAACTTTTTTTTTTCATCTGCTCCTGATTCACAAAATTTGATTAAAAAATACTCAGAAATGCAATTTTAAGTTTAATTTTCTTTATATTTGTCCTCCATCATCATAAAATGCCACAAGACCATGATAAAAACACAATTTTCATCAGAGATGGCCTTTCATTATTTCCCGAACATTTCATCTCAGTTCATTTGTTACAGGAGTTGATATCCAACTTTGTTGTGTCTGCAAAAAAAAAAAAAAGGCAGATTCACAAAGATGCACCCAAACTAAACCTTTGAGAAAGGCATCACATCTGACTGGCCCCGACACCGCTGCAGCCTTTTCTTATTGGACGCAGCAAGCGTCTTCTGTTTGTATTTTTATCTGCTGAATGGTAAAGTGGTTGCTAGAGCGAAAACTTGTAAATGTGCAAGTAAACATGCATGGAAACAGCAGCAGTATTGACTGTCGGTCTCAATCATCTCAAAGCGTGCTCTACATCCATGCAGCTTTGAAGTGCAAGGATGCAAGAGAGAGAAAGAGATAACCAAAGAAACAGACATGGCAAGCTGTGATTTATGACCTGAAAAGACAGATTAACTCTACCGGCTGCCTAACTGGCCCTGAAACAAGCTGAATTACAGCCTAGACCAGAAGGAGAGGAGAGGTAGAGAAATGCAGGGAGAATGAAACTGAAAGGTCAATCATGTGGCAAGGGAGAAACAGAACAGACGATGGGATGAGAGGGCCGACTGTTATGGGGAAACTCAAAAGTGAAAAGGTCAGAGGTAAAGAGGAAGCTAGATTAAAGACAGCGGGGGTAAGTTGAAACTGAGAGGGGCAAGAAATTGTCCAAAAAAATCAGGCCTGTTAGCTGTAGATTTTTTTTTATTTGGCCACAAAGTTTGTTTGATCTGATGAACCCTATTAGATTCCTTTTTTGTGGCATGCTGTAGAAAAGCAGTGTTTGGGTCAACTCTATTTCACCTGCTTTGTGGTATGAGTTGAAGGGCTAACATAGGATGTGTGAACAATTCACACAAATCATCTGAAGCAGCCTTTGGCAGAGTGACCCCTGTGAGTTACATTGAAGCAATTTTCTGATCAGAGCAAAAAAGGAAAAAAAAAAAAAGAAAAAGAAAAACTTGACCAGTGCCAAGTTAGACTGTGGCCCCACAAAGCTGAAATAAATTCAAACAACAAAAATATGCTTAAAACATGTAACAAGTACAACAGTTGGTTGTGTTAAGTAAAATAGAAAATTAAGTTTTAATGGCATCTAAAAATAATACCCCCCTAAAACGGTGCAAATTGGATCTAATATAATCAAAATGTTTAATCCCCCCTCCCCATAATTACTTTGAATAAAAAAAATGTCAAAAGATCATTGAAATTACACTGTAAATTTGTTTATTTTTGGTGCAAAATCTGACCATTCAACATGAGAGTCAAAGAGAAATTGCTCCCTTCTGCCACCTTCTTCCAGTGGTGTTTGGTGGGACTGCAACAATTGAAACTTCCTGGTTTGCACCAAATGCAAGAATGGATGGTGGAGACTAGAATACAGTTTTAAGAAACTGTTCAGGTTATGACACACACTGGACAGTTGGCCTGCACCTAAATAAAGAGTGATTTATGGCAGTGAGCTACAACATGAGATAAATTTAAAATAAAAACAAAGTGTGCATAATATGTTGGGTTTTGAAGTTTTTTCTTCAAATGAATAATCCAGGAATAGTTATCTAAATGTATAAGAATGGTGACAAAAAAGAAGAACAAAGCATTTACTTATCATTAGAATATGGGCCAAACAAAGCACAATTTTTTTAAGTTAAAGAACAAGAAAACACCAAGGTTAGGTAACACAATAACAGAAAACAAACCAAAATAAACAGAGATCCAAGATCTTGGCTCACAGTAGAGCCTAATACACCTCTTTTTTCTTCTTTTTACGGGTCGAGTTTTTTTTAAAAATGTTTTTCCAATTTACCATATTTTCTAGGAGTGCAAGCACAACCTATGTTTTCATAGTTTGGCTGGGGGTTTGCAACATACTCAGGTGCAACTTATATGGGATTTAAAAAAAAAAGAAATAGCAACAACCAATAGAGGGCACTATAGGTGTGTGTATCTACTGTTAGCAACGCAAAAGAAGAAGAAGCGTTGCTCAATCTTAATGCCGGGCTTGGTGATGTTGTTCAAAAGCGACAGAGGATGAAAAACTCAGTGAATTTGGTGCTTTAAAAGGATATTAAAGAGTTTAGTTGATTTTTTAGCATGTTCTTCAAGCTATAGTTATCTGAATATTTGTTCATATGTTGCCCTAATACAGTATACTTGATTCCTCCTAAGTTTTCTGAAGCTAAATAAGCATCATTATGTTAATGTTTGTATATCCACTATATTATCTATTCCTTTATTATGATTTGCCTTTGAAGATGAAATGTCCATTATCTGGCAAAAGTGTGACATATGTGATTTTTCTACTTTATTATGCATTTTTTTGGCAGCCACGCTACAACTTCTACTCCACTTACAATGGGGCAAAAAAGTATTTAGTCAGCCACCAATTATGCAAATTCTCCCACTTAAGAAGATGAGGTATACTTACGTAGGCATACTTTAACTTTGAGAAAGAAAATGAAAAAGAAAACCTAAAAATCACATTGTATGATTTTTAAAGAATTTATTTGCCAATTATCGTGGAAAATAAGCATTTCGTCAATAACAAAAGTTCAACTCAATATTTTGTGATATGCCCTTTGTTGGCAATTACACCACTTGTTTTCTGTAAGTTTCCACAAGGTTTTCACAAACTGTTGCTGGTATTTTGGTCCATTCCTCCATGCAGATCTTCTCTAGAGCAGTGATGTTTTGGGGCTGTCATTGGGCAACACATACTTTCTACTCCCTGCAGAGATTTTCTATGGGGTTGAGATCTGGAGACTGGCTAGGCCATTCCAGGACCTTGAAATGCTTCCTACAAAGCCACTCCTTTGTTACCAGGGAAGTGTCTGTGAGATTGTTGTTATGTTAAAAGACCCTGGCATGTGCCCTTGATGATGGAAGGAGGTTTTTACTCCAAATCTGACGATACATGGCCCCCATTCATTCTTTCCTTTACACAGATCTCTCATCCTGGTCACTTTCCTGAACAAACAGTCCCAAAGCATGATGTTTCCACCCCCATGCTTTACAGTAGGTATGGTGTTCTTTGGATGCAACTTAGCATTCTTTCTCCTCCAAACACGACGAGTAGAGTTCTTACCAAAAAGTTCTATTTTGGTTACATCTGACCACATTCTCCCAATCCTCTTCTGGATCATCCAAATGCTCTCTAGCAAACTTCAGACAGGCCTGCACATAAACTAGCTTTAGCAGGGGGACACGTCTGGCACTGCTGGACTTGAGTACTGCAGTGGTCTTGTATGTCTTCCATTTGCTAATAATTGCTCCCACAGTTGATTTCTTCACACCAAACTGCCTACCTATTGTAGATTCAGTCTTTCTAGCCTGGTGCAGGTCAACAATTTGGTTTCTGGTGTCCTTAGAGACCACTTTAGTCTTGGCCATAGTGGAGTTTGGGGAGTGACTGTTAGTGGTTGTGGACAGGTGTCTTTTATAGAGATAACCAGTTCAAAGTGGTGCCATTAATACAGGTAACGAGTGGAGGACAGATGATCCTCTTACAGAATAAGTCACAGGTCTGTGAGAGCCAGATGTCTTGCTTGTTTGTAGGTGACCAAATACTTATTTTCTACCAAAATTTATTTCTTAAGTGGGAGAACTGGCACAATTGGTGGCTAACTATATACTTTTTTGCCCCACTGTATATTCCGAAAAGTACGTTAAACTACTACAGAGAATTACGTCTTTAAAAACAGCTGCCCTTCAGACAACTTTCAATAAGAGCTGCCGACAACTGAAGAGGCAGTTTGCCAATTGCTCTGGATGTTGTTTGGTTTATTAACTGACTGCTTTTATAGGTATCCCACACTGTGCTTGTGCATGCACACATGAATACACCCCCTGCGACATGTCTTGTTCCATTAGGCATGAATGTGTTTATGTGTGCTCGTGAGTGAGTTATGCGACTGGTCGCTAATTGCAGACAAATCGCTTTGCCGCACACAATCATTCCTGCTTTTTTATGTTTAATTTCACCAGTTGATTACCGGCTGAGTTTAGCGCCACCATCCCTCTTCCTCTACCACCGGAACGCCTCATTCGTCTTCTCACTCTCCTTCTTTCTCTGACGTGCATACATAATGAGCCCGCTTGGACGAACAGAGGGATGGCTTTCATAAATCATGTTCTTGTTTGTAACAGCCTTTCTCTCTTCCCCTCTGTTTTCTTGTCTCTCTTTCGCTTTCAATTAAAGCAACAGAGCCTATAGAAAATGTAAAGACTTGGAGTAAAACAGACCACCATAGTTGTTTTTTTTTGTGGTTTCAAGGAGTTTTGGTGTCCCTCCAATAACACCATATTCACCTAACTTCCCAAGTCACACTCTAAAACATTGGCTAAGTTTCTGTTCAGTCTTTTACACCCATTGACTTTGCAATAATAAGTGCCATAAAGATAGAGAAGTACAGAGACTGCATAAGTGCAGTAGAGGGGTGTTCGGAGGAGGCTGTAACACTGTTTATATCTAGTAAAATGCCATTGTGGCTAATATAGAGCTTACACTGGTCTGTTTGTGCTGTGTCTCCCATGCATTGCGAGTCTGTCTCACGACCAACAGTTAGTTTACATCATCTCTGTTATGTCTCCAGAAGAGTGGTTTCTCCTGCCACCTCCATGTCAGCAACAAAACTTTGGCAGTCAGGCCTCATGGCCTCTTCTTCCTCACTAATTTCTTGTAAAATGCATTTTGTACCATAATTGATGCTTTTGTATTTTCAAAATTTTACTTTTGGCGGGAGTGCCATGGTGCATTTTCGCTTGACACGTCACCTTATTTTGAAAGTACAGCGGAAGTTTTTATTTTGAAACCTGGACCTGTTCCCCATTTTTCCAGGACTGGACTGAAAATTGAACTCCTGCGAAAAAGCTTGAGTTGCGTTCTGGAGGGCCAAATGTCAGATGCAGACATGACGGTGGCGATGGCATTCCAATTGACATTCCGATTGATTAATGGACTCAAGCTATTGTCACGAGCACCAACAACAAATGTTGCTTGCTTTCTTATGGCATCTCCTTCTGTTTCTTTCTGATAATGACATGTACACATATTAAGATGTAAAATTTGACAACAGCTGTTTTTTTGTTTGTTTTTGCTTTGTATTTATTCCTCAATGCTGTCTGTGATCAGAAAAGAAATGGAGCAACACAATTTATTTGTTCGCTTTTATCACTTGCTCTGTTGTTCACTGCTCCTGGCAGCAGACGGAAATTTCACGGAAGCCACAAAGACAGACTTTTACAACTTGGAGTTATATTCAGAAAAAAACGGAGGGTGTAAAAAATATATCAATGTTTGTGCATTTTAGGTAGGCTCGATGATCTTTGTCTAACACGGTATTCGAGCATCACCTTCTGTGACATCTTTAAAAGGCCTGTACCTAAGGGGAGTTGGTAACTCTCCTCCACACCCCTGCACTTTACTAACAGGTTCAATCTCATCAGCCAAATAAACAGCTGCTGTCATTGCTTCTATTTAATACACCCCTAAGGCAGTATGGACTCAGTTATACAGTGGAGCAATCTGAGGTGCAGTAGCTTGTGTAGAGGACGGGTGGCCTGCATCTTTTCTCTTATGTTCCTAATGATGTGGTGAGTTTGCCCTTGGCACTGAGGAAATTGGTGTTCGATCCTTAGCAGGCTGACATCCCTTCAGGCTCGCTATTAGCCATGTGCTAAGCTAAAAACAATGCAAATACTTGCCCAGAGTTCAGCAGATGATCATTAACAGCCACCCAGCCTCTTCAATTATACAACAGGTGATGCATGAAAGTGTTTAGGGCATGCTTACACCAACTGTTCCTCAATAAAAGTCCAACGACAAATTCACTTACAAAGCAAAGGGTCAAGGAAAGGGCACATTTCTTAGAATGTTTTTAGTTGAAGTAAGAAAATTGTCTGTTAATGTAAGGCTGTAAAATATCTGTTGTTTGTTGAATTTGGTTAAGATGAAGAGAAAACAAGAGAAGGCCAGTTCCAAGTTAAATCAGGGATCCCTTTGCTTTTTAGATCTTTGCAAACAAGACTCTTTCAGATGCCAGGGTGTGCTCTAGTCTCTTTCTCTCCTAAATAGATGGATAGGCAGGCAAGTAGGCAAGTAGATATGTGTTCTGCAGTAGCTTTTGACCTCTGTCTTGTGGGGTACCAAAGTTCTATCCTTGGTCCAGCTCTTTTTTCTTTATGTCTTCTGCCTCTTGGTTCTGCCATTGCACAGCATGTCTCTTTTCAGTGTTACGCCAATGATCTGCAGATATATCTACCCCTCAGTTTGCGAAAAAAAGAACTGAAACATTTTAATGGAGTGCAATGAAGACATAAAGCAGTGGCTGAGGCAGAATTTTCTGTACTTGAACAAGTCAAAAACAAAGAGAATTGTTTTTATTGAAACCTCTACAGCGGACTCTACTGCTGTAGATATCTTTAACAACTGTATTAATTTGACAAAAAGATTGTTAATGTTGTCAAAATTAGCTTTTATCACCTGCACCTTTTAGCTAGAGCTGAACTTTCCCTAAGTCGCAGTGATCTAGAAACAGCCATCCAGACTTCTCGTATATCTCGCCTATCGCATAGATTATTGCAACTCTCTGAACTTCGGTGTCACCCAATGATCACTGCGTTCATTTCCAGTTAGTCCCTAAATGCAACAGCATGAATTGGAATCCAGATGAGAACACATCACTCTGGTTTACTTTACTGGTTCCCTTTACATTTTTTTAAACTACTATTTGTTTGTTTGTTTTTAGAGCTCTTCATGGTCTCGCACCAATTTACTTAACTGAACTTTTAACTGTGCACAGCCATTCTAGGTCTGCTAAATAATATCTGCTTCATGTGCCCAGGTCACCACAGAAAAAATGGGGTGACCGTGCTTTTTCCATTGGCAGCCCTCAGTTATGGAATAACCTTCCTGCAGAACTGCACATGATATCTGACCTTCCTTGCTTTAAATGTCAATTAAATTCTCAGTAGTAGGTGGCATTTTTTTTCTTTTACTTGTTTTTTTTATTGCATTCTTATGTATCTTTTATGTGTTTTATTGCTGTTTTTAATTGTTTGCATTCATTTCTTTTATTTGCCAAATTTTAAACTTTCTTCTGTCTTCCTCTCATTGTGAAGCACTCTGGTACCTTTTATTTATGCTACACAATCGCTTCCATACACATATAGCTTCATTTATTCATTCATTCATTCATTCATTCATTCATTCATTCATTCATTCATTCATTCATTCATTCATTCATTTAATCTTGTTCGGCCTACACCCTAAAGCGTGTTTTGGAATTGGGGCCCATGTGCAACTGAGTTTGACACCCCTGTAATACGATTATATAAAATTCATGCATTTTTTTGTGTAAAATGGGCAAATGAAAAAAAGGGAACACAAAGGGATGTCGTCAAATTTTGTGTGCAGGGGGTGGGGTGGGGATGTTACTCGCCTGGGTAGTAAGTTAGTATAAAATCGCCACTGATCCATAGGGTCTTTTGCAAACCTTAGACAAGACTGCACATGTGCTGGCTTAAGCAGGGGACTTTCGAAGCCCTGCAGGATTTTTAATCCACAATGACAGAGTGTGTTGCCAACAGTAACTTTTGTTACTGTAGTCCCAGCTCTCCTCAGGTCATTGACCAGCCCCCCCCCCAATAGTTCTCTTGATCATTTGTACCCCACCAGGTGAGAAATGACTTTTTTGCACCTGCAAACAAGCAAGAACTGTGTTCCTCACAGAACTGTCACACCTCCTTTAGGAAGCTCTTCTATCCTTCACTTGTTAGCTGTATTAATGTCACCTGTTTGAACCCTTAAACAGTCTGACTGTGACTTCTACACCACGACCAAACAGCTATCGAAGGACACCAGGAACAAGATTGTAGACCTGGACAAGGCCGGGACAAACCAATCTACAATAAGAAAGAGGGCGGCAGTGGCTCAAGCGGTTGAGCAGGTCCTCCAATGATCGAAGGGTCTTCGGTTCTATCCCCACTCCCCCCAGCCAACTCGTTTGCCAAGCCACTTAACCCTCCTTGCCTCCAGTGCAGCTCCACTGGTCTGTGAATGTGTATGAATGTCCCAGTGATGGTCAGAGGGGAGAACTGGCAGCCATGCCTCTGTCAGTCTGCCCCAGGGCAGCTGTGGCTACAACTGTAGCTTACCATCACCATGTATGAATGAGGAGTGAATGAATAATGGAGATACATTGTAAGCGCTTTAAGCGTCTGGAAAAGCGCAGATAAATCCAAACAAGATCTCACTTGATGGGGTACATATGAGCTTTAAAATAAGGAAAAAACAACCCAGAACCACACGGGTGGAGTCAATGACCTGAAAAGAGCTGGGACCGCGGTAACAAATGTTACTAATAAAAAATAAACTACATTAAATAAACTACAACGTGTCCCTGCTTAAGCCCACACATGTTCAGGCCTGTCTAAAATATGCCAGAGACCATCTGGATGATCCAGAAGAGGATTGGGAGAATGTCATGTGATCAGGTGAGACCAAAATGGAACTCTTTGGTATAAACGCCTCTCCCCGTGTTTGAAGGAAGCTGAAGACCTGTGCTGCCTGGAGACAGCCTCAAAGCATTACACTCCTGAAAAGATCTGTATGGAAGAATTAATCAAAAAAGCAGCTTCTGTTTGTGCTAGCTTGCTGAAGAGCTACAGAAAATATTTGACTTCTGTCATTACCAACCATTGTAAAGTATTGAGGTGAACTTATATAGTTCAAACACGTTTTTTACCATTATACACATGAATTCCTTAAATATCAAACGATGTGATTTCCTGGATTCCGTTTTTTCAGTATTGTGTTTCTAACACTCAAAATGTATGATGAAAACTACAGAATTTATCTTTGTAAGTGGAAACGAGTGACTGAAAAGCATCCTCTTTCCTTTGCATAATGCCATTACTTTAAGAATGTTTTTTTAATCTGGGGCTGTGGGCGCTCTTCTGGGGCTGGGCCCAGACTTGAGCCTTCCTGGCGTAGCGGGGGGGGGGGCTGCTCTCCTTGTTGGGCTGGAGCTTGCACTCTCTGGCTACGTTCACACTGCAGTGCTTAATGCTCAATTCCTATTTTTAGAAAAATTCGATTTTTTTGCAAGGCCGTTCACATTTCCAAATAAATGCGAACTTTTTTGATCTACTATGTGACCGTGAAATAACCCAGAATATACCCGCATGCGCAGAAGAGTACTCAACGGTGAACGTTAACAATGGATGTCAATGACAGTGTTGTCAACACTGGAGCTCTTTTTGCATCATTAAATTTATTTTCACAAAGGAGCCAGCACAATTAACCACGCTCTGCCATTTCGCTGGGAAATGTTTTTAAAAAAAAACCTGGTTGCGATAAGAGCCCTTGAGTTTGGCCTGAATGGAGCTGTCACCCCAAATATCAAATCGGTGACCTCGCTTCCCTTCCACTGACTGGTCTCAGCAGCATCGTCCGCCATAGTTGATGTTTATGTTCTCGTTCCCGCTTACTTCAATGCAGATTTATGACGTTTGTAGCGTATCGATGACGGACGGGTTGGATACATGTGGCCTGGCCGTTCAGACGGAGGACGCATTTAGAAAGATCGGATACGGATCGGATTCAGGACCACATACCCAAGTGGCCTGGGTCACATTTGAAAAGATCGGATCTGTGTCGTTCAGACTGTCATGAAAAGATCAGATACAAGTCGCATTGGGGCAAAAAAATCGGAATTGGGTCATTTCAGCCTGCAGTGTGAACGTAGCCTCTTTCCCCCCATGCCTCCCTCTTCTCTGGCTTTGGGGGCCCCCGTGGCGGTCCTGCTGGCCCTGGCCTGGGTGACAGATGTGACGGTTGTTCTCTTTCTGCTACCGTTTAGGTGTTGGTGGGGTTCTAGCTGCTGCTACAGCGGGGGTCTTGGTGTGGGGATGACAGGGCAGTCTCCTGCCTTCTTTTTACATTTCATCATCCATTTTAGAAGAACATAAACAATCACTCGAGCACAGGTGTTAGCTCACCTTTGCACAAATAGTTTGCGTGATTGAATGAAATGTTTCACACTGGTTGGTTTGAATGCATAAGTATGCGTGTGTGAACATTATCTATATTGTGTACATGTTGACATGTGTATATTTTTGGAGCCAACGGGTATGTTTACAACATTTTAGTGTCTGTGTGGACAGGCCCTGCCTTTATAGACTTGTAGTACATCTGAACCTCACTGTAATGAATATAACCATCCAGCAACTTGTTGCTAAATGCTGCTTCTTGGTTTTACACCCCCCCCCCTTCTATAATCACCCTCCTAACCCCCCCCCCCCCCATCTTCTTCCCTCCTTTCCTTTTCCGTCCAGTCCAACACAAAATATTTTCAAATGTGATTAAAATGAATAACGTTTGCCATATTTTACAAAAGGGGTTTATTCAGACATACCTCTGGTTTGTCTGAAGATTAACAACCCCTGTTGTTAAAGTGAAATATGTCCAACACAAGAGGCCTTCAGCTCTCATCTGTTTGCCCAGCTGTTTGACAGGACAAGTTAAAAAAAAAAAAAAGAATATTTGTTTACTTAGGAAGTATTTCAGTCAAGTATATTTAAAGAAAAAGTCACAATTTTACATTAAAATTTTATTATTACCGTAAATCTGAATTGATTGGATTGGGACCATTTCTATGCATCTGATAGGCTTTATCAGCATATGTGTAAGCTTGATGGAGGCCTTTACTGTAGTTAATTCATTCAGGCTATGTGCTCTGAAAACACTAATAGACTCTGGCTGAGAGTGCATTTGTAAATGTACTGTAGGCTCAGCATGCAACTGTAGTTCTTTGTGAATATCAAAGAACATTTTACAAATTAACATAGCACTGCTGGCCTATTTTACCAAGGCTATGGTGTTTGAGTAAGTTCCTGCACAAGTGTTGACTTCTGTGTGTGTGCAGACAATCTGTGTAAAAGTGCATGTGCATAGCAGATCTGGTTGTTCCAATGATTCTGCCTTTTTGCTGACAGGAATGAAAACACTGTTGGGCTGGGAATGGGGTGAGTTGAAACCAGCGAGTAGGTGGGAAGAGAAGGAGGGAAACAACGACAATAGAGGAAAGCACATTGGACAACACCTATTTATCACCCCGAGTCCATCTGTCCAACCCTGAAGAGGGAGCAATGAAACAGATGACATGGGCGCTCCAAAAAGCTTAAGAATCAGAAGTTATAAAAAAATAAAGAAAACTCTGACCGCTTCTCATCTTTAGTGATTATCTTTTTTTCACCCCCGATTCCTAAGGTTATTGCTTTCTGCATGACCCTATTGTCCATCCAGCACTCTCCCTAAAGCCTTCATCCCTGGCTGATTTTGTACAGCAGGAATGGATGAATAGAATTGGCGGGGTGGCAAGAGAGCAGGTGGGTGGGGTGGTGGTAAGTGGATTCCCGCAGAGAAAGCTACTGTTTCCAGGGGGAGGGTAAAAGAATGTGAATTTCATTAGAGGGAGAAGGGGGGTTGAGGATATAAAAAGGAGCTTCTTGTTAAATAAAAGCTTGATGATAATCAGATCAATATCACGCAAAACACTGTGATCTCCAACTTTGAAATTACACATTTAACTTCCATATCTAAACTTACTCTCTGTGTATGTGAGGGTGTGAACGCGTCCTGTTGGGCACGCTCAATAAAGGTTTTTTTTATGCTCACAAACCAATTTAGGCCTTGAAATGAGATCTGAAGAACTTTCTCACAACGCTTTGATAATTAATTGAAAAGAAGTAAAATAATAATATCTAGGGAATGGTATTGATAGACATGGTTTATTTCTGACAGCCAGCTCACACTGAGCCCTGACACAGATGTTATTAAGCCTGAAAGAACAAAAGATTTGAAATCTCCATGGCTGCACAGCATGCTTTCAGCTTTTGTGCTTTTTTTTTAAATATATATATTTATATTTTGGATTTTGTTTCATTTTTTGTTTGCTTTCACGATTTGGATAATATGAGACACAGACAGAGAATACACCAAATAGAAATAAAAGCAAGCAATATTTCAGGTGTTCCAATTATGTGATCTTTGCTTTAAAATGTTCAGAAAAGAGGGAGGAGAACACATTTATTGGGTTTTTGCACTCAAGCAAAGGTCTCCACCATAGAGAGGGTGATAAATTGCGTGTCTAAGAAGAAGGGACACCTGTCAACCACCCCCTTCTCTGGCCAACAATATGAAAGAGGAGGCATATACATGTGAGCTCCAACAAACATGCGCTGACATCTCAAAGTGCAACACTGTGGTTGGAAATAGCTGTCACCTTGAACTGTCAATTTTTCATCATGTTCATAGCTGTCACAGCACAAATAAAGTGTGTGCTTAAGCAGTGGGACTGTGTCTGTGTGCAGCAATTTTAGCTGCTGGATTAAGCAAAAGAATAAACAGAGTTTAAGGAACAATTTCTAAAACATTTTCGTTTTAGTTTTATAAGCTTTTAATTTTTCGATTTTGCAAGTCAAGACCTTTGTTTTTGTCTGGTATGAATTTCCAGTGATTGCACTGCATTTATGCACGTCAAATTAAAAGCCTTTTCAATACACTCATTCCTCTAGAGTGCCCCGAATGTGCCAGTTTGCTTTGGGAAGGGACAGCATAAGTGTGATCTAAAGCGATGGTCTTTTAGAGGAATTCAAACAATGTGTGACAACACCCAATATTGCCTTTCCCCCATCTTACCTTTTAGTTTTATATGATTCTTTTGTGTTTTTTAGTGAGTGTGTTCATTGTTCGACTGGCGGAACTAACACCATGCTTGGTTTCTGAACAAGCTAATTGTTATTGAAAACAACAGGTTTTGGAGCACAGAGTTGCTCCATCGTTGGTTTTGTGTGAAATGTCTATTCATTTCAACATCAGTACCACTACTGCTTTCGGCTTTTAGACTAAAAAATAAAAATTTGTAGACAGTCTGATTTAGTTTTTATGAAGTCTGGTTTGAAGCTGTTGGTCTCCCTGAAAATGAGGCTTTGGTTTGCCTCGGCTGGTGCCGCTGATATTTTCAGTGCAATTTCTCCCATTTCTTTTAACAGTGCATTGTGTTTTGTCCCCTGACTGGCTTTTGACCTTGTCAATCAATATTTCACATGTTGTATCCATTGACTGTATAAGAAAACTGGTCTGAGCAAGTGTGACGTCACCCCTTGAAAATGCATTATCTCTGGCTCCAGCGAAATGAAGCAAATTCAGTTGCCATTTTTCCGCAACATGGACGTAGCCATTTTGGACCCAGAGGAAGAAGATGTAGGAAAAAAAGGAGAGAAAAAAAAACGTATAGGAACACGAATTTGTTATTCTGACAAATAAAATTACTGTTTATTTCTCAATAGAAGTCTATAGGATTTTGGCTTAATTCTTGGATCCAATTCGTATTTGGGACCTCATGGGGGCAGGGGTCACTCAGTCCAGTTCTCATATCTCATATTACAGTTTGTCACATTTACACTAATCCTTGATCACAATCAGGTGTTTGTTTTCATTCTTTATTACTGTACTTATTTTTCTTTGAAGGTTTTGAATATTCAGAGTTTAAACAAAATAGAAAAGTGTAAAAATGTTCATGTATGTTTAAGAAAAGTGTATAAAATGTGTAATGAGGCATTTTACAGCCGTAAAACATGTAAACCTACTTCACTGAGTTCACTTATCGCAGCGTTAATTTTTTAGAAACCCCTGCAATAAACAAGGGACCGTTGTATTTGGGAGTTTCCTTGAAATTTGATACCTTGTTGAAGTCCATCGCCAGCTTCCTAAGATATGACTTTTATTTTGATAGTCAATTCTTGCTTCCTTCACACGCCCATGTGAAAAAGTCTAACCAATACCAATGTTCACTGCTTTATTTTGCCAGGGCATGAAGTTTTGATGATAAAAGAACATAGACACCATTATTAAAAGCTTTTTGATTAAACATACCTTAGGTGGCTGAGGGAACAGCTGGCTAGTTAACAGTTGCCAGTTGCTACAATGATTATCTAAATTACAATCTGCCTGCAGCCTTATAACATCAGCTGCTGGAAACAATGTCAGTTTATATTTGTAAAATGATTATCCTTGTTGATTATAGGTCTAGCCATCATTGAGCTCACATTTTACACTGCAGTGAGAAAAAGCATGACAAAAAATCTTGGAAAATGTTACGACTCGTGACCGAAGGAACCCAAACGCAGGAAGGAGGAACTCAAACTCGAACTCAAGTAGACTGTCACAGATTTACTCGAAATCTCAAAGAAGTCAAACATCCAGTTGTACAAACAAACAGGACTCTGCGACACTGAAAACAACAAGGACAGAAACTTAAATAACAAACCACATAATCAGGAAACTGAAAACAGCTGAGAGAAACAGGTGAACACACAGAAGGGGGAGGAGGAGGGTGCAGCTGCCAGCTGATCCATGACAGAAAATATATGTATTTTTGATTTGAGCTTATGTGATGCAGCATGCTGAAGATTCACACGCATCAAGGTTTTAAGTGAGGTTTAATGTTTAAAATGGACTCTAACCTGATAATATTCATGAATGTAACTACTGCACATCAGAAATTTACTGACATACTGCTAAAATAAACAGGTTAGGCTTCATGTGATGGCAGCATACCCTGCCACACCCACAAACAACATGGCGGTAACCTCCCTTCAGCATTGCACACTTTCTTTTTAATTTTATTATTTCAGATTCTTTATTCTTAAATAAATGCACACATTTGAGTTAAAATATACATTTATTTATTTTCAATAATTTCTAGCACATGGACACTTGTTTAGTTTACTTATTTTGGTTTGTTTAATTAATGTCACCTGTTTTTGAGTTGCCAGTGCTGAGGGGGCTACTGGTCGCTACGGGTGTGGCTGAGGTTCTGTTCCTGGAGCTGTGCTGTGAGGACTGGCAAAGGAGGAGCTCAAGTCTTCACAGCCTTTAAATACTCCAGCCAGGCAATTAGGAAGGCACCATCTACTGAAGCCTCCAGGGGAGAAACCAATGGACTTATTTAATGTTTATTTGCTTTGCTTCTGTTGTTCATTATTCATTTTGTTCCACTTTTGATGAATTTTCTCTTCCACTAAGAGGCCAAGTTTTGTGTATAGTCTTGTCTTTATAGTCTTTGTTAAATGTCTTTTGTAGTCATGTTAGTTCCCCCCCATGTTTCTCAAGTGGTCTGATCAGCCACTATATATGTTCCCCTGTTGTGTCTTTGGTTAGGTCAGTTTGTTTCTGTTACTTGGTCTGTTTAGTTGGTTAAGTTAAAGTTATTGCCTGAGTTAATTATGTTTCTGTTGACCTCTTTTACGGGCCCAGTTTGTTCATCTTTTTACATTTTTTGAGAAAATTAAAATTTTCATTTTTGATAAACTTCTGTTGTCCTCTTTGGCTGCTCGATCCCTCACATGTGGTGTCAGAAGTGGGATCAGCAATTGAGGACACAGAATTTTTTTTTTCTCCCCTTTTTTGACACCTGCAGTTTATTGTGGAGTGTACAATGCATCGTGGAGGAAGAGTTGTGAGACCTCGGACAGAGAACAAGGACATTAATAGTGGACTTGGAGACCGTGAAGAGGAAGAACATGAGGCTGGAGCTACAGGGGTTGCACCAGGTACTGAGGGTGAAGACACACATGAGCCAACATTGAAAAATCTGACTGATATTCTCCAAGCTTTCATGGGAAAACAGGAAGCCAGAGACCTGCAACTTCAGGAGGAAGCTAAACAGCAAGAACATCGTCTAAAAGCTCTGCAGCACCAGTTTCAGCTTCTTCAGATGGAGGTGCAGGCCCGCACTTCTCCTATCCCAGAACTCACTTCATCAGCACCTGATCCTTCAGATGTGTCAAACTTTGAAAATCAATCTTCACAACCAACATCTGCTCCAGAATGTGAACCACCAGCACCTAGTCGACCTCATTTTTCTAGAGAGCCAAGGTTGGAAAAACTCACAGAAAATGATGATGTTGAACATTTCCTTGTAACATTTGAAAGAATTGCTACAGCTTGCAAGTGGATCAGATCTGACTGGGTTTTCCACCTTATTCCACTGCTCACTGGTAAGGCTAGGAGTGCTTATGTTGGTATGGATTTTGATGACTCACAGGATTATGACAAAGTAAAAACTGCCCTTCTGCACAAATATGATATCAACCCTGAGTCTTACAGGCAACGGTTTCGCTCCTTGGAAGTTGGACCTGAGGAGACTCCCAAGGAGCTGTATGCCAGACTGAAAGAGCTGTATGACAAGTGGATTCAGCCTAAAGGTAAAACAACAAAAGAAATTGCTGAAATAATAATCATGGAACAATATTTAAGAATGGTGTCACCTGAGCTTCAGATTTGGATAAAGGAACATGGTCCTAACTCGGCAGCTGAAGTGGCCTCTCTGGCAGAGGTTTTTGTGGCTGCTCGAAAGAAAAGCCTTCCATGGAGCAACATTGCATGGCAGGCCTCCAAAGACACTCGAAGGTCAGCAAACCATCAATACCATCAGAGGTCTGCCCCAGGTACGAATAGAACTCCTTTGGGGGAAGAAAAACAGACAAGACCGGCAAAGCCTTCCAGTAAAACACCAATCTGTTATTTGTGTGGGCAGGAAGGACACATTAAACCATTATGTCCGAAAAATCCAGTGAAGCTCACTCAAATGTGTCTTGTTCCATACCAAAGTCTTCCACCAGAAACCCAAGAAGGTGAAGCCATGAAACTGACCACTGTACGAATTAATGGGAAGAGTCATAAGGCTCTTGTGGATACTGGCAGCACACAGACTCTCGTGCAGAGACAGCATGTACCAGCTAATATTATTTGTACCCGTGAGACCATCTCAATCTGCTGTGTTCATGGGGATAGGAAAATATACCCCACTGCTGAACTTTATATTGAAGTCCAAGGTCAGACATATTTGTTAAATGTTGGCGTTGTGGATGATCTGCCTTTTCCAGTGGTCCTAGGTCATGACCTTCCTGTTCTTTTTGACTTGTTGGAGACAAAAGGAAATAGCAATGTTGCGGTTACAAGGGCACAGACTCAACTTGAGGAGGCGCAATCCCAACTTCTCAGTGCTTTGCCGTTCTATGATGCTGAGCTAGAGACAAACCCGGGAAAGTCTCGCAAGCCACGTAGTCAACGGAGGCAAGAGAAATTTAAGCACACAGCTGTAAAGCCAACAACTGAAGCAACTCCAGACAGTGCTTTGGGTTTTGAGTTGCCCAATGACATCAGTAAAATGCAGCATGATGATCCAACTCTGTCCTTCTGCTTTCTGAAAGCTAAAGAGTCGACTGAGTTCAAGAAAAGGAGGGAGTTTTTTCTGAATGATGGTGTTCTATATCATCAGCATGGTCAAACAAAGCAGCTAGTGGTCCCTCAGAGTGTCCGAGATGTAATACTCAACTTGGGCCACTCTATTCCCTGGGCTGGCCACTTGGGGAAACACAAGACTACTGCTCGCATTGTTAAACACTTTTATTGGCCTGGCTTGCATGCAGAAGTTGACAAATACTGTAAGAGTTGCCCTCAGTGCCAGAAGACATCCATGAAAAGTTCAGTGAAAGCTCCGCTCCAGCCCCTTCCAATAATTGGGACTCCTTTCGAACGTTTGGGCATGGATGTTGTTGGCCCTGTAGAAAGAAGCAGAACTGGAAATCGTTACATGCTGGTGATTACAGACTATGCTACAAAATACCCAGAAGTCTTTGCTTTGAAATGTGTCAAGGCAAAAGCTGTTGCATTCTCTCTGGTGCAGTTTTTCTCAAGAGTGGGTTTCCCTAAAGAAATCTTAACAGACCGGGGGACAAACTTTATGTCTACACTGCTCAAACAGGTTTACCAGCTCCTGGGCATAAAGAGTATTCGAACAACCCCTTATCATCCACAGACGGACGGACTGACTGAGCGGTTTAACCAAACACTCAAGCAGATGCTCCGTAAGTTTGTTAATGATACTGGTTCTGACTGGGATCAGTGGCTTCCTTACCTCCTTTTTGCCTACAGGGAGGTTCCTCAGGCCTCAACTGGGTTTTCCCCATTTGAACTTCTATATGGGTTTGAAGTAAGGGGACCTTTGACCTTGCTGAGGGAGACCTGGGACAAAGATCAGGGGAGGGAGGGGCCTGTTAATGTAGTTTCCTATGTCCTACAGATGAGAGAAAAACTGCAGAAGATGAGTGAGCTGGCTCAAGACCACATGGCTGATGCTCAGCGGTACCAGAAGACCTGGTATGAAAGGAAAGCGCGACACAGAAGCTTCCTCCCAGGTCAGAAGGTTCTTGTGATGCTCCCAACAAGCGACAGTAAACTGCTGGCCAAATGGCAAGGTCCTTTTGTGGTGCACAAAAAACTTGGAGCCACAACTTACCAGGTGTCTACTCCAGGTCATGCACGTTCCAGCAGAGTGCTGCATGTGAATCTTTTAAAGGAATGGTTCCCAAGAGCTGAGGAGGAGGCCAAGGTGCTGCTCATCCAGAATGTTAAGGAGGAGGAGGTTGAATTTCTGCCAACATCAACTGCCACCACTCCAGATTTAAGCCATCTACCTTCAAACCAGCAATCTCAGGTGAAAGCACTAATAAATCCTGAGGTATTTCAGGAGCGCCCAGGACGCACCAGTCTTGTGGAACATGACATTGTGCTGAAGGACCATGCCACTGTAAGGCGGATGAGCTACAGGATCCCAGAGCGTCTCCTAGTTCCATTAAAAAAGGAGGTGGACTTCATGCTGTCTCTTGGGATTATCCAGCCTTCAAAAAGTGAGTGGTGTAATCCGGTGGTTTTGGTTCCAAAGAAAGATGGGTCGATTCGATTTTGCATTGATTTTAGATACCTGAATGCAATGTCAAAATTCGACTCCTATCCGACTCCTCGGATTGACGATCTCATTGAGCGTCTGGGGAAAGCAAAGTACTTAACCACCATTGACCTCTGCAAAGGTTATTGGCAGGTACCCCTTACTGCTCGGTCACAAGAGTACACAGCTTTCCGGACGCCCTGGGGCCTTTTTGAGTTTACTGTTCTCCCATTTGGATTACATGGTGCCCCAGCAACTTTCCAGAGACTCATGGACCAGGTACTCGGTGGGCTTGATGGCTTTGCATGTGCATATCTGGATGACATTGTTGTTTACAGCACAACATGGGACGAACATTTAGAACATCTTAAGACAGTTCTGGAGTGTCTAGATTCAGTGGGACTGACAGTCAATCCAGCCAAGTGTGTTCTTGCCCAGACTGAAACGGAGTACCTGGGTTTTACTATTGGAGGGGGGTTGATAAGACCACAGGTTAACAAAATTCAAGCAATTGAGTCCTGTCCTCTTCCCAAAACCAGGAAGCAGCTGAGGTCATTTCTTGGCATGGCGGGCTTTTACCACCGGTTTATTCCAAACTTCTCAGCCCGAGCTGCTCCACTGACAGACCTGACTGGCTCAAAATCTCCAAATCAGATTCGATGGACCACCAGGGCTGAGGCGGCCTTCCGGGACATACAGCGTTCATTAAGTACCAACCCAGTACTTCACAGCCCAGACTTTGACAAACCTTTTACTCTGCAAACGGATGCATCTGAGAGGGGCATTGGAGCTGTGCTTCTCCAGGGAGCTCCAGGAGACCAACATCCAGTGGCTTACATAAGTCGGAAGCTGATGCCCAGAGAAACTCGCTATTCAACCGTCGAGAAGGAAGCGTTGGCGATCAAGTGGGCCATGGACTCGTTCAAATATTACCTTTTAGGGAGAGAGTTTACCCTGGAGACTGACCACAAGGCGTTATCCTGGCTGGAGAGGATGAAGGATACCAATGGACGGATAACAAGATGGTATCTTGCCATGCAGCCCTTCTGCTATAAAGTGAAGTACATCCCGGGCAAGGACAACGCCACGGCTGACTACCTCTCTCGTTCTACCGGCGAGAGTTTGGAAGGGGAGGGGAGTGTGATGGCAGCATACCCTGCCACACCCACAAACAACATGGCGGTAACCTCCCTTCAGCATTGCACACTTTCTTTTTAATTTTATTATTTCAGATTCTTTATTCTTAAATAAATGCACACATTTGAGTTAAAATATACATTTATTTATTTTCAATAATTTCTAGCACATGGACACTTGTTTAGTTTACTTATTTTGGTTTGTTTAATTAATGTCACCTGTTTTTGAGTTGCCAGTGCTGAGGGGGCTACTGGTCGCTACGGGTGTGGCTGAGGTTCTGTTCCTGGAGCTGTGCTGTGAGGACTGGCAAAGGAGGAGCTCAAGTCTTCACAGCCTTTAAATACTCCAGCCAGGCAATTAGGAAGGCACCATCTACTGAAGCCTCCAGGGGAGAAACCAATGGACTTATTTAATGTTTATTTGCTTTGCTTCTGTTGTTCATTATTCATTTTGTTCCACTTTTGATGAATTTTCTCTTCCACTAAGAGGCCAAGTTTTGTGTATAGTCTTGTCTTTATAGTCTTTGTTAAATGTCTTTTGTAGTCATGTTAGTTCCCCCCCATGTTTCTCAAGTGGTCTGATCAGCCACTATATATGTTCCCCTGTTGTGTCTTTGGTTAGGTCAGTTTGTTTCTGTTACTTGGTCTGTTTAGTTGGTTAAGTTAAAGTTATTGCCTGAGTTAATTATGTTTCTGTTGACCTCTTTTACGGGCCCAGTTTGTTCATCTTTTTACATTTTTTGAGAAAATTAAAATTTTCATTTTTGATAAACTTCTGTTGTCCTCTTTGGCTGCTCGATCCCTCACACTTCAGGTGAGGTCTTAAATCTAATGATTCATTATGCAACTGAAGCAGCAATGAGTAATGTTAATAATTTGCAAGCGTAAAACTGTTTTTTATTTGAGTGAATTATTTGTCAAATTTATTTTTTTATTTTTATTTTTTTCTTTGTCAAATTAAAAGTTTTTCTCCTTTAAGGTCATTTTTGTTGTAGTTACAAGTTCCTAAAAAGCAGAACACTCAGCTGCTCTCTGGTGTTATTTTTGTGTGATTAAATAAGGCTTTGATTGACATCAATTTCAGAGTCACCCATTACTTCTATTGACCATGTAGACTTTGATAACAGTCCCTTTCATGATTAATCACTCCAATCCGTGAATAGGTTTTTGAGAAATTGCTTTGCATTTATAATGAGTGAGACTCACTCCTACTTACTATTATGCACAGGGACTACATTGTGTGCTCTAATTGCTTGAGTCAAGAGTGATTTTCAAAACAAACAAAAGTGGTACCTGAGAAACTTTGGAGGGTGCTAGAATATTCTCTGAGCCAAGTTTGCTGCACAAAAAAGAAAATCAGTCTTCGTATAATAAATGGGAAGAAATTGTAAAAGAGCTTATAAGGGCCTAGATGCTATTCTTAAGCATTTCAGAGTAAACTACATTCTTTGGCACACTAAAGCACGATTAAAAGAAAAAGTTATTTACCCAGTTCATTCTCGATCTCTGAGGCACCTCCGTGTGGCTGCTGCCTATTTCATGACGTCAGCCCAGAGTCGGACTCTGTAGTACGTCTGCGTTTTGCCCACGAAAACAAGCATCCGAACTGTTGTACATTTAAAATGAAAGTGTTTTGCCGATCACGCTATCTCCGCTGAGAAAGTGTGTGTGTGTGTTGGCTTGGGGCTGACAGTACAGACTCTTCCTGGAAGATGCTGTTCCCCACTTTGTGACATCACAATGCGAGAACCCACTTGATTTCATGGATTGCGAGTGGCTCAGAGAGCAGGGTTTTAGAAGAGCGCTCAAAAGTATGTGAATGAATCAAAATACCACTTGGGGTCCTTTATAATGATGAATATACATTTTTATACACTTAAAAGGTCAAAAAAGGTGATTTTGCATGGTATAGGCCCATTAAGGTTGTTTTTTTGTAGGTTTTCATTACATGAATCATAAATTCAACACAGCATAAACTCTGTTGGGAATACTTGTGTGTGATCTGACACATATGGAAGGCCTGTGCATGCAGTTTAAGAACAAAGGAAAGTTCACCTGTATTATTCTAAAGAAGTTGCAATCTAATCTGTGCAAAATGCCTTAAAGTTTCATTCAAAACATTTAAAAAACACACAATTGTTCTTACCCAACAAATACTGAACAGAAAAAGCAGCAATTTGCATGTGAATATTGAAAATTGTTGCTTCCGTAGAGTTTCCAATTGCTGCAGGTTTGAGAAAATACACAGGATGAATTCTACATGTTTTTGTATCCCCAAGTAATCTGTTTTATTCCCAGCTTCAAAATAATTACATAAAAGAGTTTTTACAGCCCAGAGTATTATTCACAACAGATGATTTCCACTTATTTGCATGCTGTTGAATATTCTCACGGGAGTTCTTATTAAACATTTCCACATGGTCCATTCTGGTTTATCCTGCAAATCCTTGCAGCCGGATTAGTATGGGTGAGGGGCTAAATATAATGATTATAAACTGTTTAAGCCCATTTGAAGGAAACACTGAAGGGAAAGTAATGTGAAAATACTAAATTTTTAAAGAATTCTATAGACACTTGGACTTGTATTTCTGCATCCCACTGCACTTAAAAAATATTGACAGATATGAAAGCAAAAAAGGAAGCGGCTTACAATAAACCCAACAACTGCAACGCTCCAGAAGGCCTGCAGTTATCAAAGAGGGTACTTTTTTTGACTCTTTACATTGGCAATCCTTTGCAATTGTAAGACTTTTGAAATAATTTTCTGGAGAAAACCCAATGATTTATTAGATTTTAAAAGAAGATGAAAGAGCAAGAAGTGGAACAGAAATAGAAAACAAATTTATTCAATTTATAGTTTTAAATCCAAATAAAGCATTCAATAACGTGTAAACTATATAAACTGTAGTCTAGGATTCAATTCAGTCTCTACCACCCGACTTGCAGATGCACCGCATGACTTGTGCAACACCATATTACACCACAGATGTATGTTTCAGGTTGTGGTAAAAATAGTCTTCTGTAAGGAAACTAAAAAGACACAGGAAGGCTCAAAAAGTGTGCTGGGAGAAGCTGTGTAGAAACACAGCCAATATTTTTTTTTTAAATAAGGCAATACTGTCAGGCTGCAAGTTCTGCATGATTTTATTTTATTTATTTATTTATTTTTTTGCGTGTGCAGATATAAACTTGGAAATGTAGACAATAAGTGCAGAAATGATTTTAAACTATTGCACTTTCCCACTATTTGACAGCATTGTGGTTTGTCACAAATGGATTATTCTGCATGCCTAACGCAACCTACATTTTCAAGCTATAATGGTGAAAAAGAAGGTTGAAGACATCAGAGCTTCAAACAAAACAGAAACTTGCTAGCGTATTGCTTTTGAGGCTGAAGAGAAGGTTAATGGCAGTGTGAGTGAGCAGCAACTGATCTGCCAGCCATTTATTGACAGCTTTGAATGGCACTTATCATTCTGTATAAAAACACATAAATACAAATAGAAAAAGATGCAAATAAGTAACTACAGTTTTTATTAGATCATGCAGCCAACAGGATTTCTACATCTCTTTCACATCTGTCGTTGTGGGTGTAAGCCATGAGGCTCCCTTCTTCATCCTACGCTTCCTCTCAGTCTTTAGCATGGTTTTCTCTGTCCTTGTCAGTGTTTATCTCTCGCCGAGATTGCTCTGCCACCCCTGTGAGGCAAATTCTGTTTAGGATTTAAAAGAGCTGCATTATTAGCCTTTATTGCACCACGTATCCCAACATCACACTGGGTATTCTTAGACCTTTTGACCTGTAAGATAAAAAAAATAAAATAAAATAAATGCTGGGAGCAAAATTGAGCAGAGCAAAATATTAGTTTCATTTGTCTGTTGTCTTGGCAACAGAGAAGAATAATAAATCAATGTTGAACCAACGTTTTGTTTGCGACTAGCACTTTTTAAGTCCCACTTTCGGATTATATTATGCTGCCATGAGATGGCTTCAATTAGCTGTTATACAAAGTTTTTCTGTTTGAGTCCAACATCTCTTTCTCCCTCCGCCTTCCTGTCTATCTAGCTCATTTAATGAGAACTTTTTTTTGTCTTATGTGTCTTGACCCAGTTTCAAAAAGATAAGTGTTGAGTAGGCAAGACCAAACTTTTGACACAAGAGCTAATGTGTGTGTGTGTCTTCTCAATAGCATTCAAAAGAGTGTGTGCAATCACATACATTTTATGTACTTTTAGGAGGAATCATGTCTGTTAATAATTCAAGCATCTCTCATGTGCACAATCCTTTTTTTGTCATTGTTTTTTATCTCCATGCAGTTCTTTACTGTTGCTTTTTGAAAGTACCTTCATCATCATAGATAATGCATGACAAGCAAGGATGTCCGCTTCCTACTGGCTTTCTCGAGTGGCTTTCACAGAAGAACAGAAAAGGAAAGATTTGTAGAAATGAACACTTTTATTTTACCGCCTCATGAGTCTGTCAGATTTTAAACTTTTCCTCAAAAATGGTCCCAAAATTGTGTCACAATGCATAAATGCACACATTTATTTGTGGTTGAGGTGCAATGACAGCCTTGGCTCTTCTCATGAATATTATATGAGCACATGTCCAATAGACAGGATCAATATGTCACCAGTGCTGAATTACTTCAATGTCTTACACTGACTGCAGGCCTTAACTTAGCATTTTATAAACAAGGGAAAAATACAGACAATTAGAAAATTAAGTACAAAATATTCACACAAGCAAGTTAGTCTTTGGTGTACCGAAACATGATGTGAGCATCTGATCATTTGGTAGTGAAAAATAGGAGGAAAAGCTTGAAATCATGTTTACTTTTGTTTGTTCTTTATGCCAAACCATCCTATAGCATTAAGATTTGTATCATAATGATCTTTATTTGTTTGGTCCAGTACATACATTTGTAAGGCTTAGCTGTTATGCTGGAAAAAAGGAAGAATGCTAACAAACAAGCACAAATTTCCTCTCAAAGCTGAAACAAAACCTCTTCTTGTCAGCATGTGAAAGTTAAAGCGAATGCAGCTTTCTTCTTTTCCTTCTTTTTCTACCCTCCAAACCTTCCCAGGTGTCATGTTGTCATGCCAACGTCTTCTAGGAAGTGATTCCCCCCAACTGTATTTCTCACATACAGGTACAAACAGCCCGTTTACCCCTGAAATGAAAACAGTAACTAACACCCACCAGCTCACACACACAGTCCTCAAACACACACACACACTCATACATGAATGAGTAATAAACTTGAAATAATTCAACAGATGTTCATAAGCTTGTTAAAAAAATGTTCATGTTCAAACTGCAAATTAAATGAACAATTTACAAAAAATAAATTTTATTATTTTTGTTTTTCATTATTTTTACAATTCTCAAGTCCTAAGGCTACATTCACACTGTCAAGTCAATGTAGAGGTCCTGCAATTTGAGCGTCAGGCGTCATTTTGGGCACTGCGTCAACGTGGTGCAGAAAAAATTCAGATGAGTGCCGAATATTTTGCCGCACAAGTAAAACATCTAAGCATTGTCGGAGAATTTTTTCATTGCGTCAACCAATCAGGAATTTAGCTTTGGCCCGTAACATTTTGATCATGTAAAAAGTGAGTGGAGACCAAAACCAACATGGGAGAGAATCTGATTGTTCTCCTGAACTTTGATATTTTTCTTATTTGTATTGAGAAAATAATGAAAAGATCCTCTAATTTTACTTTTGTTTTTATACTGTGGGACAGCAAGTCATCAAACTGGGTCACAGAGAGACGGAAGTACCGCTGAAAGCGGTTGTCATTCATACACAGTTCCTGCAGAAGATGGTGAACCTCACTGTACTGAGAGAGTCTCTGAATGATCCCATAAACCCAGACATGATTGCTGATGCTTTAGTAGAACTGTTCAAAATAAATAAACCTGATCTCTCAACATCATCTGTGACTTTAATGTATTGAGTAATAAACAGTCAGTGCTTCCATGTGGCGATGGGGTTAAAAACTTTTTACAGTAGCTCCTCTTACACCTGACAGGAGCATCAGGTTTATCAACAGAGTCCAGCAGCAGATTTGCCGCACATGAAAACAGACAGGTTTGGGTGCAAAACAAAGATGTATTTGACAGTTTTGGTAAGTAAAAGCTTTCTTTCTATTTCCAGTTAAATACAGCATGTAATGTAAGCCTATTTTCCAAGCGCTATTGAACTTTTTATGACCTGAAGTGAAAATGAAATAAAACCAAGTGGTTTAAGGCAAACAGGAACATCTTTTGTAAATTTATTATTTTTCCAATAGATTCTTTGCCTTTTTTTATCCGTTTCTGTCTTTGGCTTCCCTTTGTAATGATGTAAGCCAACCTAAAGACTTAAAGAACTGAAAAGACATGAAAAACGCAGGAGGTAATCGTAACAAACATCAGTGCATAACTGATTAAAACTGCAGGATTTCAACACAAATCACTGGAATTAATCTTTTTTCAAAATCTCAGATCAATATTCTCGTAGGATGCCTTTTTCCCTACCAACCATTTTTTTTTTTTGGATGGGAAAATGATAGCCTAGCATGAGGGTCTTTTTTGAGCTGTATGTCTGAAGTGCTGCACAGCTTGATACATACATTTTTTTTATTATTTTTCTCTATCTGTCAGAAATCTTTTGTAAGAATCTTTTTATGACACACAGTTAAAGTAAAAATAAAAAAGGTAACCCAAAACTAAAACACAGCCGCTGGGGTGAGATCTTTTTTTTCTTGCACAGACTTTAAAAAGTATTTATTGTATGGTGCTGGTTATAAAAAATTAAAACAATTCCAAATGGGGCAACCTTTGGTTAACGTAACAAAAACAAATGAGAGTAAAACCTGATAAAATGATCCAAGTGTTGGGCTGACTCAAAAAAAAATTCTGTAATTAAAGAAACTGACCAATGCCTAAAAATGATTTCAGATGACCTTAATTTGGAGTTTGTTGTCATGGCTGCAATGAGATGAGGTACTCTGGAATGTAAAGCCTGTGTAACATGATGACAAGAAGAGATGGGCTTCAATGTATCAAGATTGTCCTGAAAAAGCCCTTTTAGTCTTTATTTGATACAGGAAGGAAGTCGAAATGTGATATTGATTTGGCTTTGGAGTTGAATGCAACTGACACAAGAACACAAGATTGAAGATTTAACAATATGATAGCCGGACCAGCTAATTCAATATGTCAGAATTCATTATTTTTCTCTGTCTGTTTTATTCCGCATGCAGCCTCTCTGTGGGGTGCATAAGAGAAAGCCATGCAAGCTCACACTCTTTCCCTCTGACTATTATAAATAATCAGTCAACCAGTTAGTGTTTTAAAATATATTTTTAATATTTTTCTTTAAAAAAACAAAAAAAAACATCTGATCTTTTCAAATTAAATATGTTGTGAGTGGATTTTGTTTCCAACCAGGTCAAAATTAAACAGTGCACAAGAGATTGACATGAATGCTTTTTAAATATTCTATATTTCTGTTTAAATCAATTCTAGTGTCTACAAAAATTACTTGTATATTATTAGCTTAAGTCATCACAGGATATTTCTGGCAGTAAAAGAAAAACTCATTCAAAGACGTGTCAATATCTTTCAAATCTGACTGGAATGTTCTCTTCCAGATGCTGCTGAAACTAACCTTCAAATCTGGTGAGGTTTTCAGCCACATGCAGAACTTTTTAAAGATTTACTGAAGATCAGGACAGACAAAAATCTGCTCTCTTTGCAGAACCTACCAGCCTAATGCTGTGCATAATGGTATGCACCATCATTCCTCGTGTAATGGTTGTGGGAATTTGATTATTCTTATCTATGCTCATGTGCACGAAAACATACAAAACCAAATTAAAAACCCACTACAATGACAATTGTGGTTTTGGTTATTTTAACATGTTCTGTGGCATTTTTCTCATAGAACAAATATTTCTTTATTTAAATCGCAGTGAATAAGGAGTAGATTTTAAAATGGCAGTTTGAAGAAGCTTGTAGTTGTTACCTACAAATTACAAATGGCGAGCCACAAGCTTCATTCTGATGCCTCCACTTGCAAACAAATAAATCCATAAACAACATTGTTTTTCTTGTCCAAGCTGCCACTTGGCTGAAAACTGTTTGGCTGGATAGCTCCAGAATGGCTCGCCGTTTTTGTTGCACCAGAAAACGGCGAGCAATACTGGGGCTTGGTTGGGGTTGTAAGGTGCTGTAACCCAACAAGAAAGTGTGTAAACAAACAAATGATGGGAAATGGGATGGACTTACTCCACAATGACAGTTCCGTCCAAAAGTCAAAGGTGAATTTCCAATGAACTACTGCCGCTCTGCAGAAACTATGTCCTAAAAAACAACTAATTTTGGCTAAAAACGGCATAATCATGATTAAAAGAGCACTGCAGGCTATGAAAAGATGATCGGAATGAGACTTTAAAAAGTGATGGTTTGCAAAGCCACAATAAAACCAACGAAAGTCTCTCATTTACAACTGAACAAGAGGACAGTTATTTTAACTTATTTTAACTTTTTTTTTAAGAAGTCAAATTTGTTTTTACTGCCCAAGATGGGAGTCAACAACTTGACCAACATTTCAAGCTTTTCTCAATTTCATCATTCATGAAAACCCTTTTTATAAACAACTTTTTGATTGCCTTGACAGTTGCTTTCTACAGTTGGGTCAAACCTTTACTTTTTGCTGGTTCATTTTCTTCTCTTTTTCTTGCTTCAGTTTCAGAAAATGACAAAAGTAGTTCTTGAGCAATAAAGCTCTTTAAAAATTTCCTTCAGTCTTATGCTTCTTCACACCACTATGCTGCTGAGGGTGCAGGCTGCAGTTGTTTGTCATGCAAAAAAGAACAGCAACAACAGGAAAAAAAAATCCATCCAAGGTGCACATTCACCTTTTTAGACCTTTTTTGTGTTTTTCTTTTCAACTTCAACAGCTCATTACAGCCACATGCTGGCAACAGCAGCAACAATAGAAGCTCTTTGTGGGAGTTTAAATGAAGTCTATGTTTAAACTGATGTGCAATTCTATATTAAAATATCAAAACTCTTCATCAATGTATATGAGGCTGAGAGCCAATTTAGTAATTTACAGATAGGTGAGTCATCAAAATCACCGCGGTTTCTCTTTCCCCATCTCTCTTACACTCACACACAAGCACACGCACACACATTATCATGAATCAGCTGATGGTTAACAGCAAAAATTATATTTATGACTGTATACACATCATTCCAAAACTCATTACTCTGAGACCTGTCTTGGCAGGATTAATATAGTGCCTTGCAGTATGTTTATGGTTGTGTTTGCAGTGGTGTGGCATTAGTGGAGTTATGGGAGCCTGATTGATTTGATAAAAATGAAAGCCATTGATTCTGTCATGAATTTACAGCACCTCATTTGCATAATTCAAAAAGCTGAGTTGCATCTCACTGCAGACATTAAAGGAAACAGTACACCCTTCAGTAGACCCCATGTACACACAAGAAACACGCAAACAGACACACACATGCACACCGTTATATCACATGAACTGTTGAAATGCATTCAGTGGAATAAATGCTAACTAAGTAGTCAGATGCAAAAAAAAAAATGCATAAAACATTTGGAGTCTCGTTCAGACCATGCAGGATTCCTCCAGCGATTTACTAAATATGCAACCCCTGACAAGAAAAGGAACAATTATAAAACCAGTTTAATTGAAATTTTCAAATGTGTTTATTTCTGTTAATTAGATGAGAATTTAAACTGCTGTACAAAAGTAAAAATAATGGTTTAAGGGGAAAAAAAGGTTTAGGAGACTAGATGTTCTAGAAATGAAAATCTCCAAAATAAAACTTCTACAAATAAGGGCATACCTCATCATGGCACCTGCTACATGGCTAAATTAGTCTAAAAGTTGACTTCACTACAATTACTTGTCACGTGACCTCATCAAGTCACCATTAAAATGCATTTACTTTATTTTTTATATTATACAGTGCACAATTCCAGCATGATGAGCCCAATGTTTGGCCTCACAATCGGAGGTTTTCTTTTTTTTTTTTTTGTCTGAGACATGCAAAACCACTGAAGTGTTTGATGACAAATCACTTCAAATGAAAACCCAACTGTATGGTATTTTGATGTTTAACCTAGTAACATTTTACAAAATAAAAGTTGTGTAACAACAGGTTACTTTGATAACTTAGGTCTCGTCTCATAGAGGTTGCAGTTACATAACCATGCAACAACAATGTTTTTTAAACAGAATACAAATCTCAGATGCCAACATTGTTTTTTCTCTTTTATTTTATTTTTTTTATTTAAAAATTGGTTCATTATTTTTGTTATGTTTTGCTATTACTGTATGATTAATGCACAATTTGGTCACTGCAGGCATCAATCTGGTAATGTAATTTGAGTCTGAACACTATATGGTGTGGTTATGGTGCTCAGAGGTATTAATTATTTCATGAGTTGCGAGCTGAATGATGACATTTGGCAGCAGAATGCTGCCCTGCTTGGTGGTGATAATGTAACAGTGCTGAAAAAGGGCTGGCTCCTGCTTTGCCAAATCTGCCATGCTGTTACTGGCATGTGAGCATTTTATGCTTACCAAGCAGGTCTAGCATTTACAGCTGGGTCTTTGTGCAAAGGAGCATGAGTTATACACATCTGCTGCACAACATAAACTGCTACTCAACACATAAATGACTATTAAACAGAGTTGAGAGAGAGCAGAAAAGAACAGTACAACTGCTTATTTGTCATGATAAACATGCACTATTTTTTTGTCTAGTATAAGGGATAGATCTGACCATTTCACTTGCATGTTGTACATTTTTTATCCTTTGGAGTGGGCAGCTTTTTTCATAGTTTTTCATCAGAATTCAGAAAAATAGAATAACTAAAATTATATATATTTCTAATATTATCTTTTAAATTGAAAATTAGAACAGATTTTTTGCTCTGCGTTTGACTGCCGAACCACCCAGGGGTGTATACTGCCTCAGCCCAAAAATAGCTGGGTTAGACTCCAGCAACCCCGTGACCTCAACCAGAAGTGGTCTGGAAAATGGATGGATGAGTTACAATAAATACTCCAAAAATTACAATGTTTTCTAATTTAATTTAATATATCACTTCTGAGGACATTTTTTGCTATTCCTATACAATAATGAAATAGTTTATTATTTTGTTCAGAATTAACATTTGCACGATAAAAAAGTTGAAAAAATCTGTTGAATTTGAGATAAGATCTACAAAGATTATACTTAATACACAGAATCACAGCAAACTCAAATTTTTATCTTAAGATATTTACAACATTAGAAAAATATGCTGTATTTTGTCTCCAATACACATAAATATCTCTATTTTGTGAAAATACTTTGTTCACTGTTAAAAAAAGAAACATTAAGCTTAATTTATTCATGCAAACAAAATGATGTAAAAGTCTTTCTCTTACATTTTTTTTTCAAGTTGGAAGAAAGAAAAGCTACTCGTATCAGATCTGCACATGTTTCAGAGGCTGGTTTTGTTTGTGACCATCACTTTTGCAGGCATGTTTGTCATAACTTTTTAAATTCTATAAATATTGATCATGTCACTTTCAATTTTTGTCCCTTTCATCATTTTACATTTTTTTAAACAACAGTTTGTTGCTTCAGCTATTCAAACTCTTTTGCCTTTCCTCTGCAAATGACAGTTTATGGTGGCAAGACAGCGATCAAGGATGAAACTCATCCCTTATTTTACTTATCAAACCACAACTGTGTCAAAGCATCCCTGTTTTTTTAACCCACCTTAGTTTTAACAACTACTTTGATCAGTTGGAAAATACTTCTATCTTTAACCTTCATTTTTAACTGACAACATCTGGCAGTTATGTCATTTGTCAGTTTAGGTCAGGTCTTATTATAAGAAGCTGTGTGCTTGGACGAAATTAAACAAAGATATGAAAAGTGAAGAAATGACTGTTCATTCATACTCAGAATGTGAGGAAGGGGGGGTGTTAGAATGAGTGGAACGTGAATGAATAATGTGAAGCACTCTGTGTAGCTTTAATTGGATTTGAAAGGGCTGTCATTGTGTGGAAACAGAAAGCCAGGAGAAGAGACTATTGGGAGAAAGGGAATGCATGCATGCATGCATATTCGCCATCCGCACCAGAAGAATCGCACAGTGCTGCCATCTTGTATAATGCATAATAAAGACGTGGAATTTAAAAAAAGGGGGGAAAAAAGGATTGGATGTTTTAGACCTTCTTTATGCGGGTCTTTTAAAATGGGGCCTGCACTCTAATTCTTTTTATGCAAAAGCAGGAGCCCAATTTACAATTCGCTAATCTGTGACAGGGCCACAGAGAGACAAACATTCATGTACATTCACTCCTGCAGGGAATTTAGACACATTTGTTCATTTAATATGCATCTATGGGGGAAGCAGCCATGGTACCCGAGAAAACCCACACATGCACAGAGAGTAAACTCCACACACACAAAGATCCCTGCTGGGTTGCAAACCAGGACTTCCTTGCTGTGAGATGACAGTGCATGTTAATCCAAGACAAATGAGAAAGTAGCCATGGAATGGCTTAAACTTATTAATATAAGTATTATATGAAGAAAAAACATACTTTTGTGGAAAGCCCCTCTTGGATTATCAGTCTGAATGTTATTAATCCTTTAATGATTTCACCCATCACACCTCTTTAGTGAGCAGCACAGGGGTGTGCAAGTGAGCACAGTCATCTCACAGCAAGAATAATTATTTACCTGCATGGAGTTTGCATGCTCTCTTCATTGCTGTTTTCTGCAGCTTTTCTGACTTCCTCACACAATTACAACACATTTCACACATATGGACTGGCAATCTCCAAATTATTAATAAATGTCTGTCATATGCTGGATTTACACTGGTCTGTCTGTGGTGCCTCTACCTTGTGTTGCATGGGGAGTCCGTCTCATAACCTTATGTTAGATTATATAGTCTCTGTTGCGTCTCCAGTCCGTTTGCCCTCTCTTCTGGCTTCCGGAGGAGTGGTTTGTCCTGCCTCCCCAGTTTCACAAACATCCCAAACTTTGGCAATCAGGCCCCATACCCTCTTCCTCACCAAGTCCTCTTAAAATGCATGGTTTGTGTCGTATGTTGTGTTTTTTTTTTTGTACTTCCAAAAACTAAACATTCATTGTTCATGGGAAAAATGGATGATGCTGTTATCCGCGGCGTTAACCTGTGTTACTGTGTTTTAATATAAAAAGAAAATGTTTAAAGTTTTATTTTGTATAAAGGAAGTACAAAGGAAGTTTCTATTTGTAAATCTGGACCCGTTTCCAGTTTCTCCAGCTTGTTACAGCAAAATCTATGCATCAGCAGACTGGAAATAGAACTGTTGCGTAAAGCTTGCATTGTGGTGGGAGGGACGTCAAATGCAGACACACATTCTGATTGATTAATGAATGTTCTATTTTTTTGTGTCAACCCAATGGAGACAGACTTAAAAAATGAAAGGATTTCATTCTTCAGAAATAAAACACTTCTTTAACAAGGTGTAGCGACGTTTGGCCCATTGTCATCACCGTGCTGCGCCACCTTGGTAGTGAGATCAGTTTGTATCAGGGACACTGGCTGATATTTTTTAACCCTGAATACTTGACATGGAACAAAGGTGGGAGTGAGAAGGTAAACTGTGATAACATGAGCTGTATGCAAATTAGTTTGTACCTGGCAAGCTGTTGCTTTATTTGTGAATAGAATAACTGCAAAAACATCCCACAGATAAAGTGTGACTTTTCATGGCTTGCCAACCAATTGCCAGTTTTCCATCTAGAATTCCATTTGGAGAAAAAAATCACCACTATGCAGCTGATGACAACCATCCTGTCATTTGACATCTTTTGTCTTCTGACAAAACCAAAAACAACAAACTAACACTGAACAAAGGCAACTTTCAACAAAATACTCCAGTTTATAATTTTTTAAGAAGCTTAAAATTAGTTTTTTTTCATACAGGGCTACTGGCTACATCTTCAAAAGTGTACAATTCCAAATAAAGCCACATGTAATTTATATTTAAAAAGCAAGTACAATAAAGTGTATCAAATATAAAAAAAAGAAAAGAAAAAAAAATCAAAGTTTTTAAAGTCCCACTCCCTCATTTTGATCTATTCTAAACGCATTCCCAGTGGTCTTTTAACTAGGTTTATGCCGTTTTTTGCCAAAATAAAACAAAACAAATAAAAAAAGGACATTCATTAGACGTTCACCTCTAAATTGTGGGTGGGACTGTAGGCGTGTAGTAAGACTGTCCCCATTTCTCATCATTCATCTGTTTACACTTTATCCTGCTAGCTTACAGCCCTATATAACTCCAACAAAACATTGGTGGTGCAGCAAAATGGTAATACTGGAGCTATTTTGTACAGTTTTGATGGAACAATAAACAACAAACAAAGAAACATGGATCCATTTTTCCTGCAAGTGGATGCATCAGAACGGAGCAGAGCAGGGAGGTTGTAGCCTGCTGGTTGTAGGTTCTATGCCACAACTACAAGCTTTTTCTAGTGGCAATTTTTCAACTACTTCTGACTCAACTATTTGAATAAAGAAATACTGCAAAATGCAATTTAAAGCTTAATTTTCTTTATATAAATGAGAAATACGCTACAAAATCATGTTAAAACAGTGGATCTAAACATTTTCCCATAACTAAGAACCAAACAGAAAAGATCCACTTTAAGCACCAAGTTGAGGAACTTTCACGAGCAGGTGTCTTTTTTTTTTTTATAAAAGACAAGTATTAGCAGTTTTATACTTACTAATTGCAATAAACAGCCCACGCAGCTGCCCAATACTGTCACAATAAGATAATAAAAATCTAAACTTCAATCTTTTTCAAGGTTGCGCTGATAATTTTTATATAAATATAAATAGGAATGCTCAATAAAACATCCCAGAGCTTCAACTTTTTCCAGACAAAGCAAAGCAATAATAAAACAAAATGCAGTTGATTTACCCCCAAATAAACTACTTTTATAAACATGAATCAGAAAGCTGGTCTGGGTAATTCCGTGAACGTATCACTACCTAAGCTGAAAGTATATAGTACTGTAAAACTATATACTAAGCATATAGTAAAACTATAGTTATAGTTCATATAGTGAAAAAGCAGAAAAGAAAAGCATGTGATTGTATTTCCAGTTACTTAGACAAAGCACAAAGGACTATCTGAGCAACTAAAAGACTTCTAGTATATTCCTGAACCATCTTCAACCGCCCACCACCACATTTTATTCTGTCTGCTCTAACCTTTGCTGTAAAAAGCCTCAGTGTTGCACTTCATGCTCAATCTACTTCCACCAGGTCATTTGGGGTTTAGGATCACTTCTGCAGATGATAAGACTATTTGCTTTACTGAAGGTATGAGGGGTATAGAATTACTGAAAGAGAAGTTGAGACAGTACAAACTCTTGAGTTTCTGCTGACCAACTTCTCAAATGCACAGCTGCTTAGTCTCAAACTGTTTAGAAGATGGTGGAGGACTCCATCTGCTTCATTCTGGAGGAGGCTGTTGAATCCACAAAATAAATAAATAAATAAAATAGGATCACATAGAAAATCCCCAAAACAGTAAGACTTCATAGAATTCAGAATAGGCTCTGAAGCATCTTCAACCTTCTTACAAGACAGAAAGCAAATAACAGTTAATACTAAAATACATTTCGGTTGCCAATTTAGGTGAAGTAACAACAGCCTCTTTAGCCTCAGCTTCTCCTGTGAGATGCCACTACTGCTGGTTGGTAATTGCAAAGAACAGATGGATGAGATGCTTTATCAGAACCAGAAAAAAAAAAAAGACAAGCTGTCTCCTGGAGACCGGACACCGTTTCCCTTACTCACGCTGAGGTTATTAAAGTGCTGGAGAATGCTTTCTCACTGTTGCACATGGGTTGTCTGAGCTCTGAATTGGACAGTATCAGAACCTGCAGCCTTGTCCCAGATCAGATTTTCCGGTTATCTTTCAAGCCTCAAACACACTGCAACCAGGCCAAGTATGGAGAATTGCTGCCTTTTTTTAAAGTCCTAACAGAAACATTTCAGAAGCACAAGAGTTTGGGACTTTGACTACGACCTTAACTGCAACATGAATGATTTGCATTTGATGGAAAATCAGTCAATTTCCATGTCCATTTTTTCTTGTATCCACGTTGACATGTATGGTGTGAAACCACAAACTACTAGACTATTGGAATTGGTTAATTTCAAGCAAACAAAAAAACAAAAACAAAACTGAAGACTATAGTGAGTTTGAAGCCTAAGTCAACTTCTCTTATGTGGGCTGTCTGCTGGTAAAAAATTGGCAAACTTGTACAGGTACTTGTGCTGGTGGCTGCCAAGAAATAGCAAGGTTCCAGGTCAGTCAAAATGAAAATGCTCATGTACATTTTTTCTACAGGTATTCAAGGGTAAATGAGGTGTGTCAGAGGTGTGTCATACGGATTTTTCATGTTTTCAATCCCCCCAAACCCTGCTGTTTACATGAAAGGTGCGTGCTCTTAGCCCATCCCTTGAGTGCAGTTTGACTGTTAGAAATTAGGAAATTAGACAAAGCGTAACTTATGTCGGCATCTTACTGGCACTTACGTATCACCTGTACACCCTGTGCATGCAGCATTTTCCTGTGGTCATTAAGGATAGTATGCGCACCTTACTAACAAGTGAAGTGCTGCGTAAAGGGAACCGTACAACAGCATTACCCATTTGTCATAAGGGCATGTAACAACATTATCCTTATAAATACTTCACAGTACACTTCCCATATGCACGACAATCATACGTTCCATTTTTATGACGTCCCTTAGGGTGGCCGTAGGAGCCACCTTAATGCAAGAAACATCTCCGCTCCCCTTAAAGCTTCACCTGTCTACTACCCTCCACCGGCCCGGACAACCCAAAATCCTGCAGCACCCGTACAGGTCAACCACCCTTCGTAAGGGTGCACGTGACTAAGGCTTTGTACCCAGAAATAACCAATATGCCTATCAAAAAATACTCACTTTATTATTATATTTATATTGTTTAACATGTCAAAACTGTAAACCTTTGAGCCAGCAAGTGATAAGTTTGGTGAAACGGCACATTTTCCTTTTTTTGTCAATAAGATGAAACTTAAATCAAACTATTTATACAGCACTTTTCATTCTGAAGCAGCAAGCAAGAGGGTTTTACAGAATAAAAACAGTTTTCTTTTGCATTAACATAGCTCTTTTCGCGCACGCACACACACACACACACACACACACACACACACCGACACATACACCCACACAAAACTGGGGAACCACTAGACAACATGAAAACAATTAAAACAAAAAATGAAGCAGAAATTTTTTATTTTAAAACAAAAAAGACAGGTGAGAATTATTTGTGTTGACTGTGCAACCTAGGTCCAATTTTTCAACAAACAAGATTCAAGAATTACAACTGTCGGGCTTTTTTCTTTTCAACCACAGAAAAAAAAACTAGCATGGGAAATTGTCTGAAGAGCTCACAACTACAACAACTTCATTACCATTGCCACAGTTGCAGAGCATACTATAAATCTCAACTTGTAAAGGTGTAGTTTGCTCAGTTATTTATGGAAAAGTAATAGTTCATTACAAAAAAAAGTGTTTTTATAACTGAATTTAAAAAGAAAAAAAATACGGATCAAATTAAGACTAAATGGCTCTCTAGATGCACTTGTCATGACATGAACAAAATCTGGCCTTGAGTGGCGTTGCACACAAACCCGCCGATAATGTCATTTACTAGTTATCAGGAAGGCATACTATGTGTTAGCAACAGAAAGGTATCAGTCAATTAAAAAAATATAATAGTAAAGAACCTGAAATTTAAAGGAACTAAGCAAAAAAGTTCTAGACAGTGATCTGTATCAGCAAGACTGAAGGAACTGCACAGAAAGGCCATGTTGGAAAATTAAAAGAAATGAGGCAGAATTTCTTTTCAAGATAGTCATTTTTCCCCAGACACACTGTTCATGTTGCTGTTAAGCATCATGGGAAAGAGCTGACAGACTAATGGATCAAAACTTGCAAGAAAAATATTGCACGTACGTTCACACATTTACACACTTTGATAAGCAGACACATACACACATTCACACAGAGTGGAACCACAAAAAAACAAAAAATAAAAAAAACAACCTTTTCCCCTGTCTATTCTACCACTGGTCTGGCAGATTGTGTTCTCAAGTCTACTTATTTTTTGACATAATTCTAACTGCAGTCTCTAACAGTTCCTTTTTCTCTCAAAATACAAACTTCCCCCAATGCTTTCAGACTACAGATAATATCCCAGCACCTGCTAAACTCCATGGGAAAAACTAAACATACTGAAACAATTGATTCATCAAAAGTGCATGTGAACACTTGCAAAGTTGTTGAAGCTGAAGCCAAAGAGTTTTAAGACAAGATTAAGCAGTTTGTCAGATCTCTGGGGTGCACCAAGAGATCTACCAGTAAGTGCAGACTTCTGTCGTGCTGCACTTGGATCCATGCCACTGCAGACCTCACCTTAAGTTCCCCCAACACAAGAAATCATTTGTGGCCCAGCCCTGTGGTTCAGTGGCTCACAGCCATCATTAAATCTTTCCCTGGATTTCTTTAACAGGTTTGCATAAGTTTACCCCTCACTCCACATAAGTGAGTTGAAGAAGAGTTACAAAATTGCCCTCAGGTCAAAGCACTGACATCTTCTCTGTAGTATTTTTACTGACTTAAGATTGACTTAAATGCCTGTGACCCTGTGACCCAGAAGAGACGGAAACCAGCATTGAAGATGTATTTATTCTACTTTTCTTTTCTTCCTCTCTTGTTATTTGAACCCTTATAATACTTGTTTTTATCAACTTAAACTGGTAATGTTTCATTAATCTTCATCACCTGTTCAGTAAGGTGTAGGGTCACTGAAGCCTATCCAGCTACTGTCAGGCCAAGGTACACCCTGTATGGTTTGCCAGTCCATCACATGATCCAATAAGACAGCTTAACCACACACACACTCAAATCTAAGGGACAATTTAGAGTCATCAATCTACCAAGAAACATATTTTTGAACTGTGGGAAAAAGACAGAGAGCCCAGAGAAAACCCATGTATGTACAATAGGGCCTACTCCATGTGAGGCAAGAGTGCCAACCACTATGCCCCCATGCAGCCCTTAAATTTAACTAATTTATCAAAAAAGATCAATTTAAAAATTAGATTTTAAGCACACAAGTCATTCTGCCTGCAGCGCCTGGTCAAAGTGTCACACCTAAGTAAAACTGAAACCATTACATCTTAGGGTTTCTCCTTGCCCCCAAAAATATAGAAAGAAAATCCTACACTGACTGGATCAAAAACAAATGTCTTGATGGTTCTGAGAGTTTTGCTAAATTAACCTTCCAGGAAACTGTTCTACAACCTCTGATATGTGAAATTTGGTGAGGGAGTAAGATTCTTTTAGGTTTGGGGATTTTCCACTCCCTTTTAGTGAACAGCAGGTTCAGCATCTAGCAAACTAAACTGTTGCAAACTTTAACATAAAAAGCAAAATCATGAAAGATGAGCAAATATGAAAGAGTTTGACTTGTCTGTTTAGCATCTTTATTTCTGTTTAAATATATACTTCATGTTAAGAAAAAAAAATACAATTAATATTAACTGTCAGGAACTGGTGGTGTGGGACACAATATGTGGAAGAGCAGGCTTCACGGCTAAAACTTAAACATTTAATTACTAAATTTAAACATGACAAAACCCAGCGCAAACAAAAAGGTGACAAAGCAGGTGACCTGAAAATGAAGAACTGAAAAACCAGACACTTAGATAGACTGAGGGTAATTAACTGAAATGAAGACAGCTGTAGATGATTACCAATCTGAACCTGGTGTGACTGATAGGGGAAAAAGTTAAAACATGACATTATCAAAACCAAGAAACATGACTAACAAAACCAAATCCAGAAACACAATCATCACATTAACAAATAAAAAACTTTGCTGCCTGCAAATTAAACCCCAAAATTGAAAGTCCCAAAAGTTGTCATACACCAATGAGTGTAGTTTGGCGGTTCCACCCTCCATCAAGCAGCATGAACATGTCCTAGACACTTAGAGGACCCAAAGTCATATCTTATTTGCATTTGTTGAAGTTCCATTTATAAAGAGCTTGGAGTTATTTTTTGGTTATTTTTAGTTTTTCTATAGATTGTGATTTTAAATAGAGATGACATCAACTCCCTCAAAATAAATAAATAAATCATACATTTTAACTCTATTCCAGATAGTTATGAAAGTCCCACTCTGATCTTCTTTTGATCTATTATAAAAGTGTTTCCAGTGGTCTTTTAATCATGAAAATGCGGTTTCTATTTCATCCCTCCTGATCTCCAGGCGGTCATCTGGAATTCATAGAACCGCAGTTACATCCTTTTATTTTAACCACAATAAAAAAAGTGTCGTTTTCTAGGACATAGCGTCTGCAGAGCCGTAGTAGTTCATTAGAAATTCACCTCAGAGCTGTCGGCGGGAGAGTTGGTACAGAGTAACGCTGCCCACCTTTTCCCTCCCCCTTGATGAAAGCTTGGAGCAGGGAGCTTATGGCCCACCCAGTGTATTTTCCAGGTTTCAAATAGGATACTTTTTAAAACAGCCGGGGGGGGGTCTGTTTCTGTTTTAGGACCATTCGAATAAAAAAATACTCAGAAATATAATTTTGGGCATAATATTCCATATATCCATAATATGTCCTTTATGAGAAAAATGCCACAAGAACATGTTAAAAAACATCATTTTCATTGGAGTGGGTCTTTAAAAATGCAAAGATGCTAATATGTTCTGCCACAACCAATATTGAGGTCAACCTGTTTTAGTGTCAGTGTGTACATAATAATGCAACAGATTGAAAAGTATCCCGGTCTTGGGCTCAGATACTAAAACACATATATCGACAGATTATGATGTTATCAATGAGACCCAAAAACTATATAAAGCAGGACAAAACATTTAGAAAAATCTAAGACAAAAAATGCAAAAAGAGGCGTGCATACGCATGGCCAGACAGATGGATGAACATTTTGACCAGATAGACAAGAAGACAGATGGTGCTTTTATCAGGAAATGCAGGCTTTGACAGACTATCCCACTGGCGGACAGACATACCAACAGGCAGAAACTCGACTGGGATTATCTAACGGGCAAAATTAAATAATGAAAAAGAAAAAAACAGGACAAGTTTGACATTCTGAGAAAGAAATGGACTCAAGGTGCCGAGGCCAAGTGAAGAACACAAACTAAAACATCAACTTAAAAGTGTGTATGCATGTTTTTGGTACCTTGTAAGGACCATTCATGTTACAACCACTTACCTAATGGGGACCAATATGCCTAAGGGGGACATGTAACCTTTCAAAATATGCAGGAATGCAATTTTAATGCACATGGTTAAATTTAGGACTAAAGTAACATAAAGAAAGCTAAAGTTTAGACCTCGGCATCAAAATCACCCATCACCATCAAATGATGATGGGTGATTTTGTCAAAATAAGTCAGTTAAATGTCCAAGTGAGCGTAGTTGTGGCAATTTTTGTGTGGGTTTGTGTGTCTAGTATCTTATGTCTGCTTTGACCATTACTCTGATACCAGATAAAAGTAGTGAACATGCTGCCAAAACAAAGTGCTAAGAGTAAAAATACCAATGCTGAAGGAGTTTTCTTTTCCTCTTGCACATCCATAACATAAATATAAAATGCTCACAAATGCATATGGGTACAAAAGCAGAAAACAGACCAGCACATAGAGGATGACATATCCCTTTGCCAATGCTAACTCCTGGTCAACAGCTCTGGTAAAGCTCTATAAGAGACCATCAAGTGACCAAATATAAAACAAAAACTAGGGTAATAAAATTTCTGGAAGATCCAGACCTAGTGTAACTGCAATATATGATTTATGTTGTTGATCAAAGCTTAATACCTGAATGAAGAAAACAATAAGATAAGTCAAAAGAAATGTTTTGCAAAGTGGAATGTATAATTTTGACCTTGCTGAATTGTGAAAAAGTATAGATTTGAGGCCTGCTGCTATTAAGCACAAATCTAAACATCCATTTGAAGGCTTAATAGGGAGAAATGGAACCACTGCTTGCAGGGTGTCTGCTTTTGTTCACGTTTGTGTACTGCATGTGTGTACTGTGTCCCCCACAGGCCCTTAAGTGGTGCGTATTTATAGTGCATGTGTGTCTCTGAAGCCCAGAAGCTGGTTATATGAGCCCTTTCTAATGGCTGGGAGCATAGAAGACATCCATAGACATGTTCCCACTTAACAGACACAAAAGGCCTGCACGACTGCTGGAGCACACATATGCAGGCATTTGATAAGGCAGTTAGAAGTGCAGTTACTCTGTCCTTTTCTGGATAAAGTCTGGTCTCTGCGGGTAAAAGTCTGACTTTCCACACAAGAGGAAAAACATGCAAACAGGACTGGTCCATAACTTAAAAAAGAAGAGGAAAAAAGCATCTGACACACAGCAGTTCTGACGAGACAGAAAGTGAAATTTTATCTTTATAACCCGTTATCTTCAGATTTGATCTCCTTCAATCTGTGGTGGAGTATAAGTGGCTTTGGGCAGCAGAACGTCTGGGATCTGGGCTGACTTAAAACTAAATCGAAGTTCTTTGTGCTTCTTTCAACTTTATCTTTTCCTTTGTGTTCTGTAGCCTACAGAGATGCGAGTGCTTGAGGTTGCAGACGTCCTTCAGCTAAACTAGGGTTAGATACAGTAAATTAGGAGGCGAGAAGGACCATATGGCTTTGTTTGGGTGCATACAAACCAGCAAGTCTTTGTGCACATGTGAGTGTATTTAAGCATTTGATCTGTATGCAAGCCAGGCACCACTAACACAGCAGCAATTTAACTGATGCCACCACCGTATGGTTTGAGTGATAGCACTGGAGAACCTGCACTGACCCTGAAACACTGAAAGGGCAAGGCTGGACCAGAGATGGAGAATATAAATTTGGCTTTGTAGTAACACACAACAAGCTTTTTAAACTATGTAACATATATATTGTGTGCTTATGAGGATGAAAAGAGAAAAAAAGTTGGTGCACAATTGAACAAATGGTAATTTGGTAAACACATTGTGATCTTCCTATACAGGCCTAAATATGCTTGCAGGAGAGTAATCACCAGAAAATGTGCATGTGCAAAAAACATGTATGCACATGCACCGATAGAGACATGAGCTTAAAAGTAGACTTTAACTGTGTGCTTCAGCAATCTGGGTGATTTATGTCTTGAATACTGCAGTGTTTGAGTTGGGATCTCAGGGAATTCTCAGCCATATGCCCCAAATTCCCTCCCTCCTTTTCTCCACAAACATACAAAAGGTGTGCAGTCTCTGTCTCAGATGGATAACCGTATGCAAAAACTGTCTTACGCTCATCTACACCAGGTATAATACACAAATACACCTGCTTTTTACTTTCCCTTTTAGCAAAAAGTGTGCAGGTTTGTGTATAAAAAAGCGGTAGAAGTACCATAAGGCAGACATCAGGAGTTTCTGTTCCAGTTAGAGAAAAAACTGTTGACCTTGCTTTATGAGTCAATAGACAAACGGGGAAAAAAATGAAAAGAGAGCATTGACTTTGGTCAAGCTATGTAAAATGGGTGGAGCTATTATTGGAAAAAATAACACACAATATCAGATGTCATGAATTTTTTTTTTTTTTATTTGGCCTGATATTTGAATGGGGCGTGTGTTGTAGTCATGTATTTGTTTATTAATTATTGACGATGACCAAAACGTGGCACAAAAGACAGGTACTTACTTTGTATTTTTTACTGAACAGTTTTAAAGAGAAAAGAAAAGTTATAGCAATGAAATAATGTTACAATAAAGTTACAAGCAGTAGACTAAAGATTAGCTAAATATAAAATGTAATCATATAAAAGTAGGCAGGTGTGTGATTTCACCAAACAAATGTACAGTGATTGAGTGGAAGTTTGAAGGCACATAAGACATAGGTTGAATTTTAAAACCTGCAGTGGCTGAGCCATACCAGTTCAACTCATGCAGACAAAAAGTGTGTGACAAAGAAGAATCGTCTCAGGTTTTAGAATCAAAACATTTCAGGGAGTCTTCACATTATTTTTGCACAAACTTGCTCTTTTTTCCAATCAAATTCTCCAAGCAAACAGCGATGGATTTCATTGAGCAAAAGGTTGATTAAACCACACTAAGTTACCACTCTTATTATTAGGGTCACAATAAGAGGTCAAGAAAGTCTCTAGATAGATGTACAATCAAGCAATTTAAGCTAAGGTGACATGTTTTTAAACCAAGCTCCGATGTTCTGCACCATAAACAGAGAAGTGCCTCATTTTGCAGTTCTTCAAATGATCACTGGAAGCTGGTTTTGAAAAATAAAGCTATTACCTATTGATTTGGAAGACGGAGTGGGCAAAGCAAACTCCAGTCAGTGTGTCAACTTACCTGGTTTAGAATTTGATGGGTGACATCAAAGTTTAGCGGTCCTGTTAATAAACCCCTGTGGTGAAGAAAAAAAAAAGGTTCCAGTTATTTATCTTTTTTTAGTATCCAGTGTGTTGTTATCGAACATACAAATTATTTGTGGCATCTGTTGTAAGAAGAATTCAATTTGGAACCATATCTCAATTGAGGCCTGTAAGTGTGAAATTACTGCATTCTCCATGAACCAGTGTGGGTTTTCTTTTAGTATTCCTCCTACTCTTCAAAAACACACATTTAGTTAATTACCAGATCTGTTTGAGTTTGGATGTTTATTTAATTTGCCACTGTGAGGCCCTGTGGTGGATTGTGACTTGCTCAAGGTTTTATCCAGCCTCAAGCTCAATGACAAGTTTACAGGCACCTCAAAACACTCTGCATGACCCTGAACAGAATGAAGCGCAGCCCATAAAGAAAATAGATGAATGGATTTTGACAGTTACTTATTTCAAATTTGCCCCAGCTTTCTTTCATACTTACATAAATTTGAACCTGCAGACAGACTGTGAAGTACATCTGTCCTAAAAACTCGATAGCCAGGGGCAGCTCAGCAGAAAAATGGACTGAAAGAAACATCAAAAGAATCAGTAGCTGCCATGCACTAATATGAAGAGTAGAAAGTGGAAATGAAGAGCAATCACACCACATGTCAACTCTCCTTTTTAGATGCAGTGATGAATGAAAAGTTGTTTTTATTTACTTTAAAAAAGATAAGTCCAAAGTAATTTCCATTAAACTCCTAAAGAAATCCAGCCTTTTTTTGACATCTTCACTTACATTTTTTTCAAGTTAAATTGTTTGTGTTTTGTGTGAGCAAAATGCAGAAGGTTTCAGTTTAACCCATTTCAGCAAAAATATGACTGGAAATTAAAGCTTTCTAAAGCCGTCTGGTATCTAGAATGTTCCAGAAACTACAACTAATCTTAATTTAAAAAAAACCACAGCATTTAGGTTTTGACAACAATCATACTTCCTCCTCTCTTCCCCTCAATGTCTTTCTCCCCTTTTTTTTACCCTCTGGACTTTTAACAAACTGACAGAGTGCAAACAAAGGGTAAAAAAAGCATTTTTTTCTCAGAGGAAGAAAGTGGCAAGAAAGAGATAACACCAAAAGGAATAGAACTTGAAAGGAAAAGACAGTGAGGACCGAGAGAGGAAAAAGAAGAGAAAAATCTAGAAATAATTGCTCCCACATCTATCCCTGTGTATTCCAATCTCCCTCAGTCACTTCTGTTCCCTCTCCCCCTCTTTCTCTTCTCCTCTTCCTTCTGAAGTCCAAAATCTCTGAGGAAGTTTGCTCAAAAGAACTAAATTAGTAACCAGTGTCACCCTGGCTGTATTACTTCATCATTAAATTTACCAGTGCCATGTTTATACAAGCAGCTGGACACCAAGTTTCTAAATGAAACAGGACACATGCCTTCATGCAGCAGATCTCATCCATAAATATGCACTCTACTTCTATGGCTCCCTGCAGAGTTACGGTACTTGGTATGAACCACTAATGAGCTCCAATTTGACCCATATATCAAAATCACAGACACACTTTTGCTATTTCTTGTTGTTGTAGTTGTTATTGCACACCATGTGCTGCATGGGAAAATTTTGCATTTTTTTTTCCATTTGTCTTACAACTGAGCAGGACAAATTCTCATTTACTTGAAAGACGGGAAACAACTCTTGCTGTGCCAGACTTTAGTTTGGCTCGTTTCAGCTATTTAAACGAAGAAATGCACTGACAGATTCATGCGGACCATAATCCTAAGTAATTATCCAGTGCACGTGTAGAAGACAGAGGCCTTGACAGTGGCTGCGAAAAGGGGAAATCAAAAGGTGTTTGTGTGTTTGAAAGTACAGTTTCCATCCATTCGCAGCATCCTTGATCACTGAATATTCAGGGTTCATTGGTCCTGATTTTGCATCACTAGAAAGGAGAAGTACATTCCAATTCATTAAGACGCTTACATAAAATGTTTGCATATATGATTAAAGATTAAATTTAATATTTGATAGAAAGCTTTCAATAATATATAGTATAACGAAGCAATCGTTTTCAAAGCCAGATGGGTCTTCCAGAAAATGCCAAAAGAACCTTATTTATTCATCAATGTTAATGAATAGTTAATTTTCCAATGTAAAAAAATATCTATGCCTTTGCCTTATATTTTGCAGAACAAAAATTGTATGAGAACATAAAGATAATCTAAAACTTATATATATATATTTAAAAAAAAACTCTCACCCTTCCACGGGTGGTTACTCACACAAGCTCGGGTCCTCTACCAGAGGCCTGGGAGCTTGAGGGTCCTGTGCAGTATCTCAGGTGTTCCTAGCACTGCGCTTTTCTGGACTGAGAGGTCTGAGGTCTTCCTGTTGTAGCCACTCCTCCAGCTTGGGGGTTACTGCCCTGAGTGCTCCAATTACCACAGGCACCACTCTCACCTTCACTTTCCAGGCTTTCTCAAGTTCTTCTCTGAGTCCCTGGTATTTCTCCAGTTTCTCATGTTCCTTCATCCTGACATTCCCATCGCTTGGCACTGCCACATCCACCACAACGGCTTTCCTCTGTTCTTTGTCCACCACTACAATGTCTGGTTGGTTCGCCATTACCATTCTATCGGTCTGGATCTGGAAGTCCCAAAGGATCTTTGCCCTTTCATTCTCTACCACCTTCGGAAGTGTTTCCCATTTTGACCTTGGGGTTTCTAGTTCATGTTCTGCACACATGTTCCTGTATATTATTCCAGCCACTTGGTTGTGGTGCTCCATGTATGCTTTATCTGCCAACATCTTACACCCTGCAGTTATTTGCTGGATTGTTTCAGGCGCCTCTTTGCACAGCCTACACTTTGGGTCTTGTCTGGTGTGGTGGGCCTGAGCCTCTGTCGCTCTGGTGCTCAGGGCTTGTTCCTGAGCTGCCAGAATGAGTGCTTGAGTGCTGTCCTGTTGGCCAGCCCTTTCTAGCCATTGGTAGGACTTCTTGATATCAGCCACGTCAGTTATGGTCCAGTGGTACATCCCGTGCTAGGGCTGGTCCTCCTATGAGGATATGTCCCCCAGCACTGTATCCTCTGCTCTCCATTGTCTGAGACATTCACAGAGGACACTGTCAGTTGGGGCCTTGAGCTTGATGTACTCATGCATCTTGGTTGTTCATCCTGGATAGTGGCTTTCACGCTCACTAATCCTCGTCCTCATTCCTTGCTATATGCTAGCCGGCTAGCATATAGTCTCAAGGTGCTGGATTTGGAATGGAACCCTCCATGCATGGTGAGGAGCTTTCGTGTCTTAACATCCGTGGTCTGTATCTCTTCCTTTGGCCATCTTATTATTCCTGCAGGGTATCTGATAACTGGCAATCCATAGCTGTTTGTCTGTTTTTGCTTACACAATATTTATTTTCCCATTGATGCGATGAGTGACTACTTCCTTGGAAGGAAATTGCAGGGACATGTAAGTAGGTCTAGTTTCATTGTAAAACTAACTGTTGTGAGGTATCATGACTTTGTTTTTAGGCAAGAGATCGCCTAGGCTAGGTAGTTAAGATTCAAAGACCTGAGAACAAGAATTACAGTACCTTTATTGGAAGATAAAAGGGGAAGAAAAAAAAGGTGACAAAACAAAAGCGTCAACGTAAGCAACGGACAACCATGGACCTAAATAAGCTGAGAGGCAAGTAACTGAAACAGAACCAGCTGTAGGTGATTAAAACTGAAACCTGGTGTGACTGGTAGAGAGGGAATACAGTAAAACAATAAAGAACTTGAACACAAGGAAGCAAAACCCAATCATCAGCAACAAATGCAGTTTAGTAATGTTTCTGGTGAATTTTTTCAACTTAATAGGGTAAAATAAAATAACTAGTCCCATTGGCCGAATACTACAAGGAAATTGAGCCTTCAGCAGGATAACACATTATATATATATATATATATATATATATATATATATATATACATACACAGATTAGACAGACAGACAGATATTAGAAAAAAAAGAGTATTGCACACAAATAAGTTTGTAGTCCTGCTTGTCTGAGGCAGTGAGAGGAGTAGTTTGAGGCTCCTTTTTCCCCTTATAGCAGTGTGCAGGGGTTGACTGTCACCATAGAGCCCAGCTTCTCTCAACAGAGCTGATGTTTTCAGCCCTGGCGTTTGTCTTTTTTCCTCTCTAACAGCACCCTACAGTATACACAGTATAGAATAGAATACAACCTTTTTCTTTTTGCTCTGGCTCTTTTTTTGATGGCGTTCAGCATTGCATATCCAGTTTAGCTTGTCCAGCACAGCTTAAGTTACTTATCATAGTCATTTAAACTCTCAACCTTAGGCTACGTTCACACTGCAGGGCTTAATGCTCAATTTGGATCTTTTGAAAAAATCCGAATTGTTTGCTAGACCGTTCACATTTCCAAGTAAATCCGAACTTTTGTGATCTCCAGTGTGACCGTGACACGACCCAAACGAGACCCGCATGCGCAGAAGCCAGAAGAATACTCAACGGTGAACGACGTCACTTGTTTGCGGAGCAGATGTCAACAACAGTGTTATCAAAAGCGGAGCTCTTTTTGTAATATTAAATTTATTTTCCCGAAGGAGCAGCACAACTACAATCTTCTCATTTTAAGAAGGCATTGGAGTCGGGATCGTCTGTACCCACTGTTGTGGAATGGAAATGTGTATGTGTTGGGCCCGCGCGCCCCGTGTGTGTGTGTGCAAGCGCGTGCCGCGATAGAGAATAGGGGGGGGGGCAGTGTGTGCGCGCATTCATTGTTACGGAGGACGGTAGTAAAAGAAGGTTTCCCCCAAAATAAATGCTATGGACTCTTTATTAACCCATTCCGGAGAATCTAAGGATCAGAACAGGGAGGAGGAGGAGGATCGCCTCGGGTCCCCCGCGCTTCTGAGCACGGTCGGAAGGGGAGAAAGAAAAAAAAGTTATAGCTGTAAAGGTTCAACACCACACTCTGCCATTTAGCTGGAATTTTTTTCAAAAACCGCCCAGTTGCAATAAGAGCCCTGGAGTTTGGCCTGAAAAGAGCGATCACCCCAAATATTAATCCAATCGGGGATCTCGCTTCCCTTCCACTGAATGGTCTCAGCAGCATCGTCCACCATGGTTGTTGTTTACGTTCTCGTTCCCGCCTACTTTAACGCAAAATGATGACGTTTGTTGCGTGTCGATGACGTACGGTTCGGAATCAAGTCGCCTGGCCGGTCAGACGGCGGTCGCAATTGAAAAGAACGGCTACAATTCGGAATCAGGACGGCAAACCCACGGGGCCTGGGTCGCAATTGAAAAGATCGGATCTGTGTCATTCAGACTGTCATGAAAAGATCGGAATTGGGCCGCTTAGGGGCAAAAAATTCGGAATTGGGTCGTTTCAGCCTGCAGTGTGAACGTAGCCTTAGACTCATCGATTAGAACTGGTTGTGGTTTAGAAGTACGACCAGAAACCCACCACCACTTAACGAGTTCATTTAATGTTTCAAAAGAGAGGACTAAAGATTTTCACCTGATCTTTATTGTTAAGATATTCGCAAGTGTTTAATTACATGTAGCATTGTTATATTATTTACATTAAAACAGCTGTGTTGACAAATCTCATTTAAAAAATAAAAAATAAATCAGGGCCAGCACTTACACAGTGTGTGAAAGATTCTGTGAATTCTGTCTCCTACAGTTGCAGATCACTTTCAGTGCTAATTAATGCAGCGTATTGCTGTTTAAACCAGGAATTAAAAAAATAAATAAATACAAAAAAACAGCCAGGGAGAATTTTGTGAAAGCCAACCCACTCAAATGCCTCAGGTTTTCCAGGACCACAGTTAGTACAGCTGAGTGAGTGTTTGGGTGTCACAGAGGTGAAAATCTACATTCGTACCAAGAAGGTCTTTAAGGTTAAGGGGGAAAACAATTGCCTCAAGCTTTAATGTGGTCGGTGCTCATGCATAAGCAGAATTTGAAAGGTAAACACACACATATTAAACGGAATGTAAATCATGTATATGAAAGCTGCATCTTTACTTTAACCTAAAAAGCATTGAAGTGACACAGAGTTACCGTAGTTGGTTTTGTGCATAGTCTTATGGCAGTGGGTGGGAAGGTATTGCAGGCTTGTTTGGACATAATTTAGATGGTGATGAAGACATTTTTTACTTTTGTTTTAGAAATGCCGATTTATGCGGAAAAAAAAACTCTTATTATTTATTGTCCTACTAGGAGCAACACTAAAAAACAGGTACTACCCATGGTACATCAGGCTCTTGGATGAAGATCAAATGTCTTGACAAAGGTGTAAATATGCATATTTATACTGGTTTTGTATTATTTGCTTCTATTATGATTTTTAATGCACTTTCACATGACGGCTGCCTCTGTCTGTCTGTCTGATCATAATTTTAATGTAAAAAAACATTCCAGGAAATAAATTACAGCAAGCAGGTACCGAAATTTTTTTTCAGAAATTTTTTGTTGGAGTTTGGAAGGTGTTAGGGTTAGGGTTTAGGGTTATATATATATATATATATATATATATATATATATATATATATATATATATATATATATATATATATATATATATATATATATATATATATATATATATATATATTTATGTATATATTTATATATATTTATATATGTATAAATATATATATATATTTACACCCAGGGCAAGGCCCTTTACCCTACTGCTACCTCACAACATGAGAGACAATAAACCACATGTCATCCTGGCTTAGACGTCGCACGGCCAAACAAGGTTTGCGTCAGGTGCAGGGGGACCAGAGCACCCTGATGGAAAGTGTATGGAAATGGACTAGATGTGAGGATAAGGTTCTGTTAGAATGCTAGTACTAAAGTAATCCCACCCAGAGGGGTTACACACAAAAAATGTGGAATGGATGCTTCGAAACCCAATATCATGGCTAACTGCCAAACAACTGGTAGCCCAATGCTCGAACATCCACAAACGGCAAAACAGCCGAGCAGACCCACCAAGGCTGGAAACTGAACAGTACTGGAAAAGTATATGGGAAAAAGAGACAGCACGAACAGCAATGTACAGTGGCTGGTCTCTCTGAGAAAAGAAGATAGCAACCTCCCTGAACAGAATCCAGTAACCATAACAGTGGTAGACATCCAAGAAAGAGTCTCAGGTACGAAAAACTGGACAGCACCGGGCCCTGACATGATTTATGCCTACTGGCTAAAGAAACTCACCACACTCCACGAGCACCTGGCAGCACAAATGAACCAGCTGCTAAGAGATGGGACTCACCCCAAATGGTTAACGTAAGGGCAAACTATCCTGATCTAGAAGGATCCCTCAAAGGGTGCAGTCCCATCCATCTACTTGCCAATAACCTGTCTCTTCACAACAAGGAAGCTCATGTCTGGCATCATTGCAACCAATATAAATAGGCACATGGGTCAATACACACAGAAGAGCATTGGTAGAGACTCCAGAGGAGCCAAACACCATCTCCTGGTTGACAGAACAGTCGCTCAAGACTGTAGGTAACGACACACCAAGCTGTGCACAGCCTGGATTGAAAACAAGAAAGCCTATGACTCAATGCCACACAAGTGGATCACTGAATGCTTGGAGCTGTACAACATCAACAGGACTCTAAGAGCCTTCATGGGAAATTCAATGAAGCTGTGGAAAACCACCCTTGGAGCCAATGGGAAGTCACTTTCACAAGTGTCCATCAACTGTGGGATATTCCAAGGTGATGCTCTGTCCCCACTGCTGTTCTGCACAGGTCTGAACCCCCTCAGCCAAATAATCAACTAGACGGGCTATGATACCGACTCAGAAATGGGGCCAACATCAGTCACCTCCTCAACATGGATGACATCAAGCTGTATGCTAGGAGCGAGCGAGACATTGACTCCCTGATCCACACCACAAGGATCTACATTACTGACATTTGGATGTCATTCGGGCTCGAGAAAATGAAGCCGGATGGTGACAAAGAGAGGCAAGGTAGTCCACACAGGAGGGGTCTCACTCCCAGAAGGAACAATGGCAGACATTGAGGACAGTTACAAGTACCTTGGAATTCCACAGGCAAATGGCAACCTGGATCAGGCAACAAGGAAAGCTGCAAGTCCTGATAAGTCAGCTTGATGGCAAGAACAAGACCCGGGCTATAAACAGCCACACACTGCCAGTTATCAGATACCCTGCAGGAATAATAAGATGGCCAAAGGAAGAGATACAGACCACGGATGTTAAAACACGAAAGCTCCATACCATGCATAGAGGGTTCCATCCCAAATCAAGCACCCTGAGACTGTAAGCTAGCCGCAAGGAAGGAGGCCGAGGACTAGTGAGCGTGGAAGCCACTATCCATGATGAAACATCCAAGATGTGAATGTTTCAGACAATGGAGAGCAGAGGATACGGTGCTGGGGTACAGATCCGCATAGGAGGACAAGCCCCAGCATGGGATGTACCACTGGACCATAACTGTCGTGGCTGATATCAAGAAGTCCTACCACTGGCTAGTAAGGGCTGGCCAACAGGGCAACACTCAAACACCCATTCTGGCAGCTCAGGAACAAGCCCTGAGCAACAAAGCGACAGAGGCTCAGGCTCAGATCTACCACACCAGACAAGACCCAAGGTGTAGGCTGTGCAAAGAGGCGCCTGAAACAATCCAGCAAATAACTGCAGGGTGTAAGATGCTGGCAGATAAAGCATACATGGAGCACCACAATCAAGTGGCTGGAATAATATACAGGAACATGTGTGCAGAATATGGACTGGAAACCCCAAGGTCAAAATGGGAAACACCTTCGAAGGTGGTAGAGAATGTGAGGGCAAAGATCCTGTGGGACTTCCAGTTCCAGACCGATAGAATGGTAATGGCGAACCAACCAGACATTGTAGTGGTGGATAAAGAACAGAGGAAAGACGTTGTGGTGGATGTGGCAGTGCCAAGCTGGACAAACAATGGAAAATGAAGGTGACAGCGGTGCCTGTGGTAATCTGAGCACTCGGGGCAGTAACCCCCAAGAGTGAGTGTGTGTGTGGTTGTGTGTGTGTATATATATATATATATATATATATATATATATATATATATATATATATATATATATACACACACACACACACACACACAGTGTTGTGGGTTTATTAGAAAGAACAAGAAAATAAATCTGACAAAATGCTTAATGTCAATTTCAGCAGACATCTGACCGGCTTATGTGGGAATTTTCTTCCATGGTTTGACAATTTTTAACATTTTCCCATTGTCTGCAGTTTAATCATGTCTGTTTTATTAGCATAAGCTATTTCATCTTATTTGAAAGGATGAGCTTGACCACTTTCTAAGTATTATTACAGTTTGGTTCTTCTGTTTTTTTTAAGAGAAGCAGACAAGAATTAATTTAGAAAAAGTAAAACTGGATCAACAGTGACAGTGATTTCTCGAGAGTCTTTATACACACTTTTTTACAAAAATTATGTTTTTTTTTTTTTTTGTAGAAGTGTCCACTAGTGTGGTATTTTACCCAGCTCCTCTGCTGATTCAGATCTGAGATAAACCTTTATCCGATTAGATCTCTGTTGATCCCAAGGGCAAAGTCTGGATATGGTCTCCCCGTCTGATTGGATCGTTAGCCCCACAGGGAAGGGTACAAAGGAGGTCAAAAAGAAGATCATGCTATCTTTCAAGCCAAGCCACATGGGGCTCCTGCTTTAACGTGCAGAGACAGAAAGCAAACCCATGGAGTCTTCTGTAAGATCATAGTGAGCTGAGAAAATCACTTAAAAATTATAACACTAACAAGGATTTTGCTAAAGAATCTGTAAGAAGTATATATGTGTGTTTGTTTTTGTTTTTTTTCATTAAGGTAACAGTTTATTTAGTGCCTGTAACGTCTCGCAATTTTTCACATTTTAGAGTTTCTTTACCTGTCAGAACTTAACTTATAGGTAAACTGTCAGACCTCAAGGGAGGGGAACCTATAATATTAAATAAAATCACAATTCATTCGTGTAAAAAAACAACTTGATATCAAGTTATTTTGTTGCTCTTTCATTTTACGCCACCAAAAGGGTTGCTTAATAAAAAAAAAAATCCCTGACAATTGCATTGGTCAGTTCCTTGTTGGGCCAACCCAAGTGACCTTGATGAAAATTCAAAACTTCAGAGGAAGTGTAGACATAAATTAGAGCTGAAAATATGAATCATTAAAGTTAAAAAAACTCATAAAATTTTAAGTATCTTTAAGCGTTTAAATACATGTCACTTTATATTCCAAATCCCATTAAAAATATATTTAACAACAGCTGGGGCTTTTTATGTTTCATAACATCATATAAAATGTAATAAATGATTCCTTAATTGATATAATTGCTATTTTTCAGTAAAAATTCAATGCAGAGCAAGCTTTAACCAAAATTCCTATTTTTTAAACCAAAGTAATGTCAGATACAAACCCCTTCCAGCAAATGTTAAAAACCTGCTTATTATTCTCTACAGTTTATTTTAAACCTAATAAGTAATACCCGAGGTACTGATACTCCATGAGTGATACATATTGAACAAAATCCAGTCATTGGTAAGTTTTGAAGAAATAGCAATTATATAAATACATAAAGTAACTTTTTTGGAACTAATTAATTAAATCCCTTCATATAAACATATAAACAACAATTCAATGTTGGGCTTGTGTGGTTTAACTGAGTGCTTAAGGAGTGGGTTCCTTGTGGGTTTGCCCCATGCACATAAATCCATTGAATTGATAATTTCTGACCTCATCCAAAGGTTCTCAAAGATGAAAATAAAGCATGAAGTACGATGGGTACAGGTCTATTGAGCAGAGTTTGCTTCACTCAACCCTGCAAAATAGCAGACTGGGTGGGACCATCTACAGTAAATTGGAACTGGACTGAGTTACCCCCCCCCCCCCCCCCCCCCCGCATTCCAACAAACAATTTTGTTTGAGAAATAAATAGCTATTACTCTGCCATGATATTTGTCAAAATACCCATTCTTGCTCTACTACCTTTTCATAACATGTTCTTTTTAATTCTAATTTTTTTCATGATATCCTTGCTGTAGCACAAGTTACTCAAGTTACAAATTGACCAATAAAATGCCTCAATAAAAGTAGGTGCCCTCGCGTTGAACATTCGAAGCATTTGATTGACAGATTCTCCCGAGCTCGCTTTCATGGGTGTGGCTTTCTAACATGTTCACTACTGACTGGAGAGAGTGGTTGCCATAGAAATGTAGATGGACCAATCAGGGCTTACTGTGGACATCTGGTTCCAACATGGCGATGGACATAAAAAAATATGACAACTGAATTGACCTCAATTGGTTGAAACCGGAATCTCATGTGATTCGTCCATTTATAATACAGTCAATGATGGGACAATGTAAAGTTAGAGTTATCTTGAGGTTACTATTGTGTCCACCCACCTGCCAATCACAAAGCAGCACCACTGAAAATTCACAAATTTGAGCTATAATGTAATCAAATTGACTGATTAACAAAAATCACAGTCCAGATTTGTTCTGAATAATAAATAAAGCAATAAACATTCCAAAACGTTTTGACAGTTTAATTTTGGCGTGAAATAAAAAAAATGTATGGCAGTTACCACCATTTAATATTCAGAGGAACTACAATATTTGCTCATTCCAGCTTCTAGCCTAAAAGCAGAAATTAAAGGTGGAGAGTTTGTCTGAGAGTTTCCTGATAGCCCCACCTGAGACTGCTTAAATTGGATTATCTTGTAATTTAGGTGATTTTATTAGCCTAAGTAGCAATTCATATCCCTAAAGGGTAGCATTTTTTGACACCAGATAGGGTGCTAGTGTTAATGAACTGACATGGAACCCACATCTTTGCCCATTAGCGCCCAATTTCTATCCCAAGTAGTTCACCATTATCCAACACAAGATTTGTTAGCAGGAAATAGAGTAAGGAAACTAAAATCCTAAAACATTCATTTAAAAAAAATGGTAAAAAGCTAAATTAAAGATTACTCTTAAAAAGTAGTAAGCAATTTTATTTACGTAGCTGGGAGCAAATATATATATTTACATTTAGCAGTTTAAACATTGAGACACAAAGAGGTCATAGATAATCCAAATGCAAAGTACTATAGAATAATAGTTGACAGAATCTTAAATTATACATATACAAACAACCAAATAAATAAAATATGACAAATTGTACTGTTGAGCATGACGGCACCTGACAGGATGGCACTTTTTGACAGAGAACAAAGGAAGCTATGAGTTGAGGAAGTCGTTAACTGAAGCAGGGACAGCTGTGGTAATTGCAACTTAATTCTGATGTGGTGATGTGACAGAGAAAAGTTAACATGATATGACATACACAATAGAATAGAAATCGACACATAAGTAAAAAAAAAAAACATTCCCAGAAGACATTTTAATCCAAAGCAGAGAAAGGCAAAAAAAGTAAAACCACAAAAACATAAAGAAAAAAAATCTGACTGGGAGTAAAATCTTTTTTTTTTTTTTTTATTATAGTGGTGTTGCATAATGATGAACACTCGTGTAAACATGCTAAAATGATTCTAAAAGCTAATTTTCATTTATTGTCACCTGGCAGATATTAGAACTTAAATAAAATTAGAATTGGGAAAACAAAATGACTATAGTTTTGTGAGGATAAAACTATGCTTTTACAAAGTATCGACAAAAAATTCCAGAAAAAAATGTAAAAAAAAAAAAGATTCAAATATACCAATAATAAGCATAGCAACAAGAGACAAAATATTATTTTGTTAATAAAGGGGCTATATCATGCTTTTCTTAAGCCTTTCAGGGTAAACTACATCCATATATATATATTACCTTTGGCTCATTAAGGAACACATTTTTAACGAAATATTATTTGTATTCACAATTCATTTTCCCACTCAGAAGTAAGACGACTCGTCCTCTGAAGCTCCGCCTTTCAGTCCATGTGGCTGTCCAGTTTGACATGAATTAGTACATGCAGTAATCAAAGAGCCAAATATAATTTCAAGAAATATGATACCTGGATTAATCGCTTTGTCTAAGTCTGAAGTGACCCTAATTTTCAGCAGAGTTCTGACCTGCAGACAACTTGACCTCAACTTATAGCGCTGCTGATAACAGCCACAGAAGGATATGGAGCTCTATCTAATGTCTGCAGACATAACAGCGAAGAGAAACTCTGTTTAAACCCAGGACAGCTGTTAATCAGCATAAGAAGGAATACCAACCTTGGTCATTCGACAGATTATGGACCCCTTTTTTATTTTATTTCTCAGTATTACCTTAATATTAAAATAAATAAATGAATAATCATTTATTGATGATGGTTAAATTGATTGATTTCTAATGATATCACTTCACTTGCTCCAAAAATGGATTCATGATAAATAAACCATTTCAAATCAAAGATTTAAAAAAAATTAGAATGGTTTTACAGTTGTATCACTAGCTTGTGACAAGTAGTTGTATCACCAAAACAGTTTTTAGGAAAATGATCCAGATGCCAAATTGTTTTCTCCACCTATGATGTCTACCGTCAACTGCATGTTTCCTCATCCATCGATTACAAGTTTCAAGTGCTTAGGAGTGTAGCATCTGTTAAATGTATTTTCTATGGTCCCTTGAAAATCTCAAATGTGGCATACCCCTATAAAAGAGAAAGTTGGCATGGTGGAAAATGATCTCTGTAAGGCATATAAACACAGTGCAGAACAAAATGACAGGTCTTTTAATTTCCCATTAAATGTTGGAGCAAACATATAGAAAACAAATTGAAGCAAACGCATTGTAAATTAAACTTGCGCAGGTCAAAGCCAGACAAATGTAATCTGACTGACCAAAAACACATGACTTTTATGACATTTAAACTTATTTGTAGATTTCCCAGTTTTGTGTGTTTATTTACGGAGCCCGTGTCCTGACATTAAGATATAAAAATATATCTTGTTCCCACAGATTAATATCTTGTTCCCACAGGTTATTATGTCGTTCGCACGAAATACTATTCCGTTCCCACAAGATACTATTCCGTTCCCACAAGATACTATTGCGTTCCCTCAAAATACTATTCTGTTCCCTCGAAATGATTAACTCGTGCGAGCTGTGCTTTGCTGCCAATCACTGGCCAATCATTGGTCTTGTTGTTAGACCTTGGTCACAGGGACACGGTGATTGGCAGCAAAGCACGCTGGGAAACGTGACGTACTGCTATTGTTGTTATGCTACGAGCTAAAGGTAAGTGCTTTAGGCGAAGCAGCCAGCTTAATATGATATTTTTCAGATTTTCATCGTGAAAATAACAGATCGACCATTCTTGCTTTTATTTTTACCCCTATTGAATGCTCACAGAGACACGGAAGTAGCGGCAGGAAGCGGCTTTTGCAGCAAGATGACTGAGGGCGTACCAGATGATGTGAACGTGAATACGATGGATGCTTTTGTGCTTTTTGAAATAAATAAATCTGTTCTCTAAACATCCTCCGTGTCTTCAATGCAATGTAATGAGACACACACAGACAGAAATGTGAAGGTATCTGCTGTAAATCTATGACGTAAATTAATAACAGGAAATGATCGGCTAGTCAGTTAGCATGTAGCCTAATAGCCTTCGAATGTAAAGATACTGACTGCTAAAGTTAATAAAAGACAAGTCCTGAATATTTTTATTCCTATTCGACCCTAAACTACAATATCAGCTTTCTGACAACAGACCAGCCAGTTGCCCAAATGCCGGCATACATCAAAGAGCTCTGCGGCGGAGCTAGTAGTAGCCTAGCAGGAGCTATCGTATGACAAAACAGCCTAGTTATCATAAATCTTTTGATATTTTTGTTATATTCATTGAGACGGTAATAAAGTGATCATTTTTGTTTTTCATGTTCCTTTTTTGAACGAATATGGGTCACAGAGACACGGAAGTTACCGCTGAAAGCGGCTTTTGACGGCGTACAGAGAGCATATCCGCGTGAATGACTTGTGACGTGAATAATTACTGCGTTCGAACGGATTAATTATTGCGTTCGAACGACATAATTATTGTGTTCGCACGAGTTAATCATTTCTATGTAACGGAATAGTATCTTGTGGGAACGGAATAGTTTTTCGTGCGAACGACATAATAACCTGTGGGAACAAGATATTAATCTGTGGGAACAAGATATATTTTTACATCTTAATGTCAGGACACGGGCTCCGTATTTATTTACATCAGTGCAACAATACAAAATGGTGCTGGCATGTGGAGCCATTCATATCTTTTGGACTGGAATGTTGATTTTCTCCAATGTTACAGGTCAGGATTTGTGTTCCTGTTTGTGGAAAAACAAAGTTTGATGTTTTTTATACGTTGAACGTATACTGTTCAACGTATTCTCCAGTAAGATGTTTTACCTTATTGATACGTTGGTTTGACTGAAAACCAAATCAGAAGAAACCATTGATTTTCAGCAGATTGTGTTGTATCAAAAGTTGTTTTTCCTGATAACTGTAAGGAAACAAAGGCAGGTAAAGAATCCTCAAGGCCTATAGATCATTATTATTTTAATGACACTGAAAAAATGATTTCCGTCTTTTAGCTTGAGGTCTTATCGTGGAAAAAAATGGATTATTTTCACATAAACAGCTAATCAAGCAACTTCCAAACGGATTTTTTTGTTGTTGCTTTTCTGAAAGATCTGTTTACCCTCCCAAGTGTCCATAAAGGATGTGTGAAGTTGGCCTCGGGCAGGTTGCCAACTCACCTGCAGAATCTGTCTTATTTTCTCATAGAAATAGAAATAAATAGCCACAGTCTGCAGAAATGCATCTGTTTCTGTGATGGATATCTCCCTTGGTCTATGTTGTTGACCTTGCTACTTAACCTATTCTTTTTTTCTCTTTTACTGCTATTTAGCAATCCAGTGAGAGACTATATTTTTCCAGTAATACAAACATTGATGCAAGAAGCAAACAAACACCAGTAGGTGTAAGCAGATAGAGAAAAACAAATGAAGTCATGCATAACAGATATGTGATGACAAGTCTGATTTGATTTCACTCTGTATGACACGAGGTACTGAAAAAATAAGACATACAACTGAGTCTTTTTAATAAGTTACGCAGCCTCGTCTCACATCATAATAGCTGGAGACGGCAACCTAGAGGCACACAATCTGAATATTTCACAAAGTCAAGTTTAAAAGTCCAAAAAGATAAAGACAAGTCAGTTAAAGACTGCCTTGACAAGGGAATTGTGTCTTTTGGAAGTAAGACAGACAAGCAAAATAGAGACAAAATGAAACTGAAAGCGACACGGAAAGGGAGGGAGCTTGTGCCATTTGCTAACTTGGGTAAAACAAAAGTCCACTTCTCAGCCTGATGGCAGGTAATCGATAAAGAGAACAGGAGAAAATATGATAACATGACAGAACACAAAAAGGTGTGTGCTGAGGCAGGACATGTGAGGAATGGCACGCGCACACACAGATTTTAAAGGTCATCAGCAATCCTGCCTACCCGGAAGACAACCAGCAATCAATAGCAGTGAGGAGACAATAAAGTAATAAGCAAGAAGGCTGTTATTTGTTTTGTTTTTCTTAAGTTATTTTGCTCTCTGACAGACGAGGAAAGTCAGTTGTTGTGCAGCTGACCTTCAAACTGCTTCAGAGGTTCCAAACAACATTGGTGGACAACTCATAACATTTCTCTCTCTTCCCTTTGCAGCTTTGAACAGATTGTCAAAAGGAGATTATCACCTCTTGCTCTGGTCTGACATTTTGTATTCTCTGTCAGACAAAGTAAAACCTTTTTCAAATTTGCATTTGGCATTGTCTTTCCTTCAGTGTTGTCTAATCCTGGCTTTCATCCTGATTCATGCAGCTCTTCTAACTTTTTGATGAACATGTAATACAAGTGTTTAAATCTATTATCACTCTAATGCCTGTAGAATCTCTTCCTGGTGGTCCTGCTGTCAGGATGAGGAATATTCAAGTATCTTTGCAAGTGTGTGAATGTCAGTCTGCATGCTAAAAAGGCACTCGTATCGAGCCTGGCAGCACCCTACAAAATAAGAGCTCTCATCCATTTTGAGCATCCCTTAATGAAAGTAAAATGGTTTTACACAAGGGTCTGTTTTATTTGGAGAGTGTCTCAGTATGGGATTATATACACGCAAGCATGACTTTGAAATTGCAGAGGTCTATTATTGTTGCTTAACCATAAACATTTATGTTCCTGTCCAATTAATTGGGATCCAGTGTGTGCAGCATTTTGATGTAGTAATTCTGCAAGACAGCATACACTTGTAACATTTGCAGGACATAAAACGGCTGAGATGTATAGCAGGGAGCCATGCAAGGACACTTGCAGCCCAGAAAAAAAAAAATATGGGTGTGTCATTATTTCAACCTGAGCTGCAAAGATAATTCTTCCAGGGATTAAAAGTCCCGGCTGTAGCTGGCGGCTAAGTCTCCTTCTTCCTCAAATCATGCAGTGGGAGTCCAAACAGGTCCTCCTAAACCTCTTGTGTGTTTACTAAGGATGCTACCAGGCATAATTTCAGGTAATTATGTTCACACTCACACATAAAAAAGCTAATAAACAAGTGAACTTAACCTCAGTGTTTCCACAAACACACCCCTTATATATTATCGAGCACAGGTGACTAAAACTATATTGGCTTCAGATGTCATGCAGAAAATTACACAGTTATTGGGTTATCACATTTGTGCACACTGACACACACACACTGACAAAGCAAGCTTTCAGTGAGACAGTCACGTCTCCCTGCTTGATAATCCATCTCCATTAGCCACAAGTGATGGGTTCAGATTAATAGGAGAACAAGCAATAAACACTCATGCGTACACACAAGCTCTCAGAAAAAAAACGACACTAACACTTTTTATCCCAGCGGCACTATAAACAATGCTTTCATAATGACATATAATTGTGGAGAAGCTTGCAAACAAAAGTACAGTTTCTAAAGCGTGAGCACAGATTTGTTTGTCTAATTAGTGTTTGAATTTTTTTGCTTTTAGTTAGCTAGACTGCAAACAGGACGAAAACAAATTAAGGGAAGTTTCTTTTTTTTTTCATTTGATTCATTTTACGGCTCAGTCACACACACCCGTGCAGAGGTTGACCTGTACGGACGCTGTGGCTTTTTGGGCTGTACGAGCCGTTGAGGTTTGAAGAGAGGACGGGCTGCATCTTGGGGAGGGGCACAGGTGTGTCTTTGAGTTCACTTGAGGCTCGTGCGGCCACCTTAAGGGACGTGATGAAAATGGAATGTACCATTGTTGTGCGTGTGGTAAGTAGTTGTAAGTGTTGTGAAGTATTTGTAAAGATAATATAGGTTGCAGGCACTTGTGATGTACGGGTGATGCTGTCGTACGATGTTCTTTACACAGCATTCCAGTTGCTAAGGTGCACTGGCCCCCAAATGTCCATGCGCAACTGCTGCACGCACGGGGTGTACTGCACCCTAATTTCCTCATTTCTAACGGCCAGGCTGCACACAATGGGAAGCACAAAGACACACCTTTCACTTGAACAGCACTAACGGGTTCCCCGTGTAGTGTTTGGGTGAGTTGAAAAAAATGAAAGATGAGTGCCTCCGTCTCACCTATTTCTCCCTTACTTACATTTACGTGTTGTGTAAGTGTTCCTTATGACTTGTAGCATTACCGGGAAAAAAAATGTGCACATTTTCACTTTATGGGCCCACCGGGTTGTCTAAAATTTTAAAATGTTGTGCGTGCTTCTTACAGATATACCTATTTTTTTACCCGCAGACAGCCCATATCTAATAGTTGTGCAGTTGTGCCAAAAGCTTTGCATTAAGTTACATAGATTTCTTTCAAAAATTGTTCATGTACTTTTTCTGTTTGTTTTTTTTTTTACCTATTTGGTGTGGTGCTGTTAGTCTTGCAAGACAGTTGAGGTTCTATGATATTCTTAAGAAACGACTTTGTGGGGCCTTAAAGTATTTTGCTGTAGCCAGCAGGACACACTTTATTTTAACCTTTTTAACACCGAAGATATCACCTAAATAACACACGCTCTTTTCCTCTTTAGCCACTTTCTCAATCAACGTGAACCAGCTGATTTTGACACAGAGAAATGCAGCTTTTCATGTTGGATTTGCACCATTATGACGCCGATATACAAAGTAAAGTCTTGCATATCTGCGCAAAGCTGCTTTTCTCTGCTGGAGTTCCGTTAACTGCGTAAACAGCTGCAGAGTTATGGTAGTCGTAAGAATGTAAACACTGGAGCTTTAAGGATTAAACTAGTCAACCTCCTGCTTCTTCACTTATGGATTTATGCGTGTAGTTTTTGTGTCTGTTGTATACCTGTCTTTTATAATGTGCTCTGCATTTCACCGTTTTCCTTATTCTCCACCTATACTATCCTCTACTCACCAGTAGATCCAGCAAAGCCTCCCTCAGTTCACCTTTTATTAACGTACCAGAAATAGATTTGACTCAAGAGTTTTTTTACTCTGAGGCCGCATTAAAAGCTTCTCAACTCTCCATGTCAGAGCCTCAAAGACAGGGAAATTTCATTTTTGCTCTTGTCCAATTCCATTTAATCCATATTTTGTCTCCCAGTTGGCATTTGTGCACAGTCATCTATGAGGCACAGTTGCAACTGCCACAAACAAAAGCAGACTAGCATATGCAGTCTACCACAAACAGCACACCTAGTGAGACAACTCTGGAATCTTTTTCTTGTGATTTTGAATGGTGGGGTTGAATGGAAGCATTTATCTGTTTGACACAATGCTGCTCCTTTAATCCTGATCCTCCTCCTTCATAATGATGACACTAAGACTCCTTATCCTGCATTGCAACTAATCACTTATCCTTTTATCTGACTCCACACAGTGAGGAACACATATTCCCTTTGTGCAGCAGTCTGTTCTGTTAGAAAAGGCTGGAAGCAGAGACAAAGATAAATGTGCTGAGAGACAAATGTTCACAGATCAACAAAACCAAAGCTTGGTTTTCTTAATCTGGAAGATACAATAAATATAAAACACTGACTAGTATCAAAATGACTAATTAGAATATTGTTGGACAGTCTTTTATATTTAATGTGGGTCAGCTTGTGTATTATTGCATAATTCTTTGGGTATCTTTTTAGCCCTCAACTGCATTTGATGTTGGTGTGTTTTACATTTTAGAATAAGATTTGTGAAAAGTGTATAAGAATGTTAAAAATGTTTTGGTTATTAGCTTTTCTGAAATTTAGAGATAAATTTTGCAGAACAAACTAGTAATTTTGCAAGTCTCATTCCATAAACAATTGGTCTCCGGCTCATGCACTCATGAGATCGTGGAACCTTTCCAGTCAGGGTTCAGAGCCGGACATTATACAGAGACTACTCTTTTACAAATTGAATCGGTTAGTTCAAAAGGGGCCAAAGTATACAATTTTTTAAAATAGAGATATTTTATGATCTATGGTCTTCAAGGGAAAAACTATCTGATTACGTGCAAAAAAGTCCCAAGTCCGTTGCAATGTATTGACTATGCTTGACGTTTAAAATGCATTAAATGCTAAATTCCTGGACTTGGGCATCTCTTGCATGGATTTTGCCTTATGCCATAGCAGCAATAGTTGTCCAATATGGCAGCGCCCCTGTTTAATTCAAGAAGGGCCCAAGTCCAGAGACTTTAGTTTGCTAGTCCTCTGAAATTATAAAATTATAGCATTTATAAGCTATGAACTGGTGCTAAATCTGGGTAAAGTATTAATCATTTGGTGTAGCCTACAATTAAAATCATTTCCTGGAAAAACAAACCTCTTGGACTTGGGCCCCTTTTGAACTAACCGATTCAATTGTTAATAATATTTTGTTAGTAACAGACGCAGGTGAGCTGGTTGTTCTTTTTGCTGTTAGATCTAAAGTCAGCTTTTGACACAGCTGACCATGACATTTTAATTGATCGGCTGGAACTCTGGGTGGGGGTGTCTGGGAGAGCACTACTTTGGACGCTTAACTCATAGACAGGTCTGTCTTTGACAGTATGGGCCCTCACTCGTCCAGGTTGTACCCCTTGATGTGCGGGGTTCCTCAGGGATCAGTTCTGGGCCCATTGTTGTTTTCTATTAATTTGAGGCAGCTGGAAATGCTTCTCCGAAGGCATAATGTGAATTTTTATCTTTATCCTGATGCTGATGACTGTCAAGTTTATATCCCTATACTTATAGGGTCTGACCACAGGATTAAAACAATAAATGACTGACATTAAACTATGGATGTCTACTCCTTGTTTTCATGCAAACAAGACTGAGGTAATGTTGGGATCCCTGTCTCTTTTCCTGTGCATATCTCTCGCTCCACCCTATTCTCAGTTAGAGCCACTGCCTTCATCAGGACAACAGCATAAAGCCCACTTCCTCCAGCCACTCTGTCTCAGATTGTCCTCTTACTGACTCCAGCTTAGCCATTTGAACGTTTTGTCTCCAGAAATCATTGTTTGATTATGCCTGCCGTCCCTCCGCCCGCCATTGACAATGCTGCATCTGATTTTAAAATGCAGCTGCTAGGTTTTTCTGTGGTGCTAAAAAGTTCAAGCATATAATATAACCCCAATCCTAGTCTCATTAAATTGTCTGTCAAATATCAGATTTTTATTAAAATTTTTGTTTTTACTTTCGTCACTTGCAGATGCAACATTTTCCGCCATATGCAATATGCAAAAATATTTTGACGGAGACTTTTTTCATGAGTAGTTACTGAAAAAGAAAAAGTCAAAGCCTCTGTTGAGCACTGCAAGGATGTTTAACCCCAATATGTTTTTGCAAACCTCAGATATCAGATTGTATTGTGAACCAACCTCATTTTTGTGAGCTACTTTAATTTGATTTTTTATTTATTTTATTCCTCCATCCTTTTTAAGGCAGGGAGGAACAGACTGTGGTAAAATGCTCATAAATGGGTGTGTCTGCAGTTTTGTACGTGAAAACTGCAACCCAACAGACTCTGGTATCCAGGCAACTGATTCACTCCTAAATATTTTAAAACCTCAGATACCCCTGCCATTGTTTCAGAAAGCTCGCACAGACAAGCACTTATTCAAAGACGCACATTTTACATGCACACAGACACATAAATCCCTATGTGGCAGCTGTGGTAACACTTGGAATATAAACACATCACTTCGAGGCTTCAAAAACTTTGGAACACATTCTCTGCTTGACACCCTGGCATCCAGAAATAGACAACAGCAAAGAACAAGTGGCGCTCTGTTTAGACCTAACGACCGAGGCGAGTGACACTTTGGACGGATACAGGGATGCTGCACGTATGCTAAGTGGAGGAGTAACAGGAGAAAGTGGCAAAAAGAGGAGAGAGGAGGTGAGGTAATCACTGTTCAACCCAAACAGATGTTTCTCTGCAGGGCTGGGGGGATCAATAGCACCTTTTTCTCCTTTTCCCTCTTACTGTCACCAGCACTGCAAAACAAACTTTAGCTACCACATATGCAATAGCAGCTAAAAAGTGAGGTGCACGCATGTGTGAAAACACGCATGCAACTCTGCACATTAAATAATGCACAGATAATTTAAACATGCTCACTCATCGGGTAATGCCTTGAGGCCATCTAACTGCCACTAAAAGATATTATCAATAATGTATTACCAGTGTTTATGCAGTGCTCTTGTTTCTGACCTGTTTTGTCCCCATCATTTTTTTCCTTTTTTTGCCTGAGACATTAGGTGCCCTCACATTTATCAGAAATGTCAAAATTGGACACACAAATACTTGTTAGCATGTGAATGACGAATCCATGCACACAAGCAAAATGCAGTCAGGGTCTGAATGTAAATGTGTGGGATTTTGCTCTCTGGGCAGGCCTGATCATAGGAATTAGTCTTATTTAGCGAGATTCTAATTTTGCACTTAAAGACCATTCATGTTAGTGGTTTTATTTAACTTTTTGTATTGTTGGGTAAGTATTATTTAAAGACAGAAAACGGACATTTAGTTAGAATTTGGCTGAAAAATAACATAAAAAATGATAACTGCAAAATGAAAACACTCACAGAAAACTCAGTTTTTATCCAGAAAGGCAGGATTCTGCATTTATGTGTCTACCTTTTTTGGATTATCCTGAAAGGTATGACTTGTGTATGTGTTTGGGTGTCAGGATAATAGCTTGTTTGTTTATTTGCCGTTTGACACCAGTCCGCCCTCTCCTATTGATTAGTGCTCCTGCCTCTCTCTTTAGATCTCCTCCCAGTTGGCTGGTTATGAAAACACTATTGTTGGAGAGACAACCACTTTGCCTGAAGCCTTCAAAAGCTCTGTGCTGTGCTTTCACAGGTGGTCATAGGAAGGCATTCACAACATCTGCGGGTGGTATTGGACACTAACACTAGTTTTTGGTTTAACTGAATTCCTGGTCTTTTGCTGGCTGTGCTTTTTTTTTTTTTTGTTTATTCCAGTCAAGCTAGCATTTCCGTGTACATCCTGACAGCCACTCAGAGAGATTTGATGTAAAGGCTGACGTCAGTCGGCTGGTTGAGTAGGTGATGTATTGCAACTTGTCTCAAGAGTCTAAAACAAAGTACTGCCGTTGCTGCCAATAAATCTATATGAACCATTAGCTGGTGGCTTGGGACTCAACCTCATCATTTAGATACCCACACGGGTTCATGGACGCACACACAAACACACACTCATACACCTTTCAAAATTCTGCCTAATGTTTTTTTTTCTTCTTTTTTTTATTTCCAAAAGTCCCTTGTTGACGTATGATGTCCCCTAAAATATTCTGCTTTAAGTTTTTAAACTCTCCACTTTTGAATCATAATATTTTCTACACTTTTATGATTCCACTTCTACCTCCACCCCTCCCTCCCTCCATAGCTTGTCTCATCCATCCTTCCATCTTTTCATTTCCTCACTGTGCTTACCTCTCTACCCCCTCTGCCTCCCTCGAGGAGAAAGATCCTATCTGTTTGGCCCACTCCTCTTGTCCCCCCACCTGCACTTTTCTTGACCCAAGTGAAGGACAAAGCTGCCCACGCAAGCAAATTTAGCAGAGGCCTAAATGCTCAAGAATAACCCCATCTTGGTGTTTGTCCTTCACAGAAACAAGCCATCGCGTGACCCTCTTCCTGTCGCCCATACCCTTTACCAGGGGTGTAACGGTACACGTAGTTGGACCAAACCATTTTGGTACGGCAATTTCGGTTCGGATCACTTTTGTATTATGTCCCCCCCCCAAATGTATTAACTTTGCGCAGAGGCAGAACTAATGTTGACCGCGAGTTTCCGCCGAGATGGGTCTGCGCTCGCGCGCGTTTATGAAGGAGGGGGGGCAGAGCGTGGCAGCGCGCAGCCCAAGAGTATGTGTGTGAACGCAGGTTCAGGGTGTAGTGCTAGGTTCACCGGAACAATAATAAAAATGGTTTCCTAACCCGCTCTGGAGGCTCTGAGGAAGTGAACCCCTGAGGAAGATCCGCCTTCGGCCCGGGAGAGGATCTCCCCTGCGTTTTCCGACCATGGTCAGAAACCTCAATGCAGGAGGTTCAACAGCTATTAGGTGACGGAGGTGACAGTGAGCATGTCAACAGTATCATGTGGACGTGAGGCCAGAGCGGGAGGACTACCCGCCACCTTTTCCTTGCACTTTCCTTTGTGGGAATACTTTGGATTTGTTTGGATGAAAGGAAAAGACAATTTTAATGTTATACGAAGATAGCATGTGCCATAGATAACACATCTAATCTGTTTACGCACTTAAAATGGCATCACCCGACTGTAAAAATCGGGCCTACAAGAAAAAAAATGTGCATGTTTTTTTCTTTTTTCTTTTTTCTTTTCATGCCAGTGTTAAGCATCCAAAGTTTTCGGTTCCTGACAGCTAGTAGTTGTATTATTTTATATAGCAAATCACCTACATAGGTTAATTTTTATTATTTTTATATAAAACCAATAAAAGCATTTAGCAAGAAAGTTTTTTCTGACTTTTTTGTACCGAGAAGATACCAAAGATCTATCAAACCGAGCCCTATGAAATTCTGAACCAAACCGAATTGAGATTTTAGTGTACCGTTACACCCCTACTCTTTACGTACCTTTAGGGCTTCATTTCATACGTTTCATTAACCTGCAATATTCCAGCCTTTCCTGTCAAACTCTTCCCGACGTACCCTTATCTATGGCATTAGAAATTAAGCCTCTATTTGAAAAAAGAAAGACCATTATCAAGGCTTTGTAAAGAAGAGTGTTAAGATAAGCCAAGAGGTGGAAAGTCATTATAAAACATTCAAATAGGAGAAAGTTAAGGAGATGAGCTTGAAATGGATAAAAACAAAAGACTGACTCCTTTAAAATCTAAATTAAAGGTTGCATTTTGCCATAAAGAAAAAAAACCCTTAAATGTACAGATATTCAAACTTATGAAAGACAAAATCAAGGGTATATTTTGAAGGCAACATATGGAAATAAATGCAACAAAGCAGGGAATGGTGTTTGTTTGTGAGGGACAGAAGTGCAGCACACAGGTAGACTGTGAAAAAGCTAAAGACCGACTACTGCAGACTTGGGAAGCCAGTTTATAGTTTCTCAATACATTGGCTGCAGAAACCTATCTGGCAATGTTAGGGCCTTCTGTGAAGGTTTGTTTGTAATATTGTGACAAGAAAAGCAGGCATTTGCACTGTGCAGCTCTCAGATGTTCCACAAATACAATCGACATTGTAGATTAAGAATAATTACAGGTGAACATGCTTGATCATTTATATAAGAAATAAAATGATACCAGCGGGTGTCTGCCCAGGTCTCTTGTGTAGGTGATGTTGTTGGACTGCAATTTGTCACTTCATTTGGGAGAATGTGAAGCATCAGGCATGTTTTCGTAATCACAAATCAGCTTGTAGCAGTTTGCAGACTTCAGTTTCTCACAAGTGGACAAGGACATGAAGTTAATCGTAATGAGCAGCTGTCAAATGTGGCTGACCTGTTCAGAGTGGATTTGGAGAGTCCACAGTAGCATTATAAAGCCCAGCAAATGTGAAAATCTGGAATGATTGACATTTATTGTACATGAGAGAGTTCCTTTGCTGCTTCTGGCATCAAACAGAGCAGTTGCTCTGTCTCTCTGTGGTCCAGTCAGCTGCGATGAGCAGAAGTATAGGAATGATCTCACTTTGTGATTCTTTTCAATGCAATGTTAAGTCTGGGAGTGTTCAACTGAAATTGTTCTAACTCGCCATAGATACAAGCAATCAACTGTAAAATATTCTGATTTTGTTTCAAGAGAGGGAAAAAAGGACAGATGATCAGTATTCTCTTTATTAGTATTTTCTTTCTTTTAGTCAGTGTTCTGTGAAGTATGTGTGCGTAATTAGTATCTTGCCTGGAGTAAACAAGAAGTGGCGCTCTCAATTTGGAGATTCTGGGAAGAATTCTGCTGGGGGCAGCAAGCTATTGAAAATTACATCACATGAGCTAATTCTTCAACATGTATACATTTTTTCAGAAGGAGCTTATTTCAAATATCAGTGCTTTTGGATGAGACATTTGGAGAATATAATTTTTGGGACAAAAATAATTCAGATATGACATGTTTACATGTGTATTCTGCTGTTTTCCTGACAGAGAAGATGTATAAATGCATAAAGATAGATAAATGAGAATAAAGTTCAAAACCGCAAAAGAAAGAAGTCAGTTTCTGATATTCTAAAAGACCAACACTGATAAAAATCATGACGAAAAAAAGGCCAGTTTAAAGAAATTATTTATATAATAAAAAACATGCTAGGAGGACCACAATCTCCCTGCTCTGCTCTATTCTGATGCATCCACTTGGAGACAAATAGATCCATGTATGTCCTCGTTTTACTTTTTCAAGTTGGCATCTGGCTCAAAGCTGTATACGGATGGAAAGCTCCAATATTGCTCGCCATTTTTGTTGCACTGGTAATGTCACGTTGGGGTTATAAGGGGCTGTAAGCTAATGGGAGAGTGTGTAAACAGAGAGCTCTCAACAACGGGTGTTACTCCAATTCAATTCAATTCAATTCAATTTTTTTTGTTTATAGCCCAAAATCACAACAACAGTCTTCTCGATGGGCTTCGAAGTAAACATGAACTCAAAAGGATCATGAATACAAGAGTTCAATAGGAAAATACTAAAATAAACTAACAAACTGACTAAGCAATACTGGCATCCCTGCCCTTACATCCCCCTTCGTGGTAAGAAAAAACTCCTAAAAAACTGGATTCCGGAAAAAACGAAGAAACCTCAGGGGTGCCCACATGAAGGAGGGATCCTCCCCCAGGACGGACAGGTGATTTATCAGAACTCTCCACCTCAAAAGTCCCAGCCAGAACTTAGAGGCAATTTTTTGTTTTAAATTAATTTTTTTTTTTCTAACTTGTCCTGCCCAACAACTGAGCAAGCAGATCAGAGCTGAATACCTCTTGTATTGGACAGATTTTAATGTTACAATTGGAGTTTATGGATTTTCAGACAGACTGGGTGTATATTTGTATAAACCGCTTTTGTATTTGAGGCAAAAGTTATTTATGAAAATTATAGTTGTATGCATTCCTTGTTGGACCAGACAGAAAAAAGAGACAAAAGAGGACAGAAAGAAACAGAGTGGGATGTCAGAGATGGGGGATAAGGGGTTAGAGTAGGGGGTAGTCAATATTACACAGTTATAACATAAAAGTGTTGTAAGTAAATTAAATTACATAACTTAGTTCACACAGCAACAACAAAACAAAACAAAATAAAAAGGCAAATTTCTAATGAACTACTGGCGCTCTGCAGAAACCACGTCCTAGAAAAAGGCCAAAATGGCATATTCCCCTTTAAAAAGACCACTGGGAACATTTTAAAATAGCTTAGAAAATGATTGGAGTGGGACTTTAAGATCTTTTAAGGATGTATGTCATGCTTTTCTTAACCCTTGTGGCCTCTGCAGAGTGTCTGCTTTTCGCCTAAGAAAACAGCAGAACTTTCGCAAAGACAAGTGTGCATATTGTGCATTTAAAATGAAAGCGTTTGCCAATCATTGCTAGCTCTGATGAGAAAGTGGGTGGATGGATTAAAACACTGCTTTGGGGATGTTTCTTATGAGTGATTAAAATTATAAGACACTTAAAAGCTCTAAAAGTTGATTTTGCATGATACAGGCCGTTTAAAACTTTAAAAAAATAATGCTTGAAGGTGGATACAAGCCTGACTCAACTCCTAAAGGATTCAGCTAATCTGCAGGATACATGATGCAATCTATGGTTGTAATGCATTCCCTGACATTTCTCAGTTAAAAAAAATACCAACAACATAATTACATTTCTGGTTTAAAAGTAAATCAATGTAATATTATGCCAGTGTCCTTTAAAGCTGCTACAGAAGAAAAAAAAAGATTGAGTTGTTTTTTTTAAAGGTGAAGAGCATTTTTCTGTGCATATTCTTGCTTGGCTCTCCAATCAAAGCTTATCCTTGACTCTGTAACTGAGAATGTGCTGATGCGGCCCTCTGCAAGCATGGATAAAATCATTGATATTGGAGAGATGAAATATTATTCCTTCAACTTAACAGGTAGGTTAGACTTTTTTATATATAGTTTTGTACATATACATATCAATGACTTTTTTTTAAATTTAGCAGCCAACCTGGCAGATTTTATTTGCCCTGTATAAAGTTTAACGTTCTTTTAATTAATCCATAAAATGGGAATTGAATTGTCTCACTAACAAAATGCATATTAGACTTGCCTGAAAGATGAACCTACACATATATAAGAAGCACTATGTTGTTTTTGCTACTCTGTGACTTTTTTTCATTTTCTAAAATTTTCACACAAAAAAAGAGATCACTGACAAGGAAACCTTCCCATTTCACCTCAATTTCATTCAAGAGCCCACATCTAAAGGGGTAGACTTTCTCAAACCAGGTTGAATACACATTCCTGCACACATTTCCCCTCTAAAACAACCGATTTCCAAAAAGTTTGGAGGAAAACGCATCAATTTCAAAACTCGGAGAGCAAGCACAGATTTCAGCAACATCTATGGCACCAAACATGTTTGACCGCTGCACCTCACCTTGGACAACACCAGGTCAACTGCATCTTTATTTCAGAAATCAGCCTCATTAAAAATGGATACAATTCTATCAATATTTCAGTCATAAGCAGTCTTATTTCTGTCCTGCCTGTAAGACTAAATCATTAATGACCTGGGGAACTCTTAAAAACAACACAGCAGAGAGTTGAGTTGCATGCATGTGTGTGCTGGCATGTAAATGTTTCTCCATCCAGACATGTGAGCTGCTGATACTGGGCACATCTGTGTCATCACGTCACCGCATCTCATCCTCCATCTGCAAGATTTGTGGACGTCTTCTCTCAAATCATTTCTGCATCAGCAGTTTAAGACTTTAGTTGACACTCCACTGATGGAAAGGAGAACGGTTGTGATTTTTACATCCATTACCATGTAAGAGAGCTGAAGCATTGAACTTTGTAGCAATTCATTGAATAATGAAAGATTTTAAACTGTTTAATGAAGAGTTTTAAGAAATGGCACATTAACCCCAATTTTCTGTTTTCCACACTCCATGCCAGGATCAAAAGTTTGTTTTATTAAAGCCAACTTTACCATCAACTAAAACCTTGCATTGCCTTAAGTAAAACTCATTTATAGGTGACTGGGTCAAGAACCACCAGCCTAGAGAAGCCGCACCAGCGTCACTAACATGAGAGCTAGCAAAATGTCTTCACAGCTCTTTGGTTTCACTGTCATTATTGCTCACTGACCAAAATGGATGAGAGTAATAGCTGGTAAAATGGCCTGACTGTCAGAGAGCAAATTACTTTCATTTCATTGCAGCACCATCAAGCAGCGAAAGGCAATGACATGTAAATAGCGGACAAAAAGGAGAAAGGCACTTACACAGAAGTCATTGACATGTAAATACCAACAGAGGGAGATGAAAGATGAAAGAAGGCCTGTTCAGTTTTTTTCTTTTTTTCTAGTGATGTAACGGCCTTCGCTGTCATTCAGGTGTAATTTCAATGAATAGGAAGGAACTTTGATTGATGGCTTCTTGGATGAAGCTTTCGGATCAGACTATAACCCACGAAGAATGGAAATAATTCTCAGCTCCTCTGAGTACCTCCCCTTCTCCTGCTATCTCTCTTATCCAGCGAAGTGCAGCACCACCCATGTAAAGCAGAGAAGTACATGAGTCACATAATATCCTCTCTTTGCACAGAAATGGCTTCCTCAACGCATCAAGCTCCGTGCTGCGATGGCTGTCGCTGTTGCGTCTCATGCCTGGGCTATATGAGTGATGACAGAGAGCAACTGGCTTCCATTGGGATCTAATCAAATGTGAGGGCCCATGTGGGCTGCAGCCTGATAGAGAGGCGCTTTAACAGAGCTGCTCAAGGGAGACTCATCCATCAACCTGCAACCAACCAAAGAGCACCGGGCTACTGCTGGCAATGATGGAGAGCCCCCTAACTGACTCGATGGAGGTGTGCGTGGACGTCTGTCTGCACATGCGTGGCTCAGATCAGTATGTACGGGCAACAGATTATAATAGAAGAGATAACCACGTTATCCCCTGCTTCAAGTCAGTCTTTAAAATGACTGATGTTTGAAGGTGGGATGTCGGGCACATTTGGTAACACACTTACCCATCTTAAACATTGCAGCAAGAATAAGAAAAGTTTCATTCCTGGATGCATCTCCTCTGCTTTCAGAGCAACTTGCTCCAAATGACTGCTGCTTTATATAGTTTTATTTAGGTAATTCCAACACAAGCGGAGGTAAGTGATGAAAGGGAAGTTTGCTCTATTTGCAAAATTGATCTACAATAAAAGTATTACACAATTTTGTTCCATGCTTTTTGTCATTTACACTCAGAAAACTGCACCGCAAAAAAGCTAAAAAAACAACAACAAAATATTAAACCCAATGAAGGTCAAACTTTATCTGGATTAAAGACCCAATCTAATGAAAATTGTGTTTTTGGTGTTTTAACAGTTTTCTTGAGGCATTATTCTTATGATGAAAGGCATTTTTCAAGGAAATTAAGATCAAAATTAGTTTCAGAATTTTTTTGTAAGTCAAATCGTGGTGAATCATGAGCAGGTGCAGATGAAAAAAATGCTGTTTGAAAACGCTTGTAGTTGTTACGTAAAAGGCCACAAGCTCAGCTTCATTCTGATGCATCCACTTGCAGGCAATTAGATCCATGTATGTCTTTGTTTTCCTTGTCTGAGCTGGCATCTGGCTCAAAACTGTATGGCTGGATAGCTCCAATAAACTACAATATTATTAATATTGGATCTATTAGCAGCGTAGCATGTAAACAAAGGGATGATGGGAAGTGGGGGAAGACTTACTTTGCACCAACAATCCCGCCCACAACTCAGAGGTAAATCTGTGATGAACTCTTGCTGCTCTGCAGAAACTGTATCCAAGAAAAGGACACAGGTTGTTTGATTTTGACTAAAAATTATATAATCACAATTCAAAGACCACTGGGAAAACTTTTACAATAGATCAAAAGGTGATGGGAAGGAAGACTTTAAGATAGAAGTAATAGGTGCTTGGCTGCACAGTGACGTGGTGGTTAGCAAGAAGACCCTGGTTTGAATCCCGGCTGTATGTTCTCCACTGCAGGCACTCTGGTTTCTTCCCACAGTCCAAAAACTTGCTTCACAGGTAATTAATGATTCCAAATTATGCCCAGGTGTGCATTTGAGAGTGTGTGTGTGGTTGTGTGGTCCTGCAGCAGACTGGCAACCTGTCAAGGGTCTACATTGCCTTTGCCCAACTGATGCTGGGATAGGCTCCAGCAACCCCATGACCCCAAAAGGGATGACGTGGGTTCCAAAAATGGATGGATTTACTGTAAATAGGGGCTATCTTGAAACTTTTGAACTGATCTGATTACAGTTAGTCCACTTTTAGATTCAGGTGACATAAAATATAAAAAATAAATTACTAGTGTTTAATTTTCCGTGCTTTGTTTTCCTTCTTTGAGTCATTATAGTAGGTTTCAGCTATAGTAGTGTTAGGAATTTGTTCAAGCATGGCATTGACTTTGTGTTTATTAAGAGTCACATAACCTCTCTGCTTTGTCCCTGCAGTAGTGTGGCTATAAATTCACCCTGATAATTATCTGGCCTAAAATGCTGATTTTTCTACAATTGAATTCCTTATTTCTTACAGATGCACTGCATCAGCTTCCAGACTCACTAAAGCTTTGCAGTGTTTTGGAGATGGAGATTAAACAGGACAGGCTGGAGAAAGAAAGTGGGAAGATGTTGTAGGAGTAGAGGGGAAAAAAAGAGACGAAACTGAGGAAGAAAAGATATTCAGGGAGGAAGACAAAATAAATCGGACAGAGAATTAGATCGCCGAGAAGCTGAAAGAGGTAGATTGTTGTGCCAGGACAACATTTGGCAAGCCCTCTTCTTCTCGGCGCTGGCCAGGGTCTTAGAGATGGGTGACACAGGCTGTCTGCCTCTTTGTGCATGTGTGTGTGTGAGCGTGTTGTCACTGGAGTTTCGAGATTATAGTGAGAGGTGAGGCCAAACTGACAACAGCTGCTGGCATACAAACCACATGACATTGATTTATTTTTGATTCCTGCCTAATACCCTTTCCTACCCCCTTAACGCTCAGACACACTTGTACACACACACGATCAGTTATAAGTCAGCATGATTGATATAAAAGCTGTCATTCTTTCTCCCGAGCTGTGGGGCTACTCTTATCTCCATGGTGACACGGTGACAGGGCTCCATCCAACCCAGACACCCTCGTAAACACACACAAACTTATGTGCAAATATACAAAACATATAAATATGCGCTTAAACACACTCAGATATGTGGCCCACACATACACACAAATAGCAAATGCTAATTATAATTGCTTTCTGCAATTATTTATTAACCATATCTGTCAGTTTCGAGCTTTATCTTATCTTTTGAAGCTGCTGAAGGGGCTCTGTTTATCCACACGGATCATTTAATTTTCATTTGAAATCTTGAACGCACACTTGAAAGCCTCTGATGTTAAAGACTTCTCCTCTCCCACTGACAGCCACATCTGTCATGTACATTTTGAGCTCTGAGTTTCACAGGGCAGAGGGGAGATTTAACATGAGTTACAGCTGCTGATGTAGTGGAAAAAAATAAAAAAGGAACAAGAATGATAACCCAGCCTGACACATTAACCCCCTCTACCGAATTATCAATGCCGAGATTGCAAAATGTTTGCATCAGAACATTCTTGGAATTGGAAATTGGGTTGACTGTTTCAGAAGATATGAGTGAAATTTTCAAAAAGCTACAAAATTACTTATTAAAAAGACAGACATATACATAAGGAGACGATGACAAGAGGCTGTTTTTATGTGGAATGCTACTGCCCTCTACTGGAGGTGTGAATAACATGCACTTTTTCTCCTACTAATTTATTTTTTACCCCCATAAAGGTAATCAGATTTTTACGTCAGCATTCTATAATCACAATAATCTTTTCTAAGTATTTTTACGTTATCCTTTGCATATTAGACCTAAATTATAAACTAATAAAAGGCTAAAGGAAAGGTCCAAATCATTCACAAGAAGTTAAAGTTGTAAAAAATAAATATTTAATGGCTCCACAGATGATGCAATCGTAGAAACTTGTGGCTTGAGAGTGGAAAAGCAAACAACAGCTTTCAGAGCAAAGTTCA